>NC_090436.1:580632213-580933952 GCF_031143425.1 Pleurodeles waltl | reverse complement strand
ACCATTTATTGAAACTGTCTGCCTGTACTTATCCATTGTAAGGGGACAAGCAGCCAGTGTGGCAAGGCCAATGCCACTAGGTGTGACAGAAACTGTCTTGGGACTGATTACATCAGTTTCCACTATGGACCCATAAGTGAACCCAACTACACCCTTTGCTTGACTGTTGCCAGCAGTCCCACCATTAGTATCACTACTGCTAGGGGCACTAGAGCTTGATGTATTAGTGGTGGTAGGCTCAGGGGGTTTACCTGGACAGGACTTATCCCCTGGCCTATGGCCTCTGTTTTTACACACAAAGCACCAAGGCTTTTTAATGTGTGCAGGTTGGGAAGAAGAGGAAGAATTTGTTTTATCCCCACCCTCTGAAGAGTGTTTAAGATTTGAAGTGGGATCTTTGGTTTTACCCTTATCCCCATGCTTATCTTGAGATTTTTCACCATCTTTCTTCTTATTGCCATCTTTGTCACCCCCTGTATGAACTTTTCTGTTCACCCTTGTTCTGACCCATTTGTCTGCCTTCTTTCCCAATTCTTGGGGAGAGGTCAGATCAGAGTCTACCAGGTACTGGTGCAACAAATCAGACACACAATTATTAAGTATATGCTCTCTCAGGATTGTGTTATACAGGCTTTCATAATCAGTAACTTTACTGCCATGTAACCACCCCTCCAAGGCCTTCACTGAATGGTCAATGAAATCAACCCAGTCTTGTGAAGACTCCTTTTTGGTCTCTCTGAACTTTATCCTGTACTGTTCAGTGGTTAAGCCATAACCATCCAGGAGTGCATTCTTAAGAACTGTAAAATTATTGGCATCACTTTCTTTCACAGTAAGGAGTCTATCCCTACCCTTTCCACTAAATGATAGCCATAGGATAGCAGCCCACTGCCTTTGAGGGACATCCTGTACAGCACAGGCCCTCTCAAGTGCAGCAAACCACTTGTTAATGTCATCCCCCTCCTTATAAGGGGGAACTATCTTATGCAGATTCCTGGAATCATGCTCTTTTGCAGGATGACTATGGGGAATACTGCTGCTGCCACCATGGGTATCTAAACCCATTTTCTGTCTTTCCCTCTCTATTTCTAAAGACTGTCTATCCAAATCCAGCTGTTGCTTCTTGAGCTTCAGTCTGGTTTGCTCCACTCTCAATCTATTGAGCTCCCTTTCCAACAATCTGTCATCAGGGTGGGTGGGAGGGACATTTCTAGATACAGAGGTATGATGGGAATGAACAGAAGGAGACCTGTCCCTTACAGAGGGCACCCTAACAGCTTGGCTACCAGTATAATGTGAGAGCACATCATCAGTATGATGTGATTCAACCTCTGTACCAACTATGCTAGACTGTCTAGTAATGGGCAGGCTGAGAAGTTTCTTTCCTGAACCTTTTCCTGGGGGAGTCCCTGGATCAGATTGAGAACCATTAGCTACTTTTTCTACAGATTGGGCACTTATGGCCTTATCCTGTACTCTAAGCATATTAATTAACAGTTCTAAAGAAGGATTCTTCCCTACACTCAAACCTCTCTCTATGCAGAGACTCCTTGCTCCTTTCCAGCTAAGGTGATCATATGCAAGTTTGGACAGTTCAACTTTTTGGCCTGTGCCAGACATTTTTAGAGAGAGTTAAAGTGATAGACAAAGAGAAAAAAGTTTTCAGAACTTTTTGGAAAGACAGAAAAAACTTTTTAAACTTTTAAGAACTTTTTGAAAGTTTAGAAGTACTTTTCAGCACTTAGAAAAGAGTGAAAAGAGGAAATGCAAAACTTTTTGGCTATGTGTATATACACTGACCTTGTTTTGTATATTTTTCTCTTATGAAAAGTACAATGACAAGAGTGGTAAGTAGTCTCAAGCACTTATCCCACCACTGCACAACCAATGTAGGAGGCTGGACTGGCTTGTAGTGAGTACCAAGGGGTACTTGCACCTTGCACCAGGCCCAGTTATCCCTTATTAGTGTATAGGGTGTCTAGCAGCTTAGGCTGATAGATAATGGTAGCTTAGCAAAGCAGCTCAGGCTGAACTAGGAGACGTGTGAAGCTACTACAGTACCACTTAGTGTCATATGCACAATATCATAAGAAAACACAATACACAGTTATACTAAAAATAAAGGTACTTTATTTTTATGACAATATGCCAAAGTATCTTAGAGTGTACCCTCAGTGAGAGGATAGGAAATATACACAAGATATATATACACAATAGCAAAAATATGCAGTATAGTCTTAGAAAACAGTGCAAACAATGTATAGTTACAATAGGATGCAATGGGGAAACATAGGGATAGGGGCAACACAAACCATATACTCCAAAAGTGGAATGTGAACCACGAATGGACCCCAAACCTATGTGACCTTGTAGAGGGTCGCTGGGACTATCAGAAAATAGTGAGAGTTAGAAAAATAACCCTCCCCAAGACCCTGAAAAGTGAGTGCAAAGTGCACCAAAGTTCCCCTAAGGACAAAATAGTCGTGTTAGAGGGAAAATGCAAGGAAAACACAAATCAGCAATGCAACAACGATGGATTCCTGTCTGAAGGTACCTGTGGAGCAAGGGGACCAAGTCCAAAAGTCACAAGCAGCTCGGAGATGGGCAGATGCCCAAGAAATGCCAGCGGTTGGTGCAAAGAAGCTCTTACTAGGCTGAAGAACTGTGAATACTGCAGGAACGACAAGGGCTAGAGACTTCCCCTTTGGAGGATGGATCCCTCACGCCTTGGAAAGTCGTGCAGAAGTGTTTTCCCGCCGGATGGACGCCAACAAGCCTTGCTACACGCAAATCGTGCGTTTGGCGTTTTTGGACGCTGCTGGGGCCCAGGAGGGACCAGGAGGTCGCAAATTGGACCTGCAGAGAGAGGGGACGTCGAGCAAGACAAGGAGCCCTCACTGAAGCAGGTAGCACCCGGAGAAGTGCCAGAAACAGGCACTACGAGGATGCGTGAAACGGTGCTCGCCGAAGTTGCACAAAGGAGTCCCACGTCGCCGGAGACCAACTTAGAAAGTCGTGCAATGCAGGTTAGAGTGCCGTGGACCCAGGCTTGGCTGTGCACACAGGATTTCCGCCGGAAGTGCACAGGGGACGGAGAAGCTTGCAAAGTCGCGGTTCCCAGCAATGCAGCCCAGCGAGGTGAGGCAAGGACTTACCTCCACCAAACTTGGGCTGAAGAGTCACTGGACTGTGGGGGTCACTTGGACGGTGTCGCTGGATTCGAGGGACCTCGCTCGTCGTGCTGAGAGGAGACCCAAGGGACCGGAAATGCAGCTTTTTGGTGCCTGCGGTTGCAGGGGGAAGATTCCGTCGACCCACGGGAGATTTCTTCGGAGCTTCTGGTGCAGAGAGGAGGCAGACTACCCCCACAGCATGCACAAGCAGGAAAACAGTCGAGAAGGCGGCAGGATCAGCGTTACAGAGTTGCAGTAGTCATCTTTGCTACTATGTTGCAGGTTTGCAGGCTTCCAGCGCGGTCAGCGGTCGATTCCTTATCAGAAGGTGAAGAGGGAGATGCAGAGGAACTCGGCTGAGCTCATGCATTCGTTATCTAAAGTTTCCCCAGAGACAGAGACCCTAAATAGCCAGAAAAGAGGGTTTGGCTACCTAGGAGAGAGGAAAGGCTACTAACACCTGAAGGAGCCTATCACAAGGAGTCTCTGACGTCACCTGGTGGCACTGGCCACTCAGAGCAGTCCAGTGTGCCAGCAGCACCTCTGTTTCCAAGATGGCAGAGGTCTGGAGCACACTGGAGGAGCTCTGGACACCTCCCAGGGGAGGTGCAGGTCAGGGGAGTGGTCACTCCCCTTTCCTTTGTCCAGTTTCGCGCCAGAGCAGGGGCTAAGGGGTCCCTGAACCGGTGTAGATTGGCTTATGCAGAATTGGGCACATCTGTGCCCAACAAAGCATTTCCAGAGGCTGGGGGAGGCTACTCCTCCCCTGCCTTCACACCATTTTCCAAAGGGAGAGGGTGTCACACCCTCTCTCAGAGGAAGTTCTTTGTTCTGCCATCCTGGGCCAGGCCTGGCTGGACCCCAGGAGGGCAGCTGCCTGTCTGAGGGGTTGGCAGCAGCAGCAGCTGTAGTGAAACCCCAGGAAGGGCAGTCTGGCAGTACCAGGGTCTGTGCTACAGACCACTGGGATCATGGAATTGTACCAACAATGCCAGGATGGCATAGAGGGGGCAATTCCATGATCATAGACATGTTACATGGCCATATTCGGAGTTACCATGGTGAAGCTACATATAGGTAGTGACCTATATGTAGTGCACGCGTGTAATGGTGTCCCCGCACTCACAAAGTTCAGTGAATTGGCTCTGAACAATGTGAGGGCACCTTGGCTAGTGCCAGGGTGCCCTCACACTAAGTAACTTTGCACCTAACCTTTACCAGGTAAAGGTTAGACATATAGGTGACTTATAAGTTACTTAAGTGCAGTGTAAAATGGCTGTGAAATAACGTGGACGTTATTTCACTCAGGCTGCAGTGGCAGACCTGTGTAAGAATTGTCAGAGCTCCCTATGGGTGGCAAAAGAAATGCTGCAGCCCATAGGGATCTCCTGGAACCCCAATACCCTGGGACCTCAGTACCATATACTAGGGAATTATAAGGGTGTTCCAGTAAGCCAATGTAAATTGGTAAAATTGGTCACTAGCCTGTTAGTGACAATTTGAAAGTAATGAGAGAGCATAACCACTGAGGTTCTGGTTAGCAGAGCCTCAGTGAGACAGTTAGGCACCACACAGGGAACATATACATGCACACCTATGAGCACTGGGGCCCTGTGTGACAGGGTCCCAGTGACACATACATATAGGCCACAAACCTATGAGCACTGGGGTCCTGACCAGCAGGATCCCAGTGACACATAACAAACATACTGAAACCATAGTGTTTTCACTATGAGCACTGAGGCCTGGCTATCAGGATCCCAGTGAGACAGTGAAAACAGTGACAAACACCCTGACATACACTCACAAACAGGCCAAAAGTGGGGGTAACAAGGCTAGAAAGAGGCTACCTTCTCACAGCCCTCATCTTCCTCTGAGCTCTGTCTGACATTTGCTTTACGTCTACTGAAGGGAGTGTACCGGCGCTGGAAAAGGGACTGATGTAGGTTGGTGTGTCTATCATCAAAAGTCCTTGGAGTCCTGAATAACCTCAGGGAGTGGTTCCACTGTTGTCTTGTGTCTGGGTTATGCAGGTGTACTGGACACAACATTGCCAGTCTCAAACTGTGGCCGGCTTTTCTCATTCCACCCTGTTTCTGTTTCTGCTGCATCCGGTGCAGGAACATCTGCAACGTCAATGAGCAGTATTTCACTTACAAAGTACTTATTTATGTCTCAGTTCACAGATAAGTTTTTTAGTAAACAGTTTCCCTGGCATAGTATTTCTCATTATCATTTGTCTTGTCTATCTGTATGGTTATGTAAAATGCTGCAATATTCGTTCTAGGTTCACAATAGGAGTAGGACTATCACTCCCATAACTAATTGTTAGGTTGAATGGAATATGTGGCATGGACTATTTTTAACTGTGTGTGTTAACATAGCTTTTCTCAAAGGGACAATTTTTCATGCACATATGGTGACTAAAATAAATATTATCCTTACCTTTGCTGGTTCCTGGTATGACTGTGGTGTCTATGTTGATGACACCAACTATTGCTTCAGCCTACAATGTTGACTCCATCATGACCTCCAAGGAGGTGGATGGTGTCTGGGTGCATGGTCCTCTGCCAGTGCTCCTTGCTTACTTCCACCTGGTTGCTTCCCTCTCCTTACCACATGTATATAGATTGTATGCCAGCGCTTGTGATTCTCCTCAACTGTGCGCTGCACAACACCAACTGTGCTGATTGTTGCCTAGATATCGCTCCACAATTTTCTCTTCTCACTCTCTGGGACATTGAGCATGTTTTTACAGAGGATCTTCTCATGTCTCTTCACCACCTCTTCAGTGAGCACTTCTAGCTCCTGCTCAGTGAATGTGAGCTTCCTCTTTCTTCCACTTGCCTCCTTGCCATTCCTCTCAGTGACCATGATGTCTTTGGGTCCATGCTGACACTCCTGAGTGCCTCCCTGTTGCAGTGCTGACTTTGGCCCATATTTATACTTTTTGACGCAAAACTGCACCTGCACAGTTTTGCGTCCAAAATATTACCGCCGGCTAACGCCATTTTGGTGCGCCGTGCGGGCATCATATTTATACTTTGACGCACGGCGGCGCAAACAACAGGTGGGAGTCATTATTTTTGACACACACCGTGGCGTCAAGTCGTAAGGGAAACGACGTTAACACAGCGGAAATGACTGGGCGTCGATTTACGACACTGCAAACCTGATATGCGCCGGTTTTTTTTACGCAATAGCATAAAAAAAACAGCAAACACAGCCATTTCACCAGAGGAGAGCCAAAATCGATCCCAGATGCCACTACAGACCCCAGGAAGATGACAGCAGACCAGGAACCAACCAGGAGGACCCACACAAGAACCAGAACACATTTAAGAAGAAAAGAAAGTGTCGCTTTAGTGCAGAGGAGCAGGAAATTCTGGTTAAAGAGGTGACGGAACACCAGCACCGACTGGTTGTCACATCAAAGTTGCCAATCAGTAGGAGAGAGGCTATATGGCAACAAATTGTCGACAAGATTAACAATGTGGCTGAAGAACGCAGAACTGTCATCGAGTGCAAGAAACGCTGGCATGACTGCAAGCGCAGGACCAAGGAAAAGATGGCCAGGAACAGGAAGGCAGCACTGCAGACTGGAGGTGGGAGTCCAGCACACCAGGAGGCCCTGGACCACATGGAGGAGATGGTCGCAGCCGTCATCCCTTAGGAGATCGTCACAGGGATTCAAGGACAGGACAGCGCAGACTACCAGGAGACAACGTACATGCAGGGTAAGTCGCGTGGGGAATTAAAATGCAATAATGTCAACTGTGAGCAGGGGTGGGATACCGACCACAAAATGCATGGAAGTCATCATATACATGGAGTGGCATGGGTAAAGGGGCACGGCATGGGGGCATGGCCTGCGCAGACAGAAGCTGGGGCACACCATTACACTACACCAACAACAGTCCCATGGGGGCATGATGTCATGCCAACGATGGAGGAAAGGGAAAGCCACGCCAGGAGGGAAGGCCAAACTGACATCCTGCCACTCGTCAGCCAACATACCCCCTACATTAATTAGGGCCCTATTAGTAATCCTCTAGCCATACCGACAACTGCAATGTAACTGCGACAACAGTTGCCACTACCACCTCTGCTCTGTGTGCAGCTCAAGTAGCCAATGGCAGTAACCTCCCCATGGATCAAACACACCTAAATTAGGGGGTGAGGATGACAACTGCAACAATCCCCAGAAACAAGACAAAGGCCCCAGTACTGTCAAATGTCAATGCCCATAGTTCTCACAAACATCAGCCAATGTAAACAACAATAGGAGCTACACAGCACTAAGGACACACCCATGCTGCATATGTCAGGGTCCCTCCTGTGCCTGGGTAACAAGGCAACATCACAAATGTCATACTGCTCAGACAACAGCATTGAGGAGGGGACACATGTAACTGGTCACTGAAATACACCTGCACAGTCAGAGGAGGAAATAGGACACTGATACGACTATCAGGGCAATCTAATGTAACACACATTACCCAACATCAGCAGGACACATTAACAATGTCAACATCCATATCGGATCATAACATTGCCATGCATAGGATATGCCACATGTCAATTACATTTAAGTGGATGGGAATGATCAGGGATTGGGGCAGGTCCAGATTGTTAAGTGTGCTGCCAGGGCCATCAGTACACCCACAGCCAGTGAAGGGTCTCAGCATGAGAATGGATGTACACGGAGGGTCGAGTAGGAAAAGAAGGTGGCAATTCTCTGTTTGGCAAAAATCAACACCTAGAGGTGATGAGGCTGACAAGTCTGATAACTCAATAACATACATGTGACACACAGGTGGGCCATAGGCCTGGAAGAATGCCCATCTGAAGGACAGGAGAAATTATCACAAAACAAGATCACAAAGTGAATTCATCAAAAGGCAGGCACGTCACATCAAAATTGCCACAACACAGACACATTAATTGTACCCTGTTTCATTGCAGAGGAAGATGGATCTCCTGCCAATATGCCTGTCCCAGATTTCCCTGATGACATGGATGACGAGCCGATAAACATTCCCCAGTAGACCATCCAAAAGGTCCTTGAAACCCTCCAGACCCCACCTTCTGTCACAAGGAGGAGCACAGAACAAGCAGCCATCGCAGAGGAACCACCCACCACCCCAATTGTAAGACCTGCCAGCTCCAATACATCTGAGGACTCAGACGACACTGGCACCAGCTTTGAGAGAACTGTAGTGGGAGTACAGCGGGAGCTGGCCAAGGAGGTGCGGGTGGGGATGCAAACTATGGCAGCCCGCATAGAGGGGGTGCGTTCGTGCATGATGTCATCTGCAGATCAGGCAGCAGCTATGCAAGCCCTAACATCTATCTAGCAGGAACTGCAGAAAACCCAGAAGGAAATCAGCACAGCTGTAATACAGTTGACCCAACACCTACAACAGCAATCCTGTCAACGCATGCACAAATGCAACATTGAACCCCTCAGGGCCGACCTGGCTGCCTACCATCGTGATGTGGCTGCTATTCTCAAGAACCAGCAGGCCCTCCTTGCAGCAGTACTGCCCTTAAGACCTTCACAGGGAGCCGGACCGGGATGTCTGACTCCACGTCTTCTAACACTGAGGTGTGTGTTGCCCCTTCACAACCAACAACAACAAGGACAAAGCAGGCAACACACACATCAGAAGAAGAAGACATGGAACAGATCACATTCACAAGGAAAATGACCCGGAAGCACTAGTCCCTGCCACATGGCCAACTATTGCCAAGGTCCTGCGCTTTGTAACTTGCCAGTCTTGAAACAACTGTACTCAAGCACTGTTCTGCAAACCACTGTATATCTTGTCACCCAGCCCAGTGATTGTCTCTCTCCTACTCATTGGCTAAGTCTGTCCCTCTGCACTGTCTGAAACAGCAACCCCAGCATGACAAAAGCATTTTGGTAAACCCTTGTGTTGGATCACAATGAAAGATGTCACTATAATGGACTCACAATCATGGACAATGTACAGATAGCACTACAGCACTTTTCAATAAATAGCACTTACACAACAAATCTGTCTCTGGGTAATGTGACATATCAACTGTGCAGTAGATAACTGAAATGTGCCTACTGTTAAATTACGTAGCTTGTCAATACAACTGTCCTGGTAATATGTAGTTAGAGAAATCTGCACAGTGCCCATGATTGCATCATACTCTGCCCATCCTGAGGAACAAATTTCATGAAGTGAGAAACCATACACCACCATGCTGTGTAGGACAGAAGAATGCTTCCTCAGGGGATAACTAAGTCATCAAATAGTGTTAGCAAAATGTTTTCACCATGCAAAAATAACACAATAAACATGCCACACTAATCTAAGTAAACACTAAAAAAACTGCATAAATGAAGGTGTCTGAGTTAACATACAAATAGGTAATCAGGCCTAACTGTGTCACAAATGATGTATGAGGGTCATGAAGACAAGAATACAAGATTGCCAATGAGAATTCATCTTATAAGGTTGTGCATGATCATCACACTGCAGTCAGACCTAAAACTGTTTCCCCAGTATCAAGTCTGGAAGCACTGTTAGTGACTTTGAAAACACACTTATCAACAGAAACACATTGGGATCCATATTAACTGTGATTGGTGGTTGCAACAAAGGGTAGACACTTTACAAGGTAGCTCTGGGCTAGCTGCCAATCGTACAGCTCAGTTGGGATGTGTTTGTAGCATAGGACACAGATGTTATAGTACCAAATTGATGTACACTGAATGCAAACTCACGATCAAGTACCATTCAACACATACTATTAAGGGGTAACCAAATATTTATTAAAAGCTAACCATAGATGAGGAAACTGAAGGAAAAATCTTACCTACCCTAATCTACCCTGACTACTCATTACCCACAACTGTCCCTAACTAACCTAAGCAACACTTACTTATCACATGTAACGAAATGTTCTGAACATCTACCCCCCACCTCCTTTATGAGATGGGACACATTGAGGACAACACATACTAACCTAAACACATACTATACTATCATAAACAATTTATTTTATTTTTTTACACACAAGAACCCCAACATAGCCACCCAACCAACCAACCCACACATGTAATAAGTAAAAAAAGAAACAAGCAGGCCCCCCCCACCCCACACCCACTAACACTAACTAAACTAACAGCCTATACTAACCTATCACTTAGCCCCCTAAGCCCACTAACTATAAGAACAAGGAAAGAGGAGGGAGGGGAGGGTATCATGTCCATCAAATCAAGTGTCTAGAGGTTGGCCCTCCGGAGGGTCCTCTTAATATCCTTGACCCGCCGTTTAATGTGCCGCACGTCCCGGCTTAGGTGGCTCACCTTGCGCAGCACTTTGTCCATCTTATGTTCCATTCTGTTGAAGGCTGCAGGGTCAACAGATGGAGCAGTGGCAGTCTGGGTACCGGTGGAGGAGATCTGTGTGGGCTGTCCTGCACCGGTGGCAATGCTGGGGCCAGGAAGTCCTGCAGATGTTGGATCAACAGTGGCAGCTGCGGGTGGGGCCACCTGGCTCTGATTGGTGGTTGTGCTTGTGGTGGCTGTGGTGGGCAAAGTAGGCTCACCCTGTGGGAAGGCTCGCCATGCCCCGGAGGCACGATCATGGCGATATCACTGGGCCATCCTCCGGAACCCCGACTCCACCAGCAGGATGTGCTGGTATCGCATGGCCTGGCGCTGAAATTCACGGACCTGGTCTGGAGTCATGTTAGCTGCTGTGAAGACAAATGCAGATATGCTACATTAGTAACTGCATTGTGTGAAACAGCACAGCAAGTTAATCAGACATTACATCTACTGTACATGTAACAGCTCATATCACGATACAGAGCATTGAATGTCCCTGAGGAAGTATATGGCAGGCCAGACAACAAAGGTCACATCACACAAAGCACATCCATAACCTACAAGATGGGTAACAACTGGCTTTGACTTGCAATCTGACTTCCGACAGTTATCATCTAAGAATCATGCTGCATATCCTCCGCCAAGAGCTGGGCTACAAATGTCAGTGTACGGAAAGCAAAACTAAAGCCACATGGTCTACAAGTTGTAACTGGACTTTCCAGTATAGTACCAAGTGCCAAACCTGACTGTGTATACTACTATGCAAGCAAACCGTCACTTATTCACATATATGTGTAACATACTGGTAGCATCAGTACTAGGTACCCCATTCACAAACCCCTGGCCGTGTTTGAGAGGGGGCGGTGGATATACAACTATAATTTGCCAACAACATGTACACCGAGGAGTGTATACGCAACTCCACACGTTTGTCTCTACAGACACACCACAGGTAAGGTCTATCTACAATTAGGAGTCAGCAAACCCTAGAGCACTCATAGGGTCAGACATGTCAGGAAATGCAGAACTTAGTACACAATATATACTTCCAGTGAGGCCTGACTTACATCAGACACAGAGTTGCTAGAACACCCATGATCATGAATTGCATGCACACCTGGGCCATTACACTCAGGTTCCACAGACTTGATGCACTACATCTGGAAGTACATGCTGCTAGGAGGTTCTACCTACTGTTTCAAACTTACGTAGGTAAATAGAGAAGCAGATGTCTATTGGAAAGCTATTAGCTCTACCAATCTTAGAGATTGTGGGTCTGACAGGCTGACTAAATTGGGGCTGACTTCCATTGCGACTCTTGGTGATACAAGTGTCATACACATGACTATCCTCTGTACTCACATTGGGGCCTACAGGGATGTCCTACAATCCCTACATGATACCATTGGATACGCATTGGCAAACTCAAAACATGTGAGAACTGCATTCCCACTCATGGAACAAGTGAAAAGCTTGCCCAACGCATCACACCTTGCTATGCGTCCAACTCACATGAGTCCATAACCAGTAAACACAACACATAACAGACATATCAACACTTACTGGAGTGGTCGGGGTCCTCAAATCTCGCCACCTCTCCCACAGTGTAGGGTGCCAGTCCACCTGTAAGGTATGAAAGGAAGAAATGTGCTCAAAATCTGTGCACAGTGCAACAATTTCATAAACATTTACAATGTGTAGGCTGAATAAGGAAATGGCAGCCATTCAGACATGATGGTACTGCATCTGATATTTCACGGCCAACTTGTACATAGCATGGGTCTCCTGTGACAGTTACACACATATCTGCACACATACATTGGCCCTAACTATCATGTGTTTGCAAACATGCCCCATAATTGGTGAGCACTAAGAAATATGGAGTGTAATCGTCTCATCATGTGCATCCAAGAGAGACATCCAAAGCCTGGTTACTTGAGGACTGCATTACCAGTTAAACATGCCTTGTGGCCATGACACATTTATTGCACATAGGCCCAATGTACAGAGGAAGGGGCAGGGAGTCTTGTAAGCCATCTTGTTGTCACAGTATAGTCAATTGATGTGGCCCAGCTATGGTGATTTGCACCAACCATGGAGATGTGAAGCCATGTGCATACTCTTGGACTGCCATCCATATTTGGATTGTGGCTCAACTAATTCCAACAAACATCTTAAGATGTTAGCTGAGGGCACCTTACACCTTTTCACGATGTTTTCAAATCAAGAACTGACATGTATCCAAAAAGATCAAGAAACACAATAATCCCACAGATTCATAGTACTTCTGTGAACGCTTTCCTTCCACACTCACCGACTCACATGAGACAAACGTCTGAGCCACTTTGCTATTATCAATTGACATGAAGGCAGCACTCAATTTCTGCATCATGTAGTGTTTCTAAAGTCAGTCTAGTAATTGCGTCAACATAGTTGGCCTAAATGTTGGTACATCTGTACTTCTCTGTCAATAGTACCCTATAAAGACATGATTGGCTCCTATTTTGTTAGCTGTTCTGACAAAAAGGCCGCACCAATTTCCTTCATGGAAAAGTAACCTGTAAGTTTGCTGAGCACGTGCTACCTGACAGCTAGCAATTGTGATCCTTGCCATAGTGCATCAATGATCCCCTTATATTTCCCCAGCATTACACACAGTCAGCAAGTTAGCTGGCAGACATTGCACTAATCCCCTGATGTCACTACAGAGCATTTAATCGTGCACATTAACATTAATCGTACTCACCAACAGTGCCACCAATCATAATTCCCAGTTGGTCCAAGAGATCCTGCTCCCTGGTGATGAGGTCAGCCCACCGGTTCTTCAGCTGGTGGTCACTCCTCTGGCTGGCATACACACGCTGCAGGTGATGCAGCACCTTTCCCCACCGGATTCTGCGCGCCTCTGTCGGATACCCCTGTATGACCCTGCCTGGATCATGAGCGGCAAGAAATGTGTCACCAGCCAGATGAAGCCCCCCAACTCCTCTTCCCCATCCTGCCAAGACGTGGCCTACAAGACATACTTATAATTGACGATAAGGAATAGGGGTAAAAGAAATAGAAAGGGGAAAAGGGTGAAAGTAGGGGTACAAAGACAGAAAAAAAGTAAACCTAAACACTAAAAGAGCCCAACTATCCCCAAACTATCCCTACACACAACAGACTCCCACAAACAAGAAAAACACAAGATAAATGGACAAATGTAGACAAAACACAGTACTACAGTATACACAAACAATATTTATTTCACAAAAGGACTTTACAGATAGCACACAGGACAAAAACAGCACAAAATCTCAGGACAACACTCTCTACACAGCCACACAGTCTAGAAGGATCATAGACTGCAAAGTGAAATTGAAAGTACATCCACTGTACATGATCTGTAAACAGGATATCCTATTACATCACTTCCTGTATGAAAAGTCCCGCCTTTTTCGCGTTATGCGTCATTTTTCGTTTACCAAAACTGTATTTGCGTCATTTTTTTTGACGCACAAACGTGAATATTAACCCGCATCCACATAATGATACATGGACTGTACAAATATCTGGATGCGGGCTAAATTTCACTCCTGTGCGTCAAAAAAAATTACGCAAATACAGTTTTGGTAAACAAAAAATGACGCACACCGCTAGGGACGTCAAAATTACAGTGCATTAACTGGTTTGGGACATTTTTACTTGTTTTTTGGTTATTTTACATTTGGAACACATCAGAGATTGGCTAATTGAAAACAGTATGGTGTTGATGGTGTATGTTCACATGTGTGACATCATACTGCAGCGGAACATCATCCACTACACCCTTCACAGTATTTTTACAGTTGGCTGACACAATAGATGGTCATAAGTGTGGCCTACATATATGTGTTGCACAAATTGTGCATGTTTGGCATAACAAGAGGATAGCAATGTGACGCACATATGTACAATACCTTAATGCCTTTGGCTCAAAGTGTGTGCTTTGACAACTAATGTGTTGGTTGACTAAATGTGTGTGTATCACATGAAGCATAATTGTACATATGGTTGTATGAATGTAACGTCTATGTGTCCAATCCTTAGATGCAATTCAAATTGAAAATGAGCAAGGGCATGTGTTAGTCATACATGTAACAACACCCGTAAAGTGTACCTCCAATTTTTAGGGTCACGTAGACACCACCTGTGACATAGCATGCACCAGATGGATGGCAGACGCTTGTTCATGTCAATGGTCCACATTTTCTACATCCTATGTCCTAGAGTATTGGTAAGAGCTTCCTAGGCACTAGTTGGTGAATCCCACAGTGAGTCATACACATGCATTGAGGAAGTGGGTACCATGTTGTTTGCACAGACAGACAAGGGTGAATCTCATATGTATGATGACACCACAGTTGAGGCCATAGAAGTGAGACCCAACTATCAAGTGGCTGTGGTGGACCAGCATACAAGACAGCATGTGTCCACATATTTCCAGTGATCAATTGCACATAGGTGTCTTGTTCATGTGTGTGGTCCAATGATGATCCTGTAGATTGTTAGGGGTGTAAATTGTCACAGTTTGGTCCAGGACTCATCATGAGTCAGTGGCAGCTATTCCTGTAACTACTGAGTATCCTTGGTTGATCAATGTGAGTAAAGTAGATGTGGACATGTGAACCAACATGTGGATGGTCCCACCCTGTCTCATCACTAAAGACGTGTAATGAGACAGTCAACAGGGCAACCTTGGTGTGCTGAGTGAGATAATGTCTCAGGTGTCATGTTCCGGCAGGTGTCATTACAACATTTGTACACAGGTTGGCCTCTGCACTTCCCACTGCATCTGGGAACATCATAGCCTCTGTGCTGATTCTTCTCGCAGCTATTCACCACACACGGCCCATCACTATGTTGTGCGCACTGTGATGCCGTGTGTGAACTGTCATGGTCCTGACATTTGTGTATTATTCATGGACATTATCAGAGGTTGCTGGTTGTGCTGAAAGCCTTGTACCCAATCCCTGCCTATGGCCCTGGGACACTGTCACACTTTGTCATTCATGCATAAATGCAACCCAGACAAGGAATGGGCCATAAATTTTGGTTTTCCAAGAGGATGTAACTCAAATGGTACAGTTAATAGGCAGATGATGCTATACAAGGTATTTGGGTATGCATGGAAGAAGCCCATGCCCAATGCCCCCTGATGAATGGCAGGTTTGCTAACACAAGTGTGGTACATATGTAGACACAGGGATACTTTAGTGTGACGCACAGACAGTTGCCAGTCAGGCTGACAGAATGCAAGGTGATTCAGTATCCAGTTACTTGGCAAGTTACGTAATCAGTGGTCTGACTGAGACTGTTTTGAGGACAAAGTAGACAGTTGACATGTCAAACTGTGTACGTCCTGTGTTTTTGAAGGTGACAAATGAACCCAGTGGCTGTGTTACACGGCTTAATTAATATCAATGGTTGACGGTGTATTTGACATAATGGCAACTCCTATGCTGTTCCAGGCATCATCAGGGGCAGTGCTTTTTGAAATGTGTGGTGTGCATGGAGGTGATCATAGGTGTGGGCTGCATCTGTTTCTCACCAGTCCTGTAGGTGAGACTTGCATTCTAAGGGCCAACAGACATTTCCACAAGGGGAAGCAATCTACATGTGCTAACAGGGCTTAGAAACTAGAAGACAGTGTATAAATTGACCAGACGTCCTTGCAGTCAGATGTTCTATGACAATGGCATACCATAGGAAAGGGTGTAGCACACTGGTTTGCTAATGTTGGTCTGTGTGTGTAGAGGAGGTATTATCAGGGTACACATCATAGTATTCCAGGGACGTCTTCCGACAGGTGGGTTGTGACCAGGTGCATGGGTGTGTAATGAGTTAGGAAATGGCCTGACATGTACATGGAATGTCATGTGCGCAATGCATGTCATATGTGTGGCACTTGTGCTGTCTATGTTCTGCTTCTATGGAACTCTGGTCACAGATAGTCCTTGCAAATATTGGATGCAGTTGGACTAACTGCTGTCAAGGATCTGGTCAGACATTCCTGTTACTGACGCCAAAGCACATTGACTGCCTCATGTATGAGGCTTGTTTTCCCCTTATTGAGTGATGGTGTCTTAGTTGTGTGCCATATGCTGCGTTGGACCTTGCTTTTAACATGTATGTGTGAAATAGTTGTGGTCCTCTGCTATTGGCCTTCAAAGGAGATATGGACATGATATATGTCATTAAGAGTGTGTGTGTATTTGACCATTGTATGTTAGGCATCACATTAGCTCTGGGATGTTCCGTGTCCTACTCAGTATCTCAGCAATGCTCCATGAGGCAACATTCTTATTCTGATAAGTAGAGATGAAGGTGTGCAAAAAGGAATAGCCAGACCATGATATGGTGATTAGAATAGGTGTTTATTTAAATTTGTTAACTAAGTGGTGAAGGTGATCATATTCAGAAGAAATTATTTACAATCTGTTGCTGCCTGCGTATACCAGTGGCCGTGTTCTGTAGTTCCCCCTCCTGTTGCAAGCCGGCATCCTCCTCTTCCTCCTCTTCAGGCATGTGTGGCTCTGGTTCCAGGAGGGGAATGTTTCTTTTGATACAAATGTTGTGCAATATTGCACATGTGAGGATGATCCTACAGACCATCTCGGGGGAATATAGGAGGCTACCACCAGTGATGTCGAGGCAGCGGAAACTTGACTTGAGGATGCCGAAGGTCGGCTCGACAATGCTGCGTGTCCTCCTATGGGCGTCGTTGTATGGACGCTCTGCAGCAGTACTTGGGTTGCCAAATGGTGTCATAATCCATGGCTGGATGCCATACCCCTGATCAGCTGCAAGAGAAAATGAATGGGATCATGTTGATGTAGCTGGCACTACTGAAAAGACCTTTCAAAGCAGTAGTTGTCGTGTGTTGTCTCTGACTCTTTTGTGTACTAATGTGGCATCCTATGCTTGCATGGCTGTACCATCTGCATTGTGTTGTTTCCTTGGCTGAACGAGTGTTTGTCTGCTAATCATTTGTCAACAGTATATTTTGGGATTTGCAGTACAGTGTGCCCTCCCTAGCATTGTGACTTGTGATACAGGTGTCCGTGTGTCTTCACTGGGGGTGAGATGATAGTTCCATGCACAGTTAAAATTGAAAGTGTTGTTAACACGTTCATATCAAAGTACCCTGGACATCCCATACCTTGAAACTTATGCAATGTATTAATGTAAAGGTCATTGGGACACTTACAATTTGCAAGGTGACATTTAGGCAACCACACTCATTAACGTCTTAACATTAGGCTGTACAGTAATTTCCAATGGGTGACAGGTTCAATGGTGACTTAAGAAACATGGCTAGTGATGTCACGCCCTCAGTGTGTTCCTGTTGACATGTTGCTGTTGTGGTGTATGTGTTGTGTGTTCTAGAGGGTTGCTGTGCAGTGTGTATATAAGTAGGTTTTTGTATTTACAAACAACTAGTCCATTGCCATACCGTCAATCCTGGAAGTTTTCATTGATGGTGCAGTGACGGAAGATGTATGAGTCATGTACACTCCCAGGATATTTAGCCACGTTGTTGGTGATCAATCCCTGGTGATCGACTATGGCCTGCACGCTGATGGAATGTGTGTGCTTCCTGTTGCGGTAGAGGTGTTCATTTGCAGCAGGTGGCACAAGGCGTACATGTGTGCAGTCGATTGCTCCAAGGACGTGTGGTGAAGCCACTGATGAGGTAGAACCCCTGTTTTGTTTCCTTCTGCTTCTGCAGTGTGTTAGGGAAGCAGATGTGGCGGGGTGTCAGTCGAATGATGGCATCCAGTACTTTGGGCAAAAAGGCAGAGAATGATGGTTGTGATATTCCGCCAACCAGGACACCAGTTGTTTGGAAAGAGCCACTTGCCAGCATATGAAGTACGGCAAGCAGCTTTGTTTCTGTTGGGATGGTGCAGCAGCTGCTGAATGGCCTGCCAGTTCAACCGGTACCTCTGTATGATGTCGTGTTCCCTGAGGCCCTGCAGGGTGGTTCTTGGGCGGAATATCCTCTCCTGCCTTCTGCGCTGCCTTTGGGGTCCCTGCTGGTGTTGTGGTAGCTGCTGTTGTTGCTGCTGGGCTCTGCGTCTGCGTGCACGCTGGATTAGTATCACCTCCATGGCCCCCTGTTGCTGCTCTGCTGCTCTGCTGTTTGTTCTGTGTGTTCTGATTAAATACAGGTGTGTTTGCCCCATTTTAACGCCTGCCCTGACCCAGGTGTTAATTTTTGACGCAAATCGGGCTGTGCATCATTTTCTGGCTCCGCCTCCCGGCCGTGCGTCATTTTTGCCCGAAAGCATAAATATGACGCACGGCCCTTTAAGTCATTTTTTGGACGGGAACGCCTACCTTGCATATAATTAACGCAAGGCGGGTTGCCGCATCCAAAAAATGACACACACAGCAGCCTTGGGCACGAAGTTTAAATACGGGGCAATGTTTGCGCTGATTGTGCGTCGAAATTTTTTACGCACAATCGGCAGAGACGGAGTATAAATATGCCCCTTTGTTTTTCTCCTCCTGTGGCTCAGGCTTCTGGAAACAGGCTTCTGGAAATAGCATTCACTGACTCACTTCATGGTTAGATGTCATCATTCTGCTCCAAAATGCAAAAATCGCAATTTGCAATCCGCTATTTTGTCAAATCACTATTTGGTAATCGCTATTTGAGATGGCAAATATTTAGTAATGGCAAATTAGTTTCTGATTACATTGTTAAATCGCATTTTGCAAATTCCAAATAGCAATTATGTAAAAATTTATATTTGGTAATCACAAATGTGGTGCTTCATACATATGGTGCTTTGATATTAACCACACTGCCCTGTCAGCTGAGACATCTCCCCAAAGTACCACATGTAAAAAATTCGAAGTGGGTAGAGACTGATGTCTCTGCTCGTACAATGAATGCATTAGTAGAGTGTACAATGGAGTATCCTTTCTGCTGACAACTTGCAAAACCAGTGCACATTTGAATTCAAGGACACACTAAACTCTCTCTTATACATCTCCTTATGGGGACATGCACGTGTAGAACAGTGAACACAGACAGACCTTTGCACTGAAGCTTCTCTCCAGAGTGACCAAGGTGTGCAAAAGAACTCCCTCTCCACCAGTAAACATCATTGTGTAGTATACTATGAGAATACATTCACCTCTGTACCAAAACCTGCCTCTTATATGAAAATATTTATTCTATTGTGAAAAAGCACTAACACCACTATAGTACCTTAAGCATGCACAAACATGCAGGAGAACAGTTACAGCTTTTGAAGAATGAAGTGCCACTTTAAGTCAATATTAATACACTATATTGATATTCAAATCTTTAAAGGCTGTTATGGAACAAAGTAATTATTAAATTCAAACATTTTATTTAAAAAACAACCTTAACAATAACAATATACTACAAAAACAACAATGAAAGCAACAAACGTTACAAATTATCATTTATCTTTGCTGATTTGTGAAATATACAAAGAGGAGTTTAGCAAGGGCAGCAAGAACAACCAAAACAGCAATTGAGGGCTATGCACCCTCAACGCCTTATTCAGGCTAGTTTTGCCTTTGCTGCAGAGCTTGATAACTCCTCAGGGGCACCAAAATCTTTTGAACTTGGCAACACTGTGCCTCCCCATGTACTTAATGCTCAAGCAGATAAAACCGTCATACATAAATATGCACTTTTTTGCTGCTTAAGGAAGCAGAATTTTTTTCATCAAAAACAAGTAGAGCAGAGCTACAAAATAATTTTTTACTCTCAATTACATATTTATATGACTGCATCACTACCTTCATGTTCCTTTCTGTTAAAAAAAAATCCACGGCCTAAAACACAGCATTTTTTATCCACAATTAGGTTATAACATGCCTTCAAGCATAGTTCCATAACAATTTGCAAAGTAACACATGCCTTTTTGCACACCATTCCTAATAATGAGCAGTTTTGTACTCTAGAAATGACAATATCTCTATTTAGACATCTCATAGGAGTAACTTACGTGCACAGTAAGGTTTGTAAAAGCCCCAGGCATCCTATTAACAGATTACAGATGCTTTTTTTATAATTTCAGAAACACTACCTCTTTTACTTACAACTACATACAGATTGAACATCTGGCGATATCTCTACACATTCTAAGGTCTCCCTTTCAAAATCTATATTAATAAACATTCACCTCTACAAACAGCTTTTCAGTCTCTAAACCTTGCATAGAATAAATTTACTAACAGCAGTGCGCTACTGACATTTCTCAACAAAGTTCATAAAGTATATTTCTGAGTACCTGAACATATAGCAGTTTCTTATGTGCATCTGAAAACACCAGGCTGTCTCATTTTCAAATTCAGTCACTTTTGCTGAGCACAAATCGAACAGGCTTCCTCCTTCTCCAAATCACCAAAAAACATCTGAGTTATCCCTGGTTCAGCACTCAATCACATGACATAATTTCTTCAACCATGAGATAAGAATGGTAACTATTGGTTGAGACTTGGCTCCTATTTTTTCACTTTCCCCAAATGATCATGCAAGTCACTTGCATAATGGAAAACACCTTTTGGCAGGTCCAGTAATTTCCACTCAGGTCTCTCGAGATCACACGTCCATGAAGCAAGCTTCACTCCCTGAAGCTTGTGAGCTAATCTTGCAAGACTCCTGTGGCATCACAACAATTTGTAGGGAAATAATAGTATGTAGGATGGAGTATCCTCTCCACTGAGACCTATCACTTACAAGATAGGTGTGTTTAGTAGGATGTGGAGAAAGACTTGCCTTACCACACAGAGCTCTATCTCAGATGACATATGTACATAGTACTGTGTATGGAAAGATGGCCTCTCCAGTGGCACCCCTCTCTTGGATGATGAGTGTGTGTGGGTGGGTGTCTGCATGGACTTCTCTCTCCTTCCAGACCTCTCTCTCAGATACAAGGTATGCATAGTAGGCTATATGGAGAAAGACTGGCCTCTCCAGTGAGACCTCTGTCTCAGATGGCAGCTAAGGTTAGTACAGTATATACACGGACTAGCCTCCCCTGTCAGACCTCCCTCTCAGATGTGTACATGTACTTGCCTCTACTGTCACAACTCCGCCTCAGATGATGAGTGTCAGTAGTAGGTTGCATAGAGAGAGCCTGGCCTCTCTGCTGAGACCTCTCTCTTGGATGACTGGTGTGCATAGTATACTCTATCCAAGTACTGTCCTCCTCCTCTCATATAATGGCTGAGCATTGTAGGGTGTGGGAAGAGACTATACTCTACACGCAGTTCCTACTAAGCCAATGGCTGTAAATAGTACACTCTGACCAACACCACCTCCGGTTATACTCCTTTTTACAGTTGCAAGTGTGTGAGCATGACTCCACTTTCAACAAGCTGTCAAACAGCTCCCGCTTGCTGAAGGAGGAGTTTTCATCTCTTTCCCTGCCTGCTAAAATGGATGCAGGTAAAGAGATGAAAACATTGCTTCCTCAAGCAGGGGTCTGCATTTAAAGCAGCTCCCTGCTTGCAGGAGCAATGGGGGCTAACTTTAACGTCCCTGTAACCGTTGTTTTTGTCAGTGAATTTCTAGTTTTTTTAACATTAAGTAAGATACCCATTGCAATGTATAGTGGGGGGGGGTTGGCCCAGGGCCTGGCATGGCATTGTGCTGTCCCCTCCCAAGCTTGCAGCTCCTGCCCCCTTTTCTCCTTGCCATCCTTTGTCCAAGCCCATGCCCATGTTCCCTATTTACAGCTTTGTGTGCCTGTTGTTCTGCTACTGCCCTTCACTTCTTCCCTGAACAGTTAGCTTCCTGACCCATTCACCACCTTACTATACTTTGTTGTTTGAGTCCATGCACCAGCCCACTTCCTCCTGGCCTGCCTGATCCGATAGGCTGCTACTACCCTCCATTTAGCTTGCTGTCCCTTTCCACTCCTCTTTCCCTCCATTGCCCAATTCTATGCCCCATCATTGCCCTTCTGCTTAGCCTCTGTGGTTAGCTTACTGCCCCTACCTTCCTTCCTCCTGCCCTCTGATGTCTGTGTGCATGCCCTTGCTCCCCCCTTTTTGCCCACCATGTTGCATGCCACTGCCACTACCTGCCCTTTCTACTCTGAGTGTTCTGTTGAGCTCTCCCTCCCACCTCCCTCTCTGAGTACCATGCCCCTATTTCCTCCATCCTGTCCTCCATTGTCCATTTTGCTGCCATTTCCTTCTGCCCTTTCTTGCTCTGTTGTGCTGCAAATGCTCCTCCTGCCTGCTCTGCATGGTCTGTTTTAAACCCCCGTCTCCTGACCTCTCTTGTCTGTGTCCAGTCCCTACTCCCCTCTTCTGTCCTCAACATGGCCCTTTGTGCAAGCCCCTGCCCCCTCACTCATACCCACCATACCCACCATGGCAGTTGTGCTGCCACTAACCCTCCCACTTGCGATGTATGGTCTTTTGTGATGTCAAAGCCACTCCCACCTGCCCTGTGTGGTCAGCTTGCTACCCATGAAACCCACCTTCCTTCAGTTGTCTGTAAACATGCCATTATAGTCTCACTGTTGCCCTCCATTGTGTTGTGTTGTGCTTCCAGTGCCCCTCCTGTTTACTCTCCATGGTCAGTTTGCTACCCCTGCCCTGCCCCGTTGCCCTCCATTTTCCATGTGCATTCCACTATCCCTTCTGTCCTGTCTTGTTTGGTCTGTTGTTGTGCCCTGCCCCCTCCCTCCCACCCTTCATGGTCCGTTTGTACTGCAACTGTCCATCCTGTCTGTCCGGTGTGGTCAGCTTGCTGCCATTGCATCTTTCCCCTCTGCTTTCTGTTGTCCATGTGCCTGGCCCTTCTTCCTCCCTATTGCTTTCCATGGTCTGTTATGCTGCACTGCTGTCCCTCTTTCCCTGTGTGGTGTATTGATATGCTTTAACCCCTGACCCCTTCCCTGTAAGGTCAGTTTGGTGCTTCTAACATCTCCCTCCTGCCCTCTGTTATTCAAGGCCCTGTCCCTAGCCCATTCCTCCTGTCCTTGATGATCCAATGTACCATACTTGCCAACATTCTGATTTTTGTAAGAGGGAGATTTTAAAAACAAAACCTGGGAAATTGATTTTCCCTATTGGCTCACATTGAAAAATAGGAGATTTTAGACAGAAGACAGATAAAATAAAGCCCTTTTGGCCTTACAAACATAGGGAGTCTCCTGCCTGGTTGTTTGTTGCCCCTGCCCCCTTTTCCCTTACCTCCGTGGTCTGTTGTGCTGCCACTGCCCCTTCTGCCTTCCCAGCGTGGTTAACTTTTGCCCCTGCACCCTCCTCCCTGCCCTCAATTGTCCAAGTCAGTGCCCCTGACCTCTGCCTCCCCACAATATTCTGATGAACAGCTAGAGTGCTAACATTCTATATGTATTACAAAAGTGTGGCACACTTGACGTCATCTTGATGTAATCAAAACTGTAATAACTAAAGCATTTATTTTAGAAATTGTAAAAATCAGAGGGTTTTGTTCTCAAAGAAATTATGTTTAGCGCTCTAAAAAGATAAAATGAGGAAGTATTGTCTGAGTTGTCACATAGCGATAAAGTCACACAGAGAATGTAGCGTTATGGCCAGATCTGCATACTTTGCAACTGAGGAACTAGGTTTGAGTTTCGGCATCAGCTCGACATCCTCTGATTCTGGGCAAATCCCTTAATCATCCCTTTCCTAAACCCCAAATAAATGTGTCCTTGTGTAATGTAACTGATGCTCATGTAAAGCAGTCCAATACATTCCGGTCAGGTCTACACTATATAAAAGGGGCTTATTTAGATTCCCCTTATGCCACCGTTGCGTCACTTCTTCGCATATAAAAAGTGATGCACCAACAGCGCAAGGGGCATGTAAAAAAGACATCAGGGGACAAGCCTTTTGCACTGCTGGTGCATCAATTTTTATATGGGAAAAAGTGATGCACTGGTTGTGCAAGGCGCTTGTAAATAAACCCCTACGTGTTTCAAACACTTCTGTCATTGGGATGTACCTGGGCTCCATTTGGGTGACATTTGTGCTAGATTTGGACTCCTTTTTCTCTGGTGGCCTTCTTGGGAGACATATTTATTATGAAGATCCCTACTGTCCTCATTTACTGCAGTATCCTCAGTAGGAAATGCTTTCAGTTATCCACTTCGCTTCCATCAAGATGGCATTCAGATGTGCCACAAGTTTGACTTAAATTCAGAATGTTAGCACTCTAGTTGCTCATTAAAACATTGTAATAAAGCAAGGAAGTTAACTTTTGTTCCCCTTTAAATTGGGGCCAGGATTTATGTTAAAGTGGCACAGCGTGGTGTTGCTCCAAAAATAGCTGTGCTTCTCTGCACTACTTTAGAAATGCAGAGTTGCCCGGTATTTAGAGGAATACGGCACACCCCTGCATTTCCCCCTGTGCTGGCGCTGAATTAAGATGCCTGGCGCCAATGTAGGCATCGTTGCACCATAGTGCAAGGATGTCTGCATTGAGGGGATAGATTGTTTATGTGCAGAAAGATGCCCTTTCCTGCACATAAACAATTTATAACAGTGATTTGGCACTTCTATGTGTGCTACAAAATGCAGCACACATAGAAGTACCAAAGCAACCTTTTGAATGATTGTTTATGTGCAGGAAGGAGCACCTTCCTCCATGTAAACAATTGTCCATGCATTTTGATTCTTCTATGTGTGCTTCACAAAGCAGCACACATAGAAAAAGCAGAAAATGAGGAGGAATAAAAGCATTCCTCCTCGTTTTGCCATGCTAAGACCACCCCTGGGGTGACGTTAGTTTTTGGCGCTGCCTCATGATTATTAAATCTCGTAAATCTGAGGCAGCATCAAAAGCAATGGGTGTTGCAGTGGAATGACCACCGCAACACCCATTGCACGCCCCTCTGATGCAGAAAACTGAGTCAGAGGGGCCCATATTTACAAGGTGGCGTAATGCCACTAAAAAGTGGTGTTACACCTCCTTGTATATAAGGACGGTGCTTAGCGCCACAGAGCGTCACAAAAAGTGATGCTCCTGTGGCACTAGGGGCTCTTAAATATGTCCCAAAATGTTTTACGTTTTATCAGTTTGATTTAATCATGAAACACTAGCAGAATAATTTTTCAGAGGGTAAAATCATCTTAGAACACACCACAATTAATAAAATTAATATGGTACCATCAATAACCCTTTTATACCTTCTCCTTTTTCTGACCATCCCAACTATAGAAGCTACATTTCTATGATTGTGTGCATGTATTCTGAATCTAACTATAACCTGCCTGTAACCTTTGGTCTCCTAGGGCTTGTATTAGATCAGAGCACCACCACCACCTCATGACGATCAGAGAAAAAAATGCGAGGGGCTTCATGGCCCCCGCACAATGGGGACCACCAAATCCCCAGGACAAAGCAATATTTTGATATGAAGGAGGCCCGTATGACCTCCCTTAGAGCCCCCAAGACTGCCACCTCCCTGGGGCTAAATTTAATCTGTATGCGGGTGGGCCGTGTGCCCCCCCCGGCAGCCTCGGGGACCACCACCTCCCCAGGGCAAATATTGAATCATTTGCCCTGTGGCACCAGCAACTGACACTTCCCTGGGGCTGAAATAAATGACTGAAGGGGTCCATTGCGGACTCCCGGCCCTAGGGACCACCACCTCCCTGGGCCAAATACAACATTGGAAGGTGGCCACGTGGCCCCACCTCATGGAGCCATACATGGCACTAGGGACCGCCACCCCCGAGGGCCGGCTCCTCCTATGTCCTGGTGTACCCAGCCCCAGCATATTGCTGTTTACTTTTGCTTGGTGAGAGCTTACAGCTCCCACCAAGCAAAAGCAAACATAACTTTGCTTTCTGCTAGTGGGAGCTACCAAACAGCTCCTGCTTGCAGAAAGCCGAGTTTTCATCTGTTTCCATGCACACAAATATGCATGCAGGGAAGCAGATGAAAACATTGCTTCCTCAAACAGGGAGCTGCTATTTGAAGCAGCTCCCTGCTTGTGGGAGCAATGCTGGTTCCTACAGGAAAGGGGGAGCCTGCTAGGACCCCGGGGGCATTCAGACCCCCCGCAGTCCACATTTGGCAGCAAACATCTTGCTTGTATGCCACTTTGAAGTTATTCCACTGTTGGACCACTGCAATAACAATAGTTTCTCCATAGAATTACTTCAAGTGGCACAAGCAAAATGTATGGGTCAAATATTGTAGTTACCTTTTGAAGAATAGCACAAGAGTGTCTCTTGTGGCCTACTGGTAAAGCTCTTGGCCCATCACGCAGTAGGTGAGAGGTTCAAGTCTTTGTATCTCAAGCAATACTTTTACTCGTGTTTTGACTGTTAAACATTTCTAGTGATGAAACATTTATGTCTTTTCGCCATCCATAGCAGTGACCTACCTGTGACCTAGTGGTTAATGTCTATGGTATTTATCCTGAAGCCTAGGTGTGTCAGCAGTCACATTACTGTCTTAATTACCTTTCAAATATTTAAGATGTATACTGAAATGTAATTGCACTCTTTTTTACTTCACAAATATATTTTCTTGTCAATATGTCTTAAAATATTTTGTTCTAAGTACACCTTTCATCAAAGTCTAGAAAGTCTCTCTGGATAGTTACAAGGAATAGGCCGCAAGGCATGGTTTGTGGCCAACCCCTACCGCACATGGCCAAAGGCTATGCGTTTCGTCGGGTTGGGTGATTATAGGGGCTTGTCCAAAGGCTCTGATCACAGGCCAGGTCCTGCGGCCAGCCCCCTTTGGCCATGCATGGCATTGGTTGCATTAACGTATAGTAATTAAAATTACTTATGTTACAAAAACCATAGAAATTCACTGAAAAAAACAAAAGTTACAGGGATATCATAGTTAGGAAATAGAAATAAATAGCAGCTCCCTGCTTGCGGGAGCAATCTTTTCATTTGTTGTCCTGCATGCATATTTGGGTGCAGGAAACAGATGAAAACTCTGCTTTCTGCAAGCAGGAGTTGTTTGACACCTCCCTCTTGCAGAAAGCAGTGTTTTTGCTCTCACTTGGTGAGAGCTGTCAAATTAGCCTGGGACATAGCAGGAGCCGGCCCTGGGGGGTGGCAGAATCCAGGGACATCATTGACTTGAGTGGGGCTAAATGCCGAACCTCCAAAGTGAAGTAGCCACCGAGCCCCCCTCGCACTTATTAACATGTTAAGCCCTGAGGAGGTAGCGGCCCTCAGGGCTGTGGGGGTGGCCGCGTGCCCCCCCACGGCACACAGCACTCGTTATCCTTTAAACTTTGGCATCAGAGCTAAGGGTTCAGGGTGTACCTACCCTGACCCCTTTTCTTTTTTAAATCTTTTTTGTTGGACTCGAATGAAGCTGAATCCCAAGATAGCTGCCAAAACTTTCTGGTTGAAGTGTTGGCAGCCAATCAGAGCTCTGCATTTCCCTGCATGAACTCATTATTATTTGTGAATTCTTTGCGCCTCTATATATTTATATTTCTTTTTCTTTTAATAGCTAAAAGACTACTGAACGGATTCACATCAAATAGCAAAAATCACCCTTTCTTGACCAAGCGATATGTTTCTGCCAAATTTGGTGTAATTCTGTTCAGCAGTTCGGGCTGTAGTTGTGTCTAAAATCCCTGTAGGAAATATAATGGGAAACACACTTTTTTTGACCACCCCTTTTTCTCAAACCCCGCTTGATGGATCTCACTGAAGCTTTCTATGTACAACAAGATTTTCAGGAACACTTTTTTGGAAAGTTTCATGAAGATTTGTCAAACGGCACCAAAGATATAGGCAAGTCAAAAAATGCTTTCTCAATGGAAACATGGTCCTAACTGTAACTGACTGCTGGTGACCGCTAGTAGGATATGCATTTATATATATATCTATAGCTATATATATATATACATATAAATATATATGTATATATGTATATATATATATATATATATATGTATATATATATATATATATATATATATATATATAACCTACTAGTGGTCGCACACACATACATATATATATATATATATATATATATATATATATATATATATATATATATAGATAGATATATACATGCATACAGACATTCATCAGTTATAGTTAGAATTCTTTCAAGTAACTATAACTCGCACCCTAAGACAACTATAACTTGCTCCTTCGCCATATATATCGTGACAGGTTTCAATGGGGTAGTGACTCCCCTCCTATTTAACTCCAAAATAGTTCAGCTTGGTGTTTCCCAGTAGTGTGGGTTTGACAAAAGAAACAGTCGTGACCATGCTTCGCTCAGATGCACCTTTTTTATTTCTCCATTGTGACACAGCAGCAAAACCCATCTCGTTTCAATGATCTTGTCTTCTTGATCAAGGGTAAATTCTCACTTGTGTAACTTGAATTATAAATACCCATAGTGCTTTTGTGAGAGCAGACATAAAAAACAGACTAAGGGGGTGATTCTAACCCTGGCGGTCGGTGTTAAAGCGGCGGCCAACCCGCCAACAGGCTGGCGGTAAAAAAAATGGAATTCTGACCCTGGCGGGAACCGCCAACACAGACAGCCACTTTAATACTCCGCCCGCCACGGCGGTACAAACAAACAGCGCGGCGGTCACCGCCAACAGCCAGGCGGCAGACAATGTACCGCCCACACTATCACAACTCACCAATCCGCCACCTTTTCCGGGGCGGGAGCACCGCCGATAAAAACACGGCGGAAACAGACTACGAACGGGAAAACGCTCACCACTACGCACTCTAGGAGGAAGGAGGACAGCATGGAACCCGAATTAAACATCCTACCTGCTCTCGTCTACCTCTCATCTACCACGAGTACGAAGTCCGGCGCAGACGACAACGGTGAGTACGGCACCTACGACACACGGGAGGGGGGAGGACGAAAGGTTACGGGCACACACATATGCGACCCCCCCACCCCCAACTATGTACACACCAATGCAGAGCAACAAGTCACAGTGACACCACCCAAACACCCCTGAAAAATGCTAGGACATAATCAAATTTGGAATAAATATTTATGTACCAAAAAGCTCCTGAAAATTATCGTACAACCATGAAAGATATTCACAAGAAAACAAATGACATACACATCAGTGTATAACTGAAGTAACAAGTCTTGCACATCCTACGAATTCATCATGTCCGTGGGCCAAAGTTTTGAGAAACAAGGGCAAAGCCCACACAGGAGACCTGAGTCCTTTGGAGAGAACACTGCAGGGGCATCAGATGTAAAAACTACAGGCACCTCAGGGGGAAGGGAAGGGGGGGCACCACAGCCACATGAGTCCACGACGCCAGATCCACGAGGAGCCACCATGCCCACTGTACCATCCTGGGGAGTGCAAAGCCACAGTCTCTCAATGTCTCTACAGTGGGTGGGCTGCCCACTGTACCATCCTGGGGAGTGCAAAGCCACAGTCCATCAGGTGGATGACAGTCTCCACTGGTCAAGGAGGAGGCATGGTGGGCACAGTGAACCATAAACAGTGATTGAGACGGCGGTGCCCAGCGGAGCGGTGCTTGAGAAGAAGGGCCCAGCGGAGCGGTGCTTGAGAAGAAGGGCCCAGCGGAGCGGTGCTTGAGATGAAGGGCCCAGCGGAGCGGTGCTTGAGAAGAAGGGCCCAGCGGAGCGGTGCTTGAGAAGAAGGGCCCAGCGGAGCGGTGCTTGAGAAGAAGGGCCCAGCGGAGCGGTGCTTGAGATGAAGGGCCCAGCGGAGCGGTGCTTGAGACGGCGGGGCCCAGCGGAGCGGTGCTTGAGAAGAAGGGCCCAGCGGAGCGGTGCTTGAGAAGAAGGGCCCAGCGGAGCGGTGCTTGAGATGAAGGGCCCAGCGGAGCGGTGCTTGAGAAGAAGAGCCCAGCGGAGCGGTGCTTGAGAAGAAGGGCCCAGCGGAGCGGTGCTTGAGAAGAAGGGCCCAGCGGAGCGGTGCTTGAGAAGAAGGGCCCTGTTCAGCGGTGCCTATCTTCACGGCGGGGCCCTGTTCAGCGGTGCCTATCTTCACGGCGGGGCCCTGTTCAGCGGTGCTCTTCTCCATGGCGGGCCCTGTTCAGCGGTGCTCTTCTCCACGGCGGGCCCTGTTCAGCGGTGCCTATCTTCACGGCGGGGCCCTCTTCAGCGGTGCTCTTCTCCACGGCGGGCCCTGTTCAGCGGTGCTCTTCTGCACCGCGGGCCCTGTTCAGCGGTGCTCTTCTCCACGGCGGGCCCTGTTCAGCGGTGCCTATCTTCACGGCGGGGCCCTGTTCAGCGGTGCTCTTCTCCACGGCGGGCCCTGTTCAGCGGTGCTCTTCTCCACGGCGGGCCCTGTTCAGCGGTGCCTATCTTCACGGCGGGGCCCTCTTCAGCGGTGCTCTTCTCCACGGCGGGCCCTGTTCAGCGGTGCTCTTCTCCACGGCGGGCCCTGTTCAGCGGTGCCTATCTTCACGGCGGGGCCCTGTTCAGCGGTGCCTATCTTCACGGCGGGGCCCTGTTCAGTGGTGCCTATCTTCACGGCGGGCCCTGTTCAGCGGTGCTCTTCTCCACGGCGGGCCCTGTTCAGCGGTGCCTATCTTCACGGCGGGGCCCTGTTCAGCGGTGCCTATCTTCACGGCGGGGCTCTGTTCAGCGGTGCTCTTCTGCACGGTGGGCCCTGTTCAGCGGTGCTCTTCTGCCCCGCGGGCCCTGTTCAGCGGTGCTCATCCAGCAGGTCAAGGGAGCCAGACCTGGCCTGGACTCCCTGCTCAGTCGCCCTCGGACCGTGACGTTTCTGGACCCTTCGGGGACGGACTCCTGGCCTCCTTAGTGTCCTCCTTCCCAGCTGGGATGTGACATGTGGGGTCCACCTTCTCCGCGCTCCTGCTGCCCTTCCGCTCCTTTGATGGGGCTCTCGGGCCCTTACCTCCCCTAGATGGTGTGGGTGGTGAAGTGGCCACACATTGCTCCTTGGGGGCAGCCCTGTCGGTCCTCGCACGGCGGCCCTTGTTTTTGCGGGTCCTCTTGCCGGGGGGGGGGGGCTGGACGTGTCCTTGCTGCTGATCGATGTGTCACTGCTGGCAAAGGGTGGGCTCCAGAACCCATGCACAACAGTGACACCCGAAGCTGGGCTGGTGGTGGCTGCGGTGCTCTTGGGACTCTTTGAAGATGGAGGGGGGAGCTCATCGGAGGGAAAGAGGTCAAGGTTAGCCAGGAAAAGTTTTTTAGGGCCAAGGTAAAGGGTAGGAGAAGTGGAGATGGAAGTGGAGGAAGAGGAGGTGGTTGTAGGAGAGTCAGGTGTGCTGTCATTGGGTGAAGGTGCTGGTGCTGTAGGCTGTCGTGAGGTGGATGGCTGTTGGGTGGGTGTCTGCCTGCGTTTGTGTGTCTTGGAAGAGGGGGTGACAGACACAGTGGGAGAGGACACAGGGGACGTGTAAATGGCAGTGGGGGTGGTGACTGCACGAGTGTGGACTGTACTGGAGGGTGAGGTGGTGATGGAAGCACTGGCTGATGTTGGGGTGCATGCAGGTGTGAGTGTAGACGTCACAGGGAGGGAGGAGGGAGACGAGGAGGAGGGGGACACAGGGGTGGCAGTGGCTGTTGGCATGTCTGCATCTGGGTGTTGCTTGGGTGAGTGTTTGTGGGATCTGTGGTGCTTGTGTTTGGATGAGCTGCTCTTGGGTGTTGAGGTGTGTGCAGGCTGGTCTGATGGTGTGGATGGGATAGGCTGAGGAACAGGAGACAGAGAAAGGCTGGAGGCAGTAAGAAGAGGGAGGCTGGAAACAGGGACAATGGCTGCCGTCAGTGCTGAGGCCAGAGCAGTGAACGCTCGTTGATGGGCAGCCTGACCCGAATGAATGCCCTCCAGGTACGCATTCTCTGTTGCACCTCCCTTTGCACACCCTGGATGGCATTCAAAAGGGTCGTCTGCCCAACAATGAGCGTCCTTACCAGGTCAATGAGCTCCGCACTGAGGGCAGCAGGGGCAACAGGGGCAGGGGCTGAGGTGCCTGGGGCGAAGGAGACGCGCGCCTTCCTGGCCGAACGGGCACGGAGCGAAGACTGAGGGGCTGCTGGGAGGGCGGGGCTGGTGCGCTGGGTGGCGGCTGTACCTGTAGAGGCGGGGGGCACGGATGTTGCCGCCACCGCTAGGGAGCTCCCATTCGAGGACGTGTCGCTGTCGCTGCTCTCACCAGCGGTCCCCGTCGTGGTGCTCCCCTCGCCCTCCAGATCACTGGTGCCCTCGGTGTCTGTTCCTGGGCCCACCGGGGCCTTGTGTCCTGCAGCTCCCTCGTGCTCCGATGCCAAATCTCCTCCGCCTGATGATGCTAATGCACACATGCACAAGAAAATGAAGAGAAAGGGTGGGGGGAGAAAAAAGAAGACCAGGTTGAGTGCATGCAATGTCAACACCGTTTGCGGAGAGGACAGACACAGGAGCCTAATGCACTAAGCCGCGCATTCGGGGTACACTACTCAGTACTACTGACTAGGACAACAGGCCAAGAGACGTCAAACGCGCACATGGGAGATGCTGGACCTTCAATGGCTGTACTTGTCACCCTACAGAGGTGGGGGCCGGGGGCACAGGGACATGCCTAAGGGAGAGGACTACACTACAGAAAGCACCCTGGCCTAATGTCACCCACAGCCCTCCTCCCCCACCCAGACGCCTCCACTGCGCAGAAAGATTGGAGAATGTGCTGATACTCACCCCCTTGTGTCTGCTGTGATGTCTTAAAGCGCCCATCCAATTCAGGGTAGGCCACCGCCAGGATCCGGGACATCAGGGGGGTCATGGTGCGACTGGCACCCCTCCTAGGTTGGGAGGCCATCCCCAGCAGTGTTTCTGCGGTCTTCCTTGTTCCGCGGCGGATGTCCTCCCACCTCTTGCGGCAGTGGGTGCCCCGTCTGTTGTGGACCCCCAAGTTCCGGACTTCCTTGGCGATGGCACGCCAAATCTCGATCTTCTGATGGGCGCTGACCTATTTGACATGTACAGGGTGGAAAGGAGGAAATCATCAATGACCTGCATGTTAGATGTGATTTGCCCCCCCCACCAACTTTGCCATATGGCACATGCTCTCATCTGTCGGGCGTTGCACTCCTCATTCGCCCCCCACCCCACCAACTTACATCCACCCCAATCCACACAGGCATAGCCCATTCCATGTGCACCCGGTGTACTCACTTGTTGGTCTGGAGGACCGTAGAGTAGCGCATACTGGGGGAGGACCCCATCCACAAGCTTCTCCAACTCTTCAGACGTGAAGGCAGGGGCCCTTTCCCCAGTCGCAGCAGCCATTGTATCTTCCAGACCAAGGTCACAGCAGCACTTGCAGTATAGGTCCTCTCCTGTGGATGATCAGGTCTCGAGTGATTAATCAGATAGAAAATGGCGGTCACGCCCGCGGTGGTGCGTACCGCGGCGGTGCGTACCGCGACCGCCGGTGCACATCGTCATTGGCTCCTGAAACCCATAGGCTTCAATGTTAACCAATGCGGCTTTGCGCCGCGGTCTTCGACCGCCTACCGCCACGGTGTGCCCCGCCAGCACATTGACCTCACATCCCATTGTCCCACTTCACAGGTCAGTCAGTCGCCATTTCAAGGGCCTACATGGCTTAATTTTGACTGCGACACACAGGCCTAGGCCTTGCATTGCCACACATACACGCCTTTCAACCCATTGCCATTCTTTAACTGTGCAAGCTGTCTGTACGTACCTGTGGTTTGGCTGACTCTGTGCTCCATGTTGTCCTTCCTAGGCACCGTCCGCTGGGACTTGCGATGAGAAGGAGGAATCCTCGCGTGTACCGACCGCTGGTGGACCTGTCGACAATGGAAGAACGCCATATAATACTTCGATACAGACTTGACCGTGCCACTATCCATGAACTGTGTGCCCAGCTGGAGCCAGCCCTGATGTCCCCCATCCGCCAACCCACAGGGATTCCCCCTCTGGTGCAGGTTTTGTCAGTCCTCCATTTTTTGGCAACTGGGTCATTCCAGACCACAGTGGCCATGTCATCTGGAATGTCTCAGCCTATGTTTTCAAAGATTTTGAGCAGAGTGTTGTCTGCCCTGATGAAACTCATGCGGAGCTACATCATTTTCCCAGAGGAGGGTGACTTGCCTACAGTGAAGGGTGATTTCTATGCCCTTGGACATATCCCCAACATCATTGGTGCCATTGATGGGACCCATGTGGTTTTGGTACCCCCAAAAGACGATGAGCAGGTGTACTGAAACAGAAAAAGTTATCATTCGATGAATGTCCAGGTGGTCTGTTTGGCTGACCAGTACATCTCCCATGTAAATGCCAAGTTCCCAGGGTCAGTGCATGACGCGTATGTGATGCGAAATAGCAGCATCCCCTATGTGATGGAGCAGCTACAGAGACAACGTGTGTGGCTAATAGGTGACTCTGGTTACCCCAACCTGCCTTGGCTACTGACCCCAGTAAGGAATCCCCGGACCAGGGCAGAGGAACGGTACAATGAGGCCCATGGGCGAACTAGGAGGATCATCGAAAGGACCTTTGGCCTCCTGAAGGCCAGGTTTAGGTGCCTGCATATGACTGGGGGATCCCTGATGTACTCACCAAAGAAGGTGTGCCACATCATCGTGGCCTGCTGTATGCTTCACAATCTGGCATTGCGACGTCAGGTTCCTTTCCTGCAGGAGGATGGTGCAGATGGTGGTGTTGAAGCAGCTGTGGAGCCTGCGGAGAGTGAAGAGGAGGAAGACTCAGAGGACGACACAGACAACAGGGACAGAGTAATAGAACAGTATTTCCAGTAGCACACAGGTAATAATCACCCATGCCATTTTACATTTCCTGAAAGCCTCCTGCATCTCAACTTTGTCGATTTCCCCCCAGACCTATGAACATGATGTTTGATTTTCCCTTCCCTTTTCTGTCCTGTATGAGCCACTGCGTGACCTCGGCTTGGTTGGCCCATGGACTAATGCTAAGTTACCTCGGTATGTGTAATTCACAATGTTAATAATACGTAATTGATATGTAATGTGTCATTCATTTGTAAATAAGACAGGCTGAGTCCTGATTGATTTCAGTGCAATGTGTGATTTATTATTAGTGCATAGATATTGGTACATGATAGTGAAACAGTGATGGGTGGGGGTGGAGTAATGTCCATGGCGGAGTCCAGTTCTCAGTCTCACAGGTGCATTGTCCATATGCCTGTGGCAGGATGGAGCAGGGGCAGTTCAAGGTTTGACAGGGTGGCAATGTGGAACAGTGGGAGGACTTCAGGGGGTATGTGATGCTGGCGGGGGACTTGACATCCTACTCTGTCGGTTTTTTGGATCTCAGGCTCCTTTTGCGGGGCGGTTGTTGTTCAGCAGGAGGTGGGGTTCTGGTGGGCTTTCGTTGTGGTGGGGCCTCCTGTCCACTAGCGCCGGCGGAGGTGGTAGGCTGTTCCTGTTCCTGGCTAGTGACAGGGGCCCTGTGTGATGCCACATGGTCCCGAAACGTGTCCTCTATACGGTTCAGGGCCTGGACTATGCTCCCCATAGCGGTTGAGATGTTGCTGAGTTGGTAGCTGAACCCCATGTAGCGTTGCTCCTGCTGTGCCTGGATCTCCTGGAACCTGGCCAGTACCGTCGCCATCGTCTCTTGTGAGTGGTGGTAGGCTGCCATGATGGTGGTGAGGGCCTCTTGGAGAGTGGGTTCCCTGGGCCTCTCCTCCCCCCCCTGTCGTACAGCAGCCCTCCGAGTTGCCCTGTTTCCCTGGGCCTCTGTCCCCTGGACGGTGTGCCCACTCCCACTGCCCCCAGGTCCCTGTTGTTGTTGGGTTGGTGGGTTACCCTGGGGGCCCTGTAGTGGTAGACACACCGCTGCTTGACCTGTCCTAGAGACAGAGGCATGGGCCCGCTGGGTGGGAGCTGTGCTGTTGTTCCCAGAGGGGGTTGGGTCTGCAGTGGCCTGTGTCTGGGTGAGGGGAACCGACTGCCCAGAGGTCCCCGATGGTCCGGGCTAGTCGTCAGGTTCCAGGTCGACAGAGCTGCTGTCATCACTAGGGGCCTGTTCCGGGGGTGGGATGGACATTTCTGGTCCCTCCTGACCGGTGTGTTGTCGTTCGGGTCCTGCATGTGGTAAGAGGGTATGGTTATTGTTTCTGTGTGTGCATTAGCTTGCGTTTTATGGGTGCCCTTGTCCCCCAGTGCTGGCATTCCCTTGGGGGAGGTGTTGTGAGGGTGTTTTGTGGGGGGGGGGGGGTGATGGGTATGTGCAGTGATCATGCTTAGGTGATGGGTGTCCATAGTTTGGGGGTGGCATGCAGGGGTTGGTGTTGGGTGGGTTGTGCTGGGGAGACATTCTCAGGGAGGATGTGTGCTGGGGGGTTGGGGGTGAGGGTGGGGGTTAGCATGCTGGGGGGGGTGAAGTGGTTGGCCTTGTACTTACCAGAGTCCATTCCTCCGTGTACTCCAGCGAGGCCATCAGGATGCAGGATGTTGAGTACCTCTTGCTCCCATGTTGTGAATTCGGGTGGAGTGGGTGGGGGTCCCCCGCCAGTCTTCTGCACTGCGATGCTGTGTTGCAAGACCATCGAGCGCACCTTCCCCCGTAGGTCGTTCCATCGTTTGCGGATGTCCTCTCGATTTCTGGGATGCTGTCCCACCGCGTTGACCCTGTCCACGATCCGCTGCCAGAGCTCCACCTTCCTTGCTATGGTGGTGTGCTGGACCTGTGAGCCGAAGAGCTGGGGTTCCACTCTTATGATCCCCTCCACCATGACCCGGAGTTCTTGGTCCGAAAAGCGTGGGTGCCTTTGTGGTGCCATGGGGTGGTGTGTATGAGGTGTGGGGTGGTGTATGTGATGATGTGTGTGTTGGTGTGTGGTGCTTTGTGCTTCTATGTGGTGTGTGTGATGTTGCGGTGTGCCTCTGTGTGTCTGGCTCTCTATTCTCTGATGTGTCTCTTTCTCTCCTTCGTCTCTGGTTTTTGTTGGTAGGGGTTTGTGGGTGATGTGGGTGTGTGTTTTATATGGTATTGGATGTGTGGGAGTGGTGTGTGTATGTGTTTCAGGTGTGTGCCTTTCAAATTGTCCAATGTGGTAGGGGTTTGTAAAGGTGTGTGTATTTTGACCGCGGCGGTGTGTACCGCCAATGGAATACCGCGGTTGAATGACCGCCGCGTGGATTTGCGGGTCATAATGGGATGGGCGTATTTCTGTTGGCGTGGCGGTGGAGGTTTGGTCTTCTCCACTTTACCGCTGGCCGCTGATGTGGCGGACTGCAGTGGAAGGCGGATTTTCGGAGGTTTTGCAGTTGTGGGTCAGAATGTCCGTGGCGGCTGACCGCGGCGGTATTGTGGCGGCCTTCTGACCGGCGGTAAGAGGCTTTTACCGCCGAGGTCAGAATGACCCCCTAAATATTATAGGAAAGTGTAGCACAGCCTAAGTACTATAATATACCTTTCACCTTTGTTTTATTTCCTTAAAAAAATCTATTGATCTATCTATCTATCTATCTATCTATCTATCTATCTATATATCTTTCTCTGTAAAACATGAGCGAGCACTGTTTACTTATCAATAATGTTATTGCAAACGTTGCAGTGATATCAAAGATGTCACAGAAGATCTCATCAAAAACATAATATGTGGAGTAATTAGCTGTGCAAGGCAAACACGCGAGTTATAGTGACTTCATGGCCCAAGTTATAGTTTCTTGAAAGAGCTTTTAACTGAAACTACTGAATTTCTATGGTTTTGCATGAGTCAATTCAGAACCTAAAAAGAACACCCCTGTAATCCTTGTTTTTTAAGTGAAGCTACATGGTATTTTAACATAAAGCAATTTTAATAACTGTATGTTATTCCAAGCCTTGCAGCTAAGCCGTGTAGGAAAGTATCATCTTTCTTGGCATGTTACCCCCAATTTTACATGTATGTCAGTATGTTGTTGCCTGTCTCACTGGGATCCTGCTAGCCAGGACCCCAGTGCTCATAGTTTGTGGCCTGAATGTGTATACCTGTGTAGTGCCTAACTGTGGCACTGAGGCTCTGCTGATCAGAACCTCAGTGCTCATGCTCTCTCTGCCTTTAAAGGTGGCACTATAGGCTAGTGACTACATTTACCAATTTCAATTGGCATAATGGAACACCCTTATAATTTCTTAGTATATGGTACCTAGGTACCCAGGGTATTGGGGTTCCAGGAGATCCATATGGGCTGCAGCATTTCTTTTGCCACCCATAGGGAGCTCAGACAAACCTTTACACAGGACTGCCATTTCAGCCTGAGTGAAATAACGCACATGTTATTTCACAGGCATTTTCACTGCGCTTAAGTAATTTATAAGTCACCTATATATCTAACCTTCACTTGCTGAAGGTTAGGTGCAAAGTTACTAAGTGTGAGGGCACCCTTGAACTAGCAACGGTGCCCCCACATAGTTGAGGGACATTTCCCAGGACTTTGTGAGTGCGGGAACACAATTACACATGTGCACTACAAATAGGTCAATACCTATGTGTAGCGTCACAATGGTAACTCCGAATATGGCCATGTAACATGTCTAAGATCATGGAATTGTCCCCCATTCCAAATCTGGTATTGGGGAGCCAATTCCATGCATCCTGGGGGCTCCACCATGAACTCCCAGTACTGTCAAACTAGCTCTCTGGGGTTTTCTCTGCAGCTACAGTTGCTGCCACCCTACAGACAGGGTTCTCCTGGGGTCTGGGCAGCCCAGTCCCAGGAAGGCAGAACAAAGCATTTCCTCTGAGAGCAGGGTGTTACACCCTCTCCATTTGGAAATAGGTGTTAAAGGCTGGGGAGGGGTAGCCTCTCCCAGCCTCTGGAAATGCTTTGAAGGGCACAGATGGTGCCCACCTTACATAAGCCAGTCTATACCAGTTTAGGTAACCTCCAGTCCCTGCTCTGGTGCGTAATTGGACAAAGGAAAGGGGAGTGACCACTCCCCTGTCCATTAGCACCCCAGGGGTGGTGCCCAGAGCTCCTCCAGTGTGTCTCAGACCTCTGCCATCTTGTTTCCAGGGGTGTGGGAGCACTCTGGAGGCCTCTGAGTGGCCAGTGCCAGCAGGTGACATCAGAGACCCCTCCTGATATGTGCATACCTGACTAGGTGGCCAATCCTCCTTTGAGGGCTATTTAGGGTCTCTCCCGTGGGCTTTTCCTCAGATTAGGACTTGCAAGAATTCATCAAGGTTCCTCTGCACTTCTCTATTTGACCTCTGCCAAGGATCGACCACTGACTGCTCCAGGACACCTGCAAAACTGCAACAAAATAGCCAGAAGACTACCAGTGACATTGTAGCGCCTAATCCTGCTGGCTTTCTCAACTGTTTCCTGGTGGTGCATGCTCTAGGGCTGCCTGCCTTCACCCTGCACTGGAAGCCACAAAGAAATTTCCCGTGGGTCCACAGAATCTTCCCCCTGCTTCAGCAGGCACCAAACTTCAGCTTCACCGGTAGTCTGGGTCCCCTCTCATCCTGACGAGCGTGGCCCCTGGAACACAGGGATTGGACCCAAGTGACCCAGACTGTCCAGTGGTCCAACTGTCAGAATTTAGAGGAGGTAAGTCCTTGCCCTCCCTCCCCAGACAGTAATCCTGTGCACCGCGTGATCTGCGGCTATAAGGGTTTCTAGGCACATTTTCAAGAAATCCTGCATGCACAGCCGAGCCTAGGTCCCCAACACTCCGTCCTGTGATGCTCAGCTCCCTGAGTTGACCTCCGGTGTCTTGGTATCTCTCTTTGCAGTTTTGAAATGAACGCCATGTTCAGTCTTCTGGAACCCGTGTTCAAGGACTTCTGCAGGTGCTTCCTTCCTGTGCATGGGCTCTCTACATTGCTGAGGGCCCTCTCTGTCTCCTCTCCCAAGTGTCGACATCCTGGTCCTTCCTGTTCCCAGGCAGCACCTTCTTTCTCTAACCGTGACTCTTGCAGCTAGCAAGGCTTGTTTGTGATATTTTGCCAAGGAAAAAACTCTGCATCCTCCAGCGCGCTGTGGCACATCTTCTGCATGAAGAACTTCCTACCTCCTTTCGTTGTTGCAAAACCTGCAGCTTCTTCCAACTGGAGGCAGTCATTTTGCACCTCCATCTGGGGTTTAGTGGGCTCCTGCCCCCCCGTATACTTTAACGACTCTTGGACTTGGTCCCCTTCCTTTGCAGGTCTTCAGGTCCAGGAATCCATCTTCAGTGCTTTGCAGTCTGATGTGGTCCTTGCAAGATCCTTTATTATGACTTTGGTGTGTTTCTGGGGAAATAGTAGTAATTTACTCCTACTTTCGAGGGTCTTGGGGTGGGGTCTCCTTTACACTCTTAGTGTTTTCTCACACTCCCAGCGACCCTCTACACACTACACTATCCTAGGGGTCCATTCGTGGTTCGCATTCCACTTTCTTAGAATATGGTTTGTGTTGCCCAAGGCCTATTTCATCCTTTTGTGTATTACAGTGTTTGCACTACTTTCTGACTGTTTTACTTACCTGATTCGGTTAGTTGTGAATATTTTGTGTATGTTACTTACCTCCTAAGGGATTATATCCTCTGAGATAGTTTTGGGCCATTGTCACTAAAATAAGTACCTTTATTTTTAGTAACTATAAGTATTGTTTTTCTGATGATATAGTACCTATATGATATAAGTGGTATTGCATGAGCTTTGCATATCTCCTAGTTCAGCCTTGGCTGCTCTGCTATAGCTACCTCTATCATCCTAAACTGCTAGAACACTACTACATTCACCAACAAGGGATAACTGGGCCTGGTGTAACGTGTAAGTAAGCAAGGTACCCAATACAAACCAGGCCATCCTCCTACAAGCTCTTATAACCACCCAACTCCACGCCATGCATGGCCTTTGGCCGTGCGCAGTGCAGGTTACCCACAGGGCCTGTCTCTGTCAGTGGATGTGTGAGTGGGTGCATGAGTGTCTGAGTGCGCACCTGAGCCCCTGAGTGCAGGTATGAGTGAATGAATTAGTGTATAAATGAGTCTGTGGTTTTTCTTTCACATTTTCCATAATCACAAATATTTTACGAATAATTAATTGAAATTTGCTAAAATTCACACATTTTCTTGAATATCATGTGTCGTGATGCAAAATTATATTAAACCTTCAATTTACCCCAAAATACACTTATATCACACCCCTAGGGTCAGGGTACCTTCACCCTGACCCCTTATGCCACTTCCAATTAGAATTTTCATCCCCTGGGACCATGTTCCATGAAATAAAATGGCAGTAGCAACTTTATAGTCAGGTTACAGTCAGCCAATTGCAGTGCTTCTTTTCGCATCTCTATTCATGAAAATTCGTGAATGTCATGATTATTTGCAGCCAGAGATATACAGATTTATTTGCCCTTAAATAGCTCCTAAACTACTGAATTGATTTACACCAAATATCAAAGGGCACAATCTGCATACAGGCAGCTAACTTCCTGCCAAATTTGGTGTAATTCCATCTAGTGTTTCTAGCTGTAGACATGTTAACAGGTCCTATGGGAAATAACATGGGAAACGCAACGCCACTTGGTAGTTATAGTTAGGACCATGTTTCCACAGTGAAAGCATTTTTTGCCTTGCCTATATCTTTTGCACCGTTTGAAGAATCTTTACAAAATTTACCAAAATGTGTGGCCCCGTGATTCTTGTTGCGCGCAGAAAGTTTCGGTGTGACCCATCAAGCAGGGGACAAGAAAAAGGGGGGGCTAGAAAAAGTTGCATTTCTCATGTTGATTCCCATAGGACCTTTAGACTTGACGACAGACCGAACTGCTGGATGGAATTACACCAAATTTAGCAGAAAGCTTGCTGCTGCTATACAGATTATGCTTTTGCATATTTGGTGTAAATCTGTTTAGTAGTTAACGAGATAATTAAGGGCAAATAAGTGTGTATTTCTAGAGACGCGGATCTTTCACAACGATTTTGCGGCGATTATAGCGAATTTGTGACAGCACGCGACAAGAGGAATGCTGTTGGGAACCTCATTAGAAAGTTGCGGCTGCCATTTTAGATACCAAAATACAGTCCCCAGGGCTGAAAACTGAACTGAGAAAAGGCATAAGTGGTGAGGGTGGGGTTAGTCTGTCCCCAGAGCAGTGATAGCAGTGTTGTAGGTGAAATTATGCCCTTAGAATGTTTTTTTTATACCACATGATAATACATCATAAAGCTCAACACGCCCCCGTGTAGTGTTGCAGTGAATTCACGAATATCAGCGACAAAAAAAAAGAGAGTTACTCGTAGACTAAGTTGTTCACTTATAGTATCAGTGAGACAGGCATGCATCCAGTGACAGACCCACTTAGACACTCATGCAGCCTCTCACAGACCTACTCAAACTATCACATATGCACTGACAGACCCACTCAGACCCTCACACACACATTCAGAGACCCACTCAGATCCTCTTGCACCCACTCACAGACCCACTCAGGGTGTCACGTACACACTCACAGACCTACTCAGACACTGATGCACCCATTCACATACCCACTCAGACACTTATGCACCCACTCATAGACCCTAATGCAACCAGTCACAGACCCACTGAGACCCTCACGTGGTCACTTAGACAGCCATTCACCCAGTTACAGAGCTGCTCAGATGCTCAGGCATCCACTCACATACTCACTTATAAAGTAACATACCTATGCAGTCACAGACTCATGCACCCAGTTACAGAATCACTCTGACTCTTGCACCCACCCACAGATGACTCAGAACCTCACACAGCCAGTCACAGACCCACTAAAATTCTGATGCATCCACTCACAAATCCATTCAGACTCCACACACTCACTCACAGACCCACTCAGAACCTCATGCATGCACCCAGTTGCAGACCCACTGAGACCCTAACACACCCAGTGACTGACACAGTGAGCTAGTGAGACGCTAGTTCACAGACCCAGGCATGCCCTGATGCACCCACTCAGAGACCCAAAGAGATCCTTATGCACCTACTGAGGGATGCACTTGAACCCTGATACAGCCATTGACAGAGATGTTCAGGTCTTCAAACACCCACTTAGAGACTGACTCAGACCATCATACAGCCATTCAGAGACACACAGAGACTATGTCCCCACTGAGAAAGTCACATGGACACTGACGTAGATACTCACAGACCCATTTAGGTCCTCAGGAATCCACTCACAGACTCCATCAGAGACTTTATGCACTGATTCACAGACCAACTCACAGCGACATGCACCCACTCACATACTGACTCATAGACTGATACATCCAGTCAGAGACCCACTCATAATCTTATGCACCTATTCACAGATCCTCTGAAACCATTATACACCGACTTATATATCCACTCATAGACTGATGCATCCACTCTCAGACCAACTGAGACCCTTGTGCAGGTACACACATATCCATTGACACACTGATACACTCAGTCGCAGACTGACTCAGACTCTCACCCACGCACTGACAGATGTAGTCAGACTCTGATGTATGCACTCACAGACTAAGTTGAACATAGAGGTCTTGAGACAGTATTGTAGTGCAGAAAGATTGATCGAAACTTGGTTGATTGAAACGTGGTTACATGTAGTGACAGAGAGAGTCATACATGAGTTTGTGGAGCTGGTTAGAAAGCAATAATTGATGTCTGATTTTGAAATTGGTATGTGTGAAATGGACACTGTCACTTCTATATATATAATTTATGTCCAAGTGCAGGTTATTGTTGTATATACAGCCCATGTTATGGTCCATGAGCTTTGCCAATCTGAGGACAGCATTGATTTGATCACTTCCATTTTTGTCTTTGGCATATGTTGGAGTACACCAAGACAGTGCAAGGTAAAAGTCTCATCAATTGTGCAAAAGTATCCTTCATTAGGATTTCCAGTCGTACCCCAGTCACCGTGCCCAGATCATTACCACCAAAATGCACAATCATGAGGTTGGGGTTTTTCAATCTCAAATGCTTTCAACCAAAGGCACTAATTGATTCCACTTTAACCCTCTCTGGCCACCCAATTTATGTTCACATTAGAGAAACCCAAGTCCCTGTCAATGGCACTTTTTCTAGTATACTCAATAGCCCAAAAGATATAGCTGTGCTCAACAATCTACACTCTAACCATTCTGAAGTGAAGCAGCAGTAGCTATCAGGACAAGGCTAAAGCAGAATGAGACAGTTTTGAAAATGGGATGAAGTTAAAATGGAGTGGTGCCCCTGGTTTAAAAAAAAACAAAACATACATTTGATTGGGTACTGTAAATTTGCAGAAGACTGAAATTAGATGAGTAAGTAAATGTTTCATTGGCTCTGGTAAAAACAATATAAATATTGCAGAATTACATATGCTTTTGAATCTGTACCATAAACCATACCTGCTGCACCTCATTTTGTAACAAGTATGCTTCTTCCAGAATGTACAGCAAACTTGTGACCTACTGGTTCTAGTGGGTTGCTATGTAGAATGTTCTAAGCCTGTATTAGGGGAAGGGTCTTAAAGAAACAGTTGTGTCATTTTAAAGACTAAAAGTGTTTGTATTGATTATTTTATGATAAGTATTTATTTTCCTAATGAGGAATTGCTGATAATGTGAACTATACCCTTGAAGTGATAAAACTACCAAGCTTAGTATGCTTTTAGACACACGTATTTTTTTCCGCAAGTTCATAGCGATAATCCCTGTTTTCCCGTGATTACAGAAAACAAGCCGACTATACTGGACTTCTTTATAAAAGTAGATGAAAGAGTTATCATATAGTACCATCTAGAAGTGCACTTGCAAAAAGAAAAAAATGAAATGTATGCTTTTATTTGCTCACATCTGCAGTATCACACATTTATGGTTTCTAAGTGTAAGAGTGTTGACCCATTCTTATGCTTAGTTTTGACAATTGCTGTAAGTATTGAAACTATCATAAAGGAGAGAAGGAAACATCTTCACCAACATACCTAATTTCAGGTATGTACATTGTATTTAATTGTTAAAAATAAAAAAAAAGGAGAATATTAAAGCAGAGTATAAAGTAAATGGAAAATTATTGTAACTATGTAAAATGATCTATGAATGGTAGGTTTCTATGTCAATAGATTGAAACATATGTTGTTCAACATAAAACCCATTTAGATGTGTAGTAGTAGAGTCCTAGATCCACTTAAATATGTAATGTTTGAATAGAGGTGAATTTATTTTAGTTTGGGCTCTGTTTATAGCATAAGACTTCCAGCTTCTCGTGGCATGTACAAGCTATTAGTAAAGTAGCAGTCATATCTTATAGTAGATATTAGTCATCTCAGAGATATGCTATAGGTATGTAGCAAAGTATGCTGCTTTGTGGTTAAAATATGGGGCATCTATTTTTAAGGTGAACAAGCTACATTCATTGAGATATATATGTCAGTGAAGTTGGACTATAAAACTGCTTTGCCAAGTCTCAAAGTAAATTGTTAGTGCAAATGTCTCGAGGATCTGACATGGTATAGGTGTTTAATAAGCATGCTGCAATGTGTTTAGATTATTAGGAAATGTAGTTCTCAGTTTGAAGATTATCTTGCACTTTCTCAGTTCTGACATAATCTTTTTATGTTTCCAGACAAATGCTGCATTTCTGCTACCTCACTGGCCAGTAACGTTGGCCTGTAAAACTGCTTTGCCAAGCCTCAAACTCATGTTATAATGCAAATTTCTCAGGACTTGCTGTGGATATTCCATAGAGTATGCTGCAATGTGGTTAAGTGATTGGGAAATGTACTTTTCAGTTTTAAAGACTTAGGGGGTGATTCTAACCCTGGCGGTCGGTGATAAAGCGGCAGCCAACCCGCCAACAGGCTGGCGGTCCAAAAAATGGAATTCTGACCCTGGCGGGAACCGCCAAAACAGACCGCCACATTAACACTCCGCCCGGCACGGCGGTACAGACAAACAGCGCGGCGGTCACCGCCAACAGGCAGGCGGCAGACAATGTACCGCCCACAGTATCATAACTCACCAATCCGCCACCTTTTCCGGGGCGGGAGCCCCGCCGATAAAAACACGGCGGAAACAGACTACGAACGGGAAAACGCGCACCTCTACGCATTCCACGAGGAAGGAGGACAGCATGGAACCCGAATTAAACATCCTACCTGCTCTCGTCTACCTGCTCATCTACCACGAGTACGAACGCCGGCGCAGACGACAACGGTGAGTACTGCACCTACGACACAGGGGAGGGGGGAGGAGGAAAGGTTACGGAACACACACATGCGACCCCCACCCCCCCCAAACTATGTACACACCAATGCAGAGCAACAAGTCACAGTGACACCACCCAAACCTCCCTGAAAAATGCAAAGACATAATTAAATTGTGAATAAAAATGTATGTACAAAATAGGCTCTGAAAAGTATTGGTCAACTTGCCAAAAAATCAATATCAAAATAATTCTATATACAGTGCAATGGATAACCGAGGCAATTAGTCCTGCACACCAAAAGAAAATCGAAGTGTCCGTGGGCCAAAGTGTAACAACACAAGGGCAAAGCCCACACAGGAGACCTGAGTCCTTTGGAGAGAACACTGCAGGGGCATCTGATGACAAAACTACAGGCACCTCAGGGGGAAGGGAAGGGGGGGCACCTCAGCCAGATGAGTCCACGACGCCATATCCACGAGGGGCCTCCATGGCCACTGTTCAATCCTGGGGAGTGCAAAGCCACAGTCTCTCAAGTCTCTACAGTGGGTGGCTTGCCCACTGTACCATCCTGGGGAGTGCAAAGCCACAGTCTCTCAAGTCTCTACAGTGGGTGGCTTGCCCACTGTACCATCCTGGGGAGTGCAAAGCCACAGTCTCTCAAGTCTCTACAGTGGGTGGCTTGCCCACTGTACCATCCTGGGGAGTGCAAAGCCACAGTCCATTAGGTGGATTACAGTCTCCACTGGTCAAGGAGGAGGCATGGTGGGCACAGTGAACCGTTAACAGTGCATGCAGGAAGGGCCCAGCGGAGCGGTTCTTGAGACGGCGGTGCCCAGCGGAGCGGTGCTTGAGACGGCCGGGCCCAGCGGAGCGGTGCTTGACAGGAAGGATCCAGCGGAGCGGTGCTTGACAGGAAGGGCCCAGCGGAGCGGTGCTTGAGACGGCGGGGCCCAGCGGAGCGGTGCTTGACAGGAAGGGCCCAGCGGAGCGGTGCTTGACAGGAAGGGTCCAGCGGAGCGGTGCTTGAGACGGCGGTGCCCAGCGGAGCGGTGCTTGACCGGAAGGGCCCAGCGGAGCGGTGCTTGACAGGAAGGACCCAGCGGAGCAGTGCTTGACAGGAAGGGCCCAGCGGAGCGGTGTTTGACAGGAAGGGCCCAGCGGAGCGGTGCTTGAGACGGCGGTGCCCAGCGGAGCGGTGCTTGAGACGGCGGGGCCCAGCGGAGCGGTGCTTGACAGGAAGGGTCCAGCGGAGCGGTGCTTGACAGGAAGGGCCCAGCGGAGCGGTGCTTGAGACGGCGGTGCACAGCGGAGCGGTGCTTGAGACGGCGGGGCCCAGCGGAGCGGTGCTTGACAGGAAGGGCCCAGCGGAGCGGTGCTTGACAGGAAGGGCTCAGCAGAGCGGTGCTTGACAGGAACGGCCCAGCGGAGCGGTGCTTGAGACGGCGGTGCCCTGCGGAGCGGTGCTTGAGACGGCGGGGCCCAGCGGAGCGGTGCTTGACAGGAAGGGCCCAGCGGAGCATTGCCTGACAGGAAGGGCCCAGCGGAGCGGTGCGTGAGACGGCGGGGCCCAGCGGAGCGGTGCTTGACAGGAAGGGCCCTGTTCAGCGGTGCCTATCTTCACGGCGGGGCCCTCTTCAGCGGTGCTCTTCTGCACGGGGGGGCCCAGTTCAGCGGTGCCTATCTTCACAGTGGGGCCCTCTTCAGCGGTGCTCTTCTGCACGGCGGGGCCCAGTTCAGCGGTGCTCTTCTGCACAGCGGGGCTCAGTTCAGCGGTGCCTATCTTCACGGCGGGGCCCTGTTCAGCGGTGCTCTTCTGCACGGCGGGGCCCAGCTCAGCGGTGCTCTTCTGCACGGCGGGGCCCAGTTCAGCGGTGCCTATCTTCACGGCGGGGCCCTGTTCAGCGGTGCTCTTCTGCACGGCGGGGCCCTCTTCAGCGGTGCTCTTCTGCACGGCGGGGCCCAGTTCAGCGGTGCCTATCTTCACGGCGGGGCCCTGTTCAGCGGTGCTCTTCTGCACGGCGGGGCCCTCTTCAGCGGTGCTCCTCTGCACGGCGGGGCCCTCTTCAGCGGTGCTCTTCTGCACGGCGGGGCCCAGTTCAGCCGTGCCTATCTTCACGGAGGGGCCCTGTTCAGCGGTGCTCTTCTGCACGGCGGGGCCCTCTTCAGCGGTGCTCCTCTGCACGGCGGGGCCCTCTTCAGCGGTGCTCTTCTGCACGGCGGCGCCCTGTTCAGCGGTGCTCCTCTGCACGGCGGGGCCCTCTTCAGCGGTGCTCTTCTGCACGGCGGGGCCCTGTTCAGCGGTGCTCCTCTGCACGTTGGGGCCCAGTTCAGCGGTGCCTATCTTCAGGGCGGGGCCCTGTTCAGCGGTGCTCTTCTGCACGGCGGGGTCCAGTTCAGCGGTGCTCTTCTGCACGGCGGGGCCCTGTTCAGCGGTGCTCTTCTGCACGCCGGGGCCCAGTTCAGCGGTGCCTATCTTCACGGCGGGGCCCTCTTCAGCGGTGCTCTTCTGCATGGCGGGGCCCAGTTCAGCGGTGCCTATCTTCACGGCAGGGCCCTCTTCAGCGGTGCTCTTCTGCACGGCGGGGCCCTGTTCAGCGGTGCTCCTCTGCACGGCGGGGCCCTCTTCAGCGGTGCTCTTCTGCACGGTGGGGCCCAGTTCAGCGGTGCCTATCTTCACGGTGGGGCCCTGTTCAGCGGTGCTCTTCTGCTTGGCGGGGCCCTCTTCAGCGGTGCTCCTCTGCACGGCGGGGCCCTCTTCAGCGGTGCTCTTCTGCACGGCGGGGCCCTGTTCAGCGGTGCTTCTCTGCACGACGGGGCCTTCTTCAGCGGTGCTCTTCTGCACGGCGGGGCCCTCTTCAGCGGTGCTCTTCTGCACGGCGGGGCCCTCTTCAGCGGTGCTCGTCCAGTAAGTCAAGGGAGCCAGACCTGGCCTGGACTCCCTGCTCAGTCGCCCTCCGACCGTGCTGTTGCTGGACCCTTCGGTGACGGAGTCCTGGGCCCTTTGGTGTCCTCCCTAACACCCGGGATGGGGCTTGTGGGGCCCTCCTGCTCCGCGCTCCTGCTGGCTGACTTCTCCGCCCTGCTGCCCTTTCGCTCCTTAGATGGGGCTCTCGGGCCCTTGCCTCCCCTAGATGTTGTGGCTGGTGAAGTGGGCGAACTTTCCTCCTTGGGGGCAGCCGTGTCACTCCTCTCACGGCGGCCCTTTAGTTTCCTGGTCCTCTTGCCTGGGGGGGGGCTGGCTGTCCCCTTGCTGCTGATTGAAGTGTCACTGCTTGCAAAGGGTGGACTCCAGAACCCATGCACCACAGTGACACACGAAGCTGGGCTGGTGGTGGCTGAGGTGCTCTTGGGACTCTTTGCAGATGGAGGGGGTGGGTCATCGGAGGGAAAGAGGTTAAGATTAGCGAGGAAAAGTTTTTTAGGACCAAGGTAAAGGGTAGGAGAAGTGGTGATGGGAGTGGAGGAAGAGGATGTGGTTGTCGCAGAGTCAGGTGTGCTGTCTTTGGGTGCAGGTGATTGTGCTGGAGGCTGTCGTGAGGTGGATGGCTGTTGGGTGGGTGTCTGCCTGCGTTTGTGTGTCTTGGATGAGGGGGTGACAGACACAGTGGGAGAGGACACAGGGGACGTGTAAATGGTAGTGGGGGTGGTGACTGCACGTGTGCGGACTGTACTGGAGGGTGTGGTGGTGATGGAAGCACTGGCTGATGGTGGTGTGCATGCAGGTGTGAGTGTAGACGTCACAGGGAGGGAGGAGGGAGACGAGGAGGAGGGGGACACAGAGGTGGTAGTGACTGTTGGAATGTCTGCATATGGGTGTTGCTTGGGTGAATGCTTGTGGGTTCTGTGGTGCTTTTGTCTGGATGAGCTGCCCTTGGGTGTTGAGGTGTGTGCAGGCTGGTCTGATGGTGTGGATGGGATAGGCTGAGGAACAGGAGACAGAGACAGGGTGGAGGCAGTTAGAAGAGGGAGGCTGGAAACAGGGACAATGGCTGCCGTCAGTGCTGAGGCCAGAGCATTGAACAATCGTTGATGGGCAGCCTGACCCGAATGAATGCCCTCCAGGTAGGCATTGCTCCGATGCACCTCCCTTTCTACCCCCTGGATGGCATTCAAAAGGGTAGTCTGCCCAACAATGATGGTCTGAAGGAGGTCAATGACCTCCTCACTGAGGGCAGCAGGGGTGACAGGGGCAGGGGCTGAGGTGCCTGGGGCGAAGGAGACGCCCGCCTTCCTGGGCGAGCGGGCACGGAGCGTAGGCTGAGGGGTTGCTGGGAGGGCGGGGCTGGTGCGCTGGGGAGCTCCCATCCGAGGACGTGTCGGTGTCGCTGGTGTCACCACCGGTCCCCGTTGTGGTGCTCTCCTCGCCCTCCGGATCACTGGTGCCCTCGGTGTCTGTTCCTGGGCCCACCGGGGCCTTGTGACTTGCAGCTCCCTCGTGCTCCGATGCCAATTCTCCTCCGCCTGATGATGCTAATGCACACATGCACAAGACGATGAAGAAGAAGGGTGGGGGGAGAAAAACGAAGACCAGGTTGAGTGCATGCAATGTCAACACCGTTGGCGGAGAGGACAGACACAGGAGCCTCATGCACTAAGCCACGCATTCGGGGTACACTACTCAGTACTTCTGACTAGGACAACAGGTCTAGAGACGACAAACGCGCACATGTGTGATGCTGGACCATCGATAGCTGTACTTGTCACCCTACAGAGGTGGGGTCCGGGAGCACAGGGCCATGCCTAAAAGAGAGGACTACACTACAGAAAGCGCCCTGGCCTAATGTCACCCACAACCCTCCTCCCCTACCCAGATGCCTCCACTGCACATAAAGATAGCAGAATGTGCTGATACTCACCCCCTTGTTTCTGCTGTGATGTCCTCAAGTGCCCATCCAAATCAGGGTAGGCCACCGCCGGGATCCGGGACATCAGGGGGGTCAGGGTACGACTGGCACCCCTCCTAGGTTGGGAGGCCATCCCCAGCAGTGACTCGGCGGTCTTCCTGGTTCCGCGGCGGATGTCCTCCCACCTCTTGCGGCAGAGGGTGCCCCGTCTGACGTGGACCCCCAGGGCCCGGACTTCCTTGGCGATGGCACGCCAAATGTCCACTTTCTGATGGGCGCTGACCTATTTGACATGTACAGAGTGGGAAGGAAAAAGTCATCAATTTTCCGCATGTTAGATGTGATTGGCCCCCCCTCCCCAACCTTGCCATATGGCACATGCTCTCATCAGTCGTGCGTTGCACTCCTCATTCGCTCCCCCCCCACCAACTTACATCCACCCCACTCCACACAGGCATAGCCCATTCAATGTGCACCCAGTGTACTTACCTGTTGGTCTGGAGGACCGTAGAGTAACGCATACTGGGGGAGGACCCCATCCACAAGTTTCTCCAACTCCTCAGACGTGAAGGCAGGGGCCCTTTCCCCAGTCGCAGCAGCCATTGTCACTTCCAGACCGAGGTCACAGCAGCACTTGCAGTATAGGTCCTCTCCTGTGGATGATCAGGTCTCGAGTGATTAAGCAGATAGAAAATGGCGGTCACGCCCGCGGCGGTGCGTACCTCGGCGGTGCGTACCGCGACCGCCGGCGCACCGCGTCATTGGCTCCTGAAACCCATAGGCTTCAATGTTAACCAATGCGGCTTCGTAAAGCGGTCTTCGACCGCCACGGTGTGCCACGCCAGCGCATTGACCTCACATCCCATTGTCCCACTTCACAGGTCAGGCAGCCGCCATTTCAAGGGCCCACATGGCATAATTTGTACTGCGTCACACAGGCCTAGGCCTTGCATTGCCACACATACACGCCTTTCAATACATAGATAATCGTGTGCTAGGCATGCTGTGGTGAACGTACCTGTGATTTGCTTGACTCTTTGCTCCATGTTGTCCTTCCTAGGCACCGTCCGCTGGGACTTGCGAGGAGAAGGATGAATCCTCGCGTGTACCGACCGCTGGTGGACCTGTCGACAATGGAAGAACGTCATATCATACTACGATACCGACTTGACCGAGCCACTATACATGAACTGTGTGCCCAGCTGGAGCCAGCCCTGATGTCCCCCATCCGCCAACCCACAGGAATTCCCCCTCTAGTGCAGGTTCTGTCAGTCCTCCATTTTTTGGCAAGTGGGTCTTTTCAGACAACAGTGGCCATGTCATCAGGGATGTCTCAGCCTATGTTTTAAGATTTTGTCCAGAGTGTTGTCTGCCCTGACGAAATACATGCGGAGCTACATTATTTTCCCTGAGGAGGGTGATTTGGCCACTGTGAAGGGTGATTTCTATGCCCTTGGACATATCCCCAACATCATTGGTGCCATTGATGGGACCCATGTGGCTTTAGTCCCCCCAAAAGACGATGAGCAGGTGTACAGAAACGGGAAAAGTTACCATTCTATGAACGTCCAGGTGGTCTGTTTGGCTGACCAGTACATCTCCCATGTGAATGCCAAGTTCCCTGGTTCAGTGCATGACGCGTATGTGATGCGTAATAGCAGCACCCCTTATGTGATGGAACAGCTACAGAGACAACGTGTGTGGCTAATTGGTGACTCTGGTTACCACAACCTGCCTTGGCTATTGACCCAAGTGAGGAATCCCCGGACAAGGGCAGAGGAACGGTACAATGAGGCCCATAGGCGAACTAGGAGGGTCATAGAAAGAACCTTTGGGCTCCTGAAGGCCAGGTTTAGGTGCCTGCATATGACAGGGGGATGTACTCACCAAAGAAGGTGTGCCAGATCATCGTGGCCTGCTGTATGCTTCACAATCTGGCATTGCGACGTCAGGTGCCTTTCCTGCAGGACGATGGTCCAAATGGTGGTGTTGAAGCAGCTGTGGAGCCTGCGGAGAGTGAAGAGGAGGAAGACGAAGAGGACGACACAGACAACCGGGACAGAGTTATCCAACATTATTTTCAGTAGCACACAGGTAAGAATCACCCACGCCATTTAACATTTCCTGAAAGCCCCCTGCATCTTTACTTTGTGTATTTCCCCCCAGTTCTTTTAAACTAATGTTTGATTTTCCCTTCCCTTTTCAGTGCTGTGTGACTGCGTGACTTCTGCTTGGTTAGCCCATGGACTAATGCTTATTGACATCGGCATGTTGTCATCACAAATTTAACAGAACATTATTGATCAGTAATGTGTTATACATTTGTAAATAATACAGGCTGACTCCTGAATGATTTCAGTGCAATGAGGGTTTTATTTTTAGTGCTAGATATTGGTACATGATATTAAAACGGTGATGGGTGAGGGTGGAGTTATGTCCATGGCAGAGCCCAGTTCTCAGTTTCACAGGTGCATTTTCCATATGCCTGTGAAAGGATGGAGCAGGGGCAGTTCAAGGTTGGACAGGGTGACACTGTGGGACAGTGGGATGACATCAGGGGGTATCTTATGCTGGCGGGGGTCTTGGCATCCTACTCTGTCTTCCTGTGAGATCTCAGGTTCCTCTTGCGGGGTGGTTGTTCTTCAGCAGGAGGTGGGGTTCTGGTGGCCCGTCGTTCTGTGGGGGCCTCCTGACCACTAGCGCCGGCGGAGGTGGTAGGCTGTTCCTGGCTAGTGACAGGGGCCCTTTGTGGTGCCACAGTGTCCCGCAATGTGTTTTGTATCCGGTTGAGGGCCTGGACTATGGTCCCCATAGCGGTAGCGATGTTCCTAAGTTCATTGCTAAACCCCATGTAGCGTTCCTTCTGCTGTGCCTGGATCTCGGTGAACCTGGCCAGTACCATCGCCATCGTCTCCTGGGAGTGATGGTATGCTCCCATGATGGTGGTGAGGGCCTCTTGGAGAGTGGGTTCCCTGGGCCTGTCCTCCCCCCCCTGTCGCACAGCAGCCCTCCCAGTTGCCCTGTTTCCCCGGGCCTCTGTCCCCTGGACGGTGTGCCCACTACCACTGCCCCCAGGTCCCTGTTGTTGTTGGGGTGTTGGGTCAGCCTGGGTGCCCTGTAGTGGCGGACACACCGCTGCTTGACGCGTCCTGGAGACAGAGGCATGGGCCCGCTGGGTGGGAGCTGTGCTGGTGTTCCCAGAGGGGGTTGGGTCTGCTGTGGCCTGTGTCTGTGTGTGGGGACCCGACTGTCCAGAGGTCCCCGATGGTCCAGGCTGGTCATCAGGTTCTAGGTCGACAGAGCTGCTGTCCTCGCTGGGGGCCTGTTCTGGGGGTGAGATGGACAAATCTGGACCCTCCGTGGCGGTGTGTTGGCGTTCGGGCCCTGCAGGGGTAAAGGAGTATGGTTATTGTTTCTGTGTGTGCCATGGCGTGCATTTTGAGTGCCCTTGTCCCCCAATGCTGGCATTCCCTTGTGGGAGGTGTTGTGAGGGGGGGGTGTATGGGTATGTGCAATGGTCATGCTTTGGTGGTGGCTGTCTATGGTTTGTGTTGGCATTCAGGGGTTGGTGTGGTTTAGGGTGGGTTGTGCTGGTGAGACATTGGCAGGGAGGTTGTGTGCTGGGGTGTTGAGATTGGGGGTGAGGGGGGGTTGGCATGCTGGTGGTTGGGGGGGTGAAGTAGTTGAGATTCGACTTACCAGAGTCCATTCCTCCGTGTACTCCAGCGAGGCCATCAGGATGCATGATGTTTACTACCTCTTGCTCCCATGCTGTGAATTGGGGTGGAGTGGGTGGGGGTCCGCCGCCAGTCTTCTGCACAGCGATGTTGTGTCACGACACCATTGAGCGCACCTTCCCCCGTAGGTCGTTCCATCGCTTTCTGATGTCTTCCCGGTTTCTGGGATGCTGTCCCACAGCGCTGACCCTGTCTACGATCCTTTGCCATATCTCAGCCTTCCTTGCTATAGTGGTGTGCTGCACCTGTGTGCCGAAGAGCTGGGGCTCTACCCTTATAATTTCCTCCACCATGACCCTGAGTTCTTGGTCCGAGAACCTGGGGTGTCTTTGGGGTGCCATGGGGTGGTGTGGATGAGGTGTGGGGTGGTGTTTGTGGTGATGTGCGTGGTGATATGTGGTGATTTGTGCGTAAATGTGGTGTGGGTGATGAAGTTGGGTTCCTGTTTGTGTTGGGGTATTCGATTGCTGTGCTCGCTCTCTCTATCTCTCTCTCTATCGCCTTCTCTCCAATTTCCAACTAGTGGGGGTTTGTGGGTGATGTGGGTGTGTGTTTTATAGTTGATTGGATGTGTGGGAGTGTTGTTTGTATGTGTATCAGGTGTGTGTAATTCAAATTGTCCAATGTGGCAGTGTTTTTGAAAAGGTGTGTGTATTTTGAGCGCGGCGGTGTGTACCGCCAATGGAATACCGCGGTTGAAAGACCGCCGCGTGGATTCGTGGGTCAGAATGGCATGGGCGTGTTTGTGTTGGCGTGACGGTGGAGGTTTGGTCATCTCCAGTTTTCCGCGGCCCGCTGATGAGGCGGCGTTCCTTGGATGTCGGGTTTTTGGCGGTTTCACAGTTGGTGGTCAGAATGACCGTGGCGGTTTACCGCGGACGCGGCGGTAGAATGGCAGACTTCTGACCGGCGGTAAGGGCCTTTTACCGCCGAGGTCAGAATGACCCCCTTACTCTTGCATTTTCACTGTCCTTAGGCAAGCACTACATAGAGCATAGCACTCACCAAGGAACTGAGATTAATGTATGTAGACCATGAGTGCTGTGTTTCAGCCACTGACAGAGAAACCCAGACATGTGTACAGTCACTAACATACTCAGAAAGGACTTATATAAGTAACAGTAAGAAAGGCAATTACAGACACACTCACATACCCCTGTGTTCCTTAACAGAGGCACTGAGGTATATGTTCAGCCAGTTATGTGCAGATTTTGAGTGTCACACAGGAACGAAAACAGGCAGTCACATACTGGCAGGTGTAGTAAAATAATTAATTATGTTACTAGAGGTAGAGAGGTATGTTCACTGAGATATAAAGGCAAGTACTGACAGAATATTTTCATGTATCCATACAGATACTGCTTTTTTGAAGGGTGAGGCCTAGTAGTGCCTACCCTGTGTGTGGTATCTTAGTGGCCAGTAAAGCTGGCCTGTAAAACTGCTTAGTCAAGCCAGCAGTGTGATGATATATATATATATGTTATGAACCAAAATATTGTAATTGATTATATTGCACTTAACTATCTAAAATATTTAACATACAAGTAAATATTATGAAATTAAATGCACCTTCTATTTTTCAGGTCTCAGGTACAAGATTTTACTTAAATACTCATAGTTGCAGTGCCATCAAAAAGTGTGAAATAAAGAAAGAAAAACAAAAGTATTCATAGAACCGAGAACAAAAAGAGGCAGAACGGTGAAAAAAGAGTAAATTAACTCTTTGTTCCTGCTGCTGGTAAGAGAATGAAGACATTTCTCAAAATACTATGAGGGCAACTTGAGAAACAGCAAAATGAAGTGCATAAGAGAGAAAGGTTGACATAAACTAGGAAACGGGTAAAAGCACATAATATTGCAAATAAAAAATCCTACAAAGAAGCACAGAGGTCATCTAGAATACAGTGCCAGTCAAGGAAATAAGAGTTAGAATGTTCCATAGCAGAGTAGTCCAAAATCTATAGAGAAACATGAAGAAATCTAAAAGAAGGAGAGAAGCTGAGACAAAAGGAACATGTTGATTGTACAGTTAAAAAGGCCTTTGCTCCGAAGAAGAAACTATTTGTTTTGATTTTGAACAGGATGAAAACACTAGATAAAATAGTGTTGAGTATGAGGAGAAAATGCCAAAACAAAAGACTCATAAAGAGAACTACCTTTTGCAAAGTTTTTAGTGGGGAATAGATACATACTTCCAGTACTGAGCCTTTCATTACTGAAGAAAGCTACTTGCAAGAGAACAGACTAGTGCATGTAGCTGATTAATGTCGACGGCGTTATGAAATAAAGATGGTTCTCCTATTGAGAAAGAGGCAGTGGTACCTAGAAATGCAGAAGACGTCATAGCTGAAGAACTTCATGAATGACGTCCACAGACCTCTGTATATAAGTGGAACTGTAGCAACATTTTGTAGTGTGCGCCAGGAATCAATTGACACAGCCAGAAATTTCTTACGTAAATTTCCATTGAAAACTCTTAAACAGAAAATTTTACTTTTGCAAAGACTAGACCCATGCAAAGTAAGAAAGTATACACACCTACAGGAACATTCACTAGAATGTTTCTCTAAGAAAGTATCCCAAAGCACCTATCATCATTTTAGAATGCAAACTTTAGTTATGACACTTTACCACGTAGAGTCCTGCACTATGTTTAGGGGATATGAAGAGAGCTCTTTTGCATGGAACACTAACAGAGGTAAAAAAAGGTTTGTGATGATGTGCAGTTCCGTTTCTTTGGCCCTAAAGAGGAGAGCAGAGAAATTAAACAGTTGGCATCTGCAGATATAGCAGAACAGGAGATATCTATTAGAGTGGATAATTTTCCTGAAGAGATTAGAAAGTTCAAAACAATCTACTCATGAGAAAATAGACTGTATTTGCATATTTTGTAGACACACTCATTACAAAACTCAAACTCGTTATGTTATGGTATCTTCCAAAACTGAAGAAGACAACAGAAATAAATGGCAAGAATTCACAGCTTATTTATTTTGTAGAAGAGAGCTTTGATTGTTGCAAATTACAAATTATATATAAGTACTGTTATAAAAAATTAGATGAGAATAAAATTCCAGCTAGAGTAGTGTATAACAAGTTAGAGCTAGTTTCTATCCCAGAAGAACTGCAAGATTTGAATATTTATAAGTCTATACTTATACAATATATACACCCATTCCAGGCAATTGTTAGTATGGAGCCAAAGACTGGAAAGTTACATCAAACTGAGCTCCAGAAGGGTCTAACATGTAAAGTTGTTTAATTGACATTAGATTTTGAGAATGAATGTTGAAACTGTAGGTGTGGAAAGAGATTTGGAAGAGGGGCTTGTTATTCTAGTCAATTGTGTGCCTACTAAGAGCAAAAAGATATGGCAAATGTTATTAGATGATACCAAACTTAAGAAAGCAATATTATATCTGGTACATAATAACATTTACTACAGAACTGTGGATGTTCTTCAAGATATTTCACATATAGATGATGATACAGTACCATCAAGAGGCCAAATTGAAACGTGGATCGAACGAAGGCAGGAGAAATTTATGAACACTACATTATTCATCCTCTCCATCCTAAAGAGATTTATGGAGATGCTATTGAGCTATTTCAAATGAAAGAAGCAAAAGGAGCTCCATTAGGTGCATGGGAGAAAAGTTTAGAAGCTCGTTGTTTCCCACACCTGGTCCCTATTGGAGTAGGTGGTAGGTATGATGATCGGCCAGTACAAATACCAGCAGCTGATTACAGGTCAATTAAGCAATATTCTGAGGACCCTAGATTTTGACAGTGCATTCCTTAAATAGTTCATCTATTATTTGAAAGTGACTTATCTGGGTTATCCAATGAAGTAAATCACATTCTAAAAACTGGGGTATATTTCCAGAATCTGACAGCAAGGGAATTTGTAGAAAAGGTTCTAGAAACACATGAACACCTTGAGTACAACTTAATCAATTTGATGGCATGTCAACATGGTACAAATGAATATTGGTATTGTTGTCATGGTGAGGTAAAATGCATGTTGAGTAACCTAGAGTCACCTACTTGGTTTGTAACACTAAGTTGTGCTGAATATGCATGGGGTGATATCCTTCAATTCTTAAGAGAAGCAAACTCTAACATAAAAGATATCAATCTAAAAACAGCAGAACAAATCTGTTCATTGGATCCAGCAAACGTTTGCAGAAATTTTAACCACTGATTTCAAGGAATGATGGCTGTCTTCTGCAACAAAACAAATCCACCTCTTGGTGACGTCACTGATTTCTTTTGGTAGAAAGAATACCAAGCTAGAGGTGATCCACATATTTACATGCTGTTATGGATAAAAGGTGCCTCAAAATTTGAACAGACCATGATGAGCCTGTGTTGTCTTTCATAGAACAGTATGTGACATGCGCCATACCAAAGGAAACTTCAAACAAGAGATTGAGACAGGCAGGTCTTGGATTTCAAACTCATAGGTGTGGTAAATATTGTTGCTGGAAATATAGACCAAAATCAAAATGTTATACACTATGTCGTTTTGGATTCCCACGACCTGTGATCTCAAAAGGAAGAGTTCATAGTTTTTTGTCTGCAGTGAGACACACCTTGACACGGAAATCACCAAAAAATACATACAACATCAGAAGAACAGAAGCTTCAAAATATATCAATAACTACAACCCTCTCATTGTAAAGATGGGGAAAGCAATGATGGACGTACAATTTGTTGCAGATAATTTCATTGCTGTAGCTCGGTACGTGACTTCATACATAACAAAGGCAGAAAAGGCAGAATTTAAATTGATGTGGGAATAGATTTCAGCAGAAAAGAGCCTCACCAAAAAAATGTATGGTTTTAGTTTGAAAATGCTTTTGCACAGAGAAATCGTTTCTCAAGAGTGTGTAGACAGGTTGAGCTCTGCAGGTTTGTTTGCCAAGTTTAGAGGCATTGTGTGGGTAAGCTTAGGCCTTGCAAATACTCGTAATAGAATTTTAAAGAATTTACAGAAATACAGTATCTTGCAGAAGTTGATCCTGAGAGTACAGACATTCTAAAGACTAACATGTTGGATACCTACTACCCTAGAAGAAGTGTTTATCTTGAAAATGTGTCTGTATGAAATACTTCAGCACTACATATATAGAACTAGTGTCACTGAGAACAATGAAGAAAGACAATTTATAGTTACTGGATGTTATGGTTGTTTAGTAAGACACAACAAAGGAAATCTAATTAATCACAGGAAGCTTAGTTGCCAAACTCCAGAGAGAAAAGAATGTTTCTACTTGGCCCTGATATAACTCTTCAAGTCATGGTGAAATGAATCAGAACTACGTGGGCATTATAGGCCTCATTATGACCCTGGCGGCCGGCGGTAAGCTGGCGATAACCCCACCAACAGGCTGGTGTTGTTCTGCCAGCTGTTATGACCGTGGCGCAATAGCCACGGCCATACCGCTGGCCCCTCCACTATACCGCCAGTCTTTTGCCTGGCGGTCATAATCCCTAGGGCAGCGGTGCAAGCACCGCTGACCTGGGGATTATGAGCCCCCGACCACAGCCTGGCCATGGCGTTAAACACCGCCACGGAAAGGCTGGCAGTAAGGGGGACTTTGGGTGCCCCTAGGGGCCCCTGCACTGCCCATGCATTTGGCATGGGCAGTGCAGGGGCCCCCAGACATAGCCCCGTCGTGCATTTCACTGCCCAAATTTCAGACAGTGAAATGTGCAACGGGTGCTACTGCACCTGCTGAACGTCAACATTGCAGCCGGCTCTATTACGAGCCGGCAGCAATGCTGATGTGACTTTTCATCTGGGTAACTCTGTTACCGTCTGCTGGCCCAGCAGAAAAGTCATAATAGGGAGCCAGAAATACCACCAGCAGTGGCGGTATTCTGTCTCCCGCAGCACTGGCGGTCTTTGCAAAAGACCGCTGAGGTTGTAATGAGGGCCTATGACTGTTATACAGACTCATTCAATGCTGTAAAAGATAGCATTCAGTGTTCCGTGTTTCCTACATACTTGCAGATATTTGAAGATGAGGTTGCACAGGATGAAACTATTGCTGCTGAAATAGCCAAGGAGAGTTCACAGAGCAGCCAATGGTCTGCACCAACAAGTCAAGATCCTCTTGGAGAACCAGTAATTCAAAATGAGACAGCAATAGCAATGAACGAAATAGAAATTGAAATGCATCAAGGAATAGAGGAAACTGTGGATTTAGAACACTTAGGCCCATATTTATGGAAGGTCAGCTTCGCCTTAGCATCACTAGTTTTGATGCCAAAATAGCACTAACAACTCCATATTTATATTTTGAAGCTAGGCTTGTCAAAATTTTGGAGTTAGCACCATTTCTAGGAAGCGCCAATCACCTTGTGTCAATGAGATGCAAGGTAGGAATTCCCTTCCTAAAAATGACGCTAGCCCCCCAGCGCATTATTTAACACCTGACGCTGAAAAGACGTACAGATGGGAGGCGGACCTAAATAATGCTAAGCCCCCTTAGCGTCATTTTTAACGCCTGGCTAGACCAGACGTTAACATGCAGGTAGGCCCATTTCCATGTGGAAACACCATGGAATGGGCACAAAGATGTCCACCCCAACCCACAGCATCACCACCACCCATACCACAGGGCCACTACGGGAGGAGGGAGCCCATCGCTAGTAAGTTGAAGGTAAGTGTATGTGTGTGGTGTGCCACTGGGGGCCCCTTAGATGGGGCCCCCCTGGCTGGCACTTGGTATGTTGGGCTTCCCTGGGAACACTGGTCCCCTGTGGTTGGCATTGAGGTGGTGGTAATGACTCCTGTCTACCCTTAAACAGGAGTCATTTTTTGTCAGCTTGTGCATTAAAAAATTATGCTAGCCTGTCTAGCGGCAGATTTTTGGTCGCTAATCAGCCTATCTTCATTTTTGACTCTCTAGCGTAATTTCCCCCTAAAGTCATCCTTCACTGGCTAGCGTCTTTTTTAGAGGCCCTAGCCATTCCTTAGCGCCATCAAGAATCTTTTTTTATAAATATGATGCACGGATGGCATAAGGGAATGGCATTAACTCCATTTTTTTTTAAAACGACGCACAGCTGTGTTTTGTGCAGTCGTTTGACATTTTTCATAAATATGGGCCCTAGGGCCTGATTACCCCCTTGGCGGATGGGATACTCTGTCACAAACGTGACGGATATCCCGTCTGCCGTATCACAAGTTCCATTATATCATATGGATCTTGTAAAACAGTGGGGGTATCCCCCACGTTTGTGACAAAGTATCCCATCCGCAAAGGTCGTAATCAGGCCCTTAGTGGAACAACTGAACAATGAACAGAGAGAAATTTTCAATGAAGTTAAAACAAAAATAGAACATGGATTTCTTCATGACAAAAAACCTTGAGACTTTTTCTGTATATAAACCAATATTACTATACATCACTGGGCAAGCTGGTACTGGGAAAAGTGTCCTAATCAAAATTCTCCAGTTACCTACAAAAGACTATTGATACAAATTTGTCATGCATTGGAACAGCTCATCATATTAAAGGAATTACTCTGCATCAACTTTTAATGCTACCTGTTGAACATGATAATAACATTGAGTATCAGAAGGTATCTGGTGATGCTTGACATGAAGTATCCAGAGTATTAAGAAAGATGACTCTTCTCATCATTGATCAAGAAAGCATGGTATCAAACATAATGCTTGCTTTCATACACTTAAGAATGCAGCAAGTTTTAAGAACAAACTATGATGTAGTATTTTGAGATGAACATCTAATTGTCTTTGGTGACCCACTCCAACTTATCCCTGTAAAAGAACAAACAACTTTCAGAACTGTCCTGCATAATGAAACAAGAACGTTCCTAGGAAGTCTAGGCAATGGGAACATTTGGTGAAAATTTGAGTACAAATAATTAATTAAAAATATGCAGCAAGCATCAGACATGGAGAGAAACAGGAAGGCATTAGAGTAGGAGTTCTTACAAAACAGGGAAAACATGCTTTGGAAAGTCAACCAATCAAATTATCATCCGCCATAACTGCAGTGGAACTAATATGCAATTTCATCAAAGAGAAATCTATAGTTTGTTACTACCAACACTTCAAGAGGTCTCAAACTTCAAGGAATAGTTACTTCAACTGGAGAAAGAAGATATTTTGTAATTTGCAACTATTGATAAAATAGAACAATCAAGGAGTCACAATATTATTGTCAGATAAACTAAAAGCAAAATTGGATTCTTTGGAAAAATGAGTATCAAAAATAGCAGGATTAGAAAAGCATTTATGTGTCTGTAAAAACTGTTATTTTATGACGTAGTTTAAATGTTGAGGTAGGGTTAGTAAATGGTGCAATGTGTAAAGTAGCTAATGTCATTAATTTTTCAAATAGAGATGAGGTGGAATACTTGGCTATAAAATTTGATTGGATATCTGAGGTGAAGAAGATTGGTCAGTGTGTTATACATTTTTTGCTTGTAAAAGGCTTTTATATCCGACAGCAACAGTTTCCACTATCTTTAGCATATGCAGTAACCATCCATGAATCGCAAGATCTAAGTGTAAATGCAGCTTTGGTTAATAGCAGAAGCTCTGTATTTAAAGACGCAATGTCATATGTAGCATTGTCATGGATTATAACTTTGGGCCCTATTACCAGTTTGGCAGGCCCAGGACTGCTATGTTGGCGGTCAAACCGCCAACAGGCTGGCGGAGAGGACTTCCTTATTATGAACATGGCGGTATTCCCAACAGAATACGGCCAATGCATTGCTGGCATCGCCAGTGGGATCTAGCCACCATGGAGGACGGTAGACACCTGCAGGCCGGCAGAGACCATGTTTCCGTCTGAATGATTACGAGGTTGCACACCACCAAGGTTTCTGCTGCGATCACACTACCACGGAAACCCAGGCAGAAACCAACTGTATAAAAAGAGACACTCGCCATCAGAAAGCCACACTCGTCTGGAACCTTCATGAAACCAGAACTACACATTTTCCTGCTGCTCCTGCTCGTTGCAGAGACACCTGAATCAACACTGAAGACAACAATAGCAACCGTGAGTATACACATTTACCTGTCATTGTTGTAAATTGTGAAAGTTCGTATAAACTCACAACATACCAATCGGGAAGAACCAGTGGCGAGAACGACACACACATGTAACCTATCACTGACACGCACACTCACAGTCAGCCACATACACACATGCACATACATAGTACACACACTATGGCCACCACACACACGTCAAAAACATACACCTACTCCCAGAAAAACAGCACCGGCACAGTCACACATAATAACACACAACACCACAAAACGATACTACAACACCATAACCGCAACACCATCAATGCATTGGCAAGCACCCACAATAGACACTACCTAGTGACAAATCACAAATACAACACAACGTATCACTTACAGGGAACGAACACACATTATTACTACCAACACTTCAAGAGGTCTCAAACTTCAAGGAAAACAATACAACCCAGTATTGGACATACCCAGCAAACACACATCACAATGTATCTGACATACCATTTACCAAACACGCACACAGTCAAAGCACACAAAGCCACACAATACTGCAACAAACGCATGTCAACACAAACACCACTCAATACCTTGACAACATGTCCCCAACATACACATGGCCATCACACAACACATACCCATCATTGGGGGACAAATGCACTGCACACAACCTCACATGCTGCCAAAACAAAACAGGTAGCACAAGCACCACTTACACACAAAAAGTCAAACACAAAAATGTCAGTCATTTTTAAATATGCCATAATAAAATAAATCCAAGACAAGTATGTAACGTTGAAACCAACAACTCGTTGGTCCACATAGCAATTAAATTTGTGTACAAATATTAAAATGTCCAATGCAACCGGCCAGTCCAAATATAAATAGTGCAACATGCACTTGATGCACATCTTGGTATCCCGATCTTGACTCCTGACTGCCATGTAAACTCAACAGGTAGGCATCAAGAGGGCAGGCAGGCACCTCATGGATTGAGGGGGCAGAGGGGGTGTTTGGGCATAGGCTTGGGAGGGGGGCCTCTGGGATTAGGTTTGGGAGGGGGGTTAGGTCTCGGCTTAGGAGAGGGTTAGGTTCTCTTGGGAGGGGCAGACTTCTTGGCGAGGGTAGGGGCATGGGTACTTGCAGGGAGGCTAGGGGAGACCTTGGAGGTGGAAGGTTTGGGCCTTGGGAGGGAAACAGAGCATTTAGGGGTATTACAGGGAAGTGGAGTAGGGAAAAGGTCAAAACATGAAAGGAACACTTTTTTAGACACACAGGGATGGTAATCTGAAGGGGGTTTGGGAGTTAAGTGTGAGGGACTGGTTGTCTCACATGTCGCTGTGGTTGACGTGGTTGATTGTATATGTGAGGAATGCTTGTGGGTGGTGGCTGTCTGTTGGGTGGGTGAGTGAAGGCATTCATGTGTACGGGACTGTGGGGGGTGGAGGTGCTGAGGTATGCTGTGTTGGATGACTGTCTGTTGGGTGTGGTGACTGCAGGTATGGTGGATATGCTGCATGTAGGAGTGTCAGTGGTTGTGAAGACGGTGGGTGTGGTGTCTGGGGTGGATGTCTGAAAGTCTGTTGTGGTGCTGTCTGTGGGTAAGATAGATGTATTGGGTGGATCTGTGAATGCTGGTATGGTGTGTGCAGGTGTGTCAGGTGTTATGTCCGTGATGCTGGGGGCGGTAGGGGTGTCAGGGCAGGTTCTGACTATTGATTTGTTTGCAGGAGTATGTTGCTTTTGTGCATGCTAGTGGTGTGTCTTGTGATGCTTGTGTTTCTCTGAGCTACCCTTGGATGTTGATGTAAATGCATGCTTGTCTGTCTGTGTGTTTTAGCTGGGTCAGTGAAGAGGGGTTTGGGATTGGGAGGAGGACGGAAGGGTGACTAGCTGCCATTAGTGTGGAGGCCAAAGCCTGAAAGGATCTCTCTAGGCCAGCCAGAGCACTGTGAATGCCCTCCAGGAACATATTACTCTGTTGGACTTGAGTTGCCAGTCCCTGGATGGCATTCACGATGGTCAACTGATCCACAGAGATGAACCTCAGGAGGTCAATAGCCTCCTCACTGAGGGCAGCAGGGGCAGAATTGCCTGTGATAAAGGAGACGCCCACCCTCTTGGTTGAGTGGGCACGGTCAACTGGGTGGGGTGATACTCAGAGGGAGGTGGTAGGAAGGAGGTGGCTGACAGAGATGGTCCTGGGGTGGTCCCAGATGGGTCCACCACCACCAGCGAGTATCCTCTGGAGGAAGATTCCATTGATGAAGACGTGGATCCTGTCTCTCCTGTGGCACTCCTCTTGCCCTCTGGGCCACTGGGTCATTTAGTGTCAGTGGTCTCAGCACTCCGGGTCCCATGGCTGGCAGCTTCCCCACTTGGCTGTGACCCATCTCCTTTGCCTGCTGATGCTGATGCACAGAAAGAGAGAGAGAGAGTCTATCTCAGAGGTTGATGACTATCCACCTTCACCCAAACGCATAAGGAAACCAAAAGCAGTAATAAGGGGTAGAGCATCCACCCAAGAGCCATCTGTTATAAGCAGATATGACAATATTGGGATTCAATCCATGGAACAAACTCAAATCAATCTTGATAATACAAAATCTAGTCAGAATTCTAATCAATCTATAGCTAAAGTAAAACGAATACCTTAGATACTATTAATGCCTTGGAACATCTAGTTAAGTCATCTTTTGAGTTACTGACAAAGCACCTTATCCAATAGGAGGAGAACGTGGAGTCTATACTCAATTTAGTGAAGGCTTGGACTTTAGGCCCAGCGCCTGTAATTTCTCAACATTGTGGCGATACAGACTTAAATCGGAATTTACATTCCCCAAAAAGAGTGTCAACACCCACCAAGCATTCCCCTGGCTAACCAGCGACACGTAGAACCGAGTAGCTCCCTAACCAATATTAGAAGTTTCCAACATTCAAATGGGCATACATATGGTTCAGAACCACATAACAGAATGAAACTTCTCTTGGATATTTTACCAACATCAAGAGACACACTAGACCTCCCTCCCGCTGTAACTCCCTAGGTTGTAGTTCTTGCAAATGTTCCCACCTTACCCAAGGATAACAGGGAAACATGGACGGCACTGAGAAATAAATCCCTGAATTGGATAGGGACCTGTATGAAACCTGGTATGACAGATATACTTTTTGAAGATATTAAAATGGTCAGAAGGGTAAAATGGGTGGGCAGGAATGACAAAATATTAAGAGGTGATTGAGTGGTACTTTCGTTTAAAACCCCAAAATTGGATGAAGACATTTTGAGAAATTTAAGCCTGCGACAGATCTCTGACCATGGCATTACACTGCTCCCTCTAGGTTTCTTTTCTAATTTTAATGGGAGGCATGACCAACCCAGGACAGACACTGTAAAACAACAAAGCAGACCTGAAAGAAACTATATGGTCCCCACTAAGAACAGATTTCATGCCCTCTCTCTGAAGTTGATTGACTGGCAATAGATCAGGCCGCGGGCAGGACAAGGTCTTTATCAATGAGCACGGTTCCCGACCTATTGAAGGGCTGTGACGGCCCGGTGGGGAGTATAGGGGATGAAATGATGGTAATGGAAAAAATAGCTCGACAGGATCTTATTGATGTAACATCAACAGGTGGAGTTTCTGCTCACCTGGTCATTCCCATTCCAATTCCCACACTCCACTTAGAGATGGAGACTAATATCTCTACATTAATAAGGAAAGTGGGACAACACGATCCTCCAGGTTTGGGCCTAATTACATCGGGAGACAAACTTCTATTCTGGAACGTGGCGGGTCTGCGCAATAAAATTGAGAATGAGGACTGGCTAGAATGTATCAGTTCTTTTTCTTGTGTGTGCTTACAAGAGACTTGGTCCATAGATCCCATTCACATAAATGGCTTTAGGACATTTCATACGCCCGCAGTCCCTTGTTCACGGGGCAGAGCGAAAGGCGGACTGTGCACATTTATCTCCAATAAGTTTGACTCAATAAAGGTGATTAGTTCAATTTCTAACACGTTTTACCAACTGATACTATGTGAATTAAAAAATGGAGCGCAATTGACGATTATCAATTTTTATAATAACGCCCCCCAACAAACATTCTCATACTCACTCAGGCAATTGCAGGACGATCTGGATCATGTATGTAATTCCTCACATAAAGAGATCTTTATTGTGTAGGGGGGTGATTTTAACACCCACCTGTGCTCCTAAACAGATGAGAAACCCTGCTCCTTTGGTATAGGCAAAAATTATGACTTATTTCATTTTACCCACAACTACTATGGTAATCTGTTGAATGATGTACTTTTTAAATTTGATCTCTTTTTCTGTAATGGCTTAAATAACAGTAATTCACAGCTTAAACCTACTTTCAATGGTAGATGCGCCAATACTATAATTGATTTTATATTAACATCTAATAATTTAGTTTTTTGCACATCTGAGTACAAAATCCATGACATCACGCTTAGCGACCATTACCCTCAAAGTTTACGTCTTGTACTGCCTCAAGCTACAAACAAATATAAGAGAGCAGCAGAGAAGGTAGTGAATATTGAACTGGGTTAAAGGAATGGTTACTTTATTCGTTGGTCACAGATTGAACCAATAGACTTTATGAAACAACTGCTGAGTGATTACGCTAATGAGTTTGAAACCTGCCTCTCTGATTAGATCAGTCCACAGGGGTGTATTAAAGCGTTCATAGCAATCACCACTGGAATCAAACAGTCTCATACAGTAAGCACGGGTAAATCTAGACCACGGGGAAACAAAGGGTGGTTTGACACTGAATGTACACGGGCCCATAAGAGACTTAAACAGTACCTACATTGTCAAAACCCTGAAAAGCATGTGACTACTACTCTTAGACATGAGTATAAAAAGGCTATAAAAAATAGGAAACAAAATTTAAAAGATGTGGGGTGGCATTCTCTTTATAACGCAAGCCTCCAGAATAATAATGCCAAATTCTGGAAGATAGTGAACTCCCCTCTCCTGGGTGATGGAACTCCACCAAGTATCGAAATAGCCATCACAGGAGAGGAGTGGGTTACTATTTTTCCTAAATATACTCTTCAAAAAACATAGCCCTAGATATAAATGTCCATAGACCGGACTTTCAGCCTATTACTCCGCCATTCAGTTTAAATGAGGTCATTGATGCCATCAACGCCAGAAAGAGTGGGAAAGCACCAGGCCCAGATGGAGTACCAATCGACATCTACAAGTCTACTGTTTCACTCTGGGGCCCTTTATTGACACAGGTCTTACGAGCGTGTTGTGCCACAGCTTTTATCCCAACCTGGGCAGAGTCCATTATTATCCCAATATTTAAAAAAGGAGACCGACAAAACCCAGCATGTTATAGGCCAATTTCACTGCTAGACACCCTGCAAAGATTGCTGGACGTATTGTCCTAAATAGGCTGCGGGAATGGACGGAAGTTAATAATATACTAATGGACCTACAATATGGCTTCAGGGCGGGGATAGGGACTGTGGAACAGGCCCTGAATTTAGATATTATAATTGGTAAATACACTAAGGCCAAGACAGGACCTCTACACCTTGTATTCATGGACTTGACTTCGGCGTTTGACTGTGTAATGCACAGCAAACTCTGGCCCATTTTGCTGGATTTGGGGGTAGATATAACAATAGTCCACTTTATCAGGGAACTATACTCTGGAGCTAAAGCTAGGGTGCGTTTTGGGTCTCAGGGGGAGTGTACACCCGTTTTTCCTGTAAAGCGGGGGGTACGCCAAGGCTGTGTTTTAGCTCCCCTATTGTTTGCCCTATACATTAATAAACTAGAGGCTGTTCTATCCACTGCTTGCAGAGATCTTCCACAAGTTGGCTTTCGAAAGATTCCAGCACTTATGTATGCGGATGATGCTGTTCTGATGCCACGCACCCCAGTAGCTTTGCAGCGATTAATAACAACTTTTGATAATTACATGGAAGACTTAGGCCTTAAAATCAATCACTCTAAAACCTTCACAATGACCTGTGGCATAAAATCTGCAAAAAAAATCCCAAGTCATTTTAAAGGGTGTCAAACTAGACGATATAGAAACCTTTTCATATTTAGGAATTATGTTTGACAATAAAGGCACCTGGCTGCAAGCCATTAGGTCTAGGAAATTACTTTTTACTAAAACTATCATAGCTGTAAAAAACAATTTCTTAAAAGGTTGGTAGGGCCACTCCCAAAGACATGATGACAATGTATAACGCTAAATGTGTCTCTGTTGCACTGTATGGGGCAGGCCTGTGGGGATATAGGAAATGTAATGCCCTACAGCTAGCAGAAAACAATTTTTTAAAGTCCATCCTAAGTGTGCCTAAATCTACTTCAACCTTGGCGTGCCATAAAGAAATCGGGGTAACATATATTACAGACCTCATAAGCATGCAACCGATTTTACTTTGGTATAAAGACTGGACCTCCGACTTTGCTAGCCTGAATAGGGCCATTATAGAAGATGCACAATCATTAAGTCATTCGCTGCATATTCCATGGCTGAATTACATAAAGAACTTTCTTATGGTCTTGGGCCACCCTGAGTTTTACTTTACACCAGAAAAAATGGAAACACTTTCCAGGAAAGATCTGAAAAACATCTGTCTTACTTATTTGGCTGACTCGAGGTGGGCTATTGAGTCAAAGAAATCTAGTGTAATGAGGAATGTCTCGTTGCAGCAATCAGATGGCATGGAACCATATTTAAAATATGTATTGAACTCGAGGCATCAATATGTACTCACATGCCTAAGACTAGAGAGATTTCACCGACTCGTCAGCTTTCCGCTCACCAACGATTGGAGTCCAGTTTTGGGAAAATGTCCTTGTGACTCAGAGTCAGACCAAAGTACAATGCATATAGTTTTTTTTTGCAAATTCTACTCTGATTTAAGGAAAGTGTTTGTGATTCCACTTTTAAACTCTATGCATTTTAAACAGTGCCGCCCAGCTTTTATTTATTTGCTGTCACTTCCATCAATTAAAATATGTAATTGTTTAGACTTATATTTATTTTATCTGCAGTAATTAAGGCCAGATTATATTTCTAGGTAAATCATGGAGGCCTTTTATTTGTAAATGTTTTTAGTCAGGACAATAGTTCCTTGCTTTTTAAATATTTGGTTTTATTGATTTAAATTGTTTCTTAGAAGATTAACTGGATCTAGACTCCAGCAAATTTCATTACATGGTATCCATTGTTGTATGCCTTGACCTATTTTATTTTATCTATCTTATGTGGTTGTTGATTGGTGTCATTTTGTATATTTTACCTGCTTTTATGATTGTGAGATACACTCAAATAAAGTATTGTTGATGATGATGAAGAGAGAGAGGGTCATCACATTCTTCAAACACACATACATTACAACACTCACAACAGTAACACAACGTCTTTGCCAAATAAAGCTCCAGTTAGAAACCATTCAGTGTCTGCATCATGTCACAACAACATACTTCCAACTTTCCAATATGAACACTCTCTCCCACAACATAGGCCAACCATCTGACCACTACATCACAATCCCAACAATTCAGCTGTAACTCAAAAGCATCATGCACAAGATAGATTGGCTACATCAAAAATCTATCCCCAAACAGATCATCACTGTACATCATCAAATCAGTCTAAAGAAATGCAGTTGCCTGATAACACAATATCATGCCTACCCTACTCCATACCTGCTCAGTCCATCACCAGTAGTCATGTTTCATGAAAGTAAACTCATCTCACTCCAAATACGACACAGCATGTTGCTTTCCAATCACATGCCTAACTGATCATTCTGTACACAACTTATACAAATACTTCAAATGAAGACACTACATGTGGCATTCCCATACAATGTGCATCACAAAATGACATAGCACGTACTTGAAACATCTGTCTAAATACTAGGAAAGATACTAGAAAGATACTTTACATCCAGGGACAACCACAGGGAGCATAGTAACACCAACAATACAATGGACAACCAACAGTGTGCATGAAGGGCTCAAAGCTTCCCACCATACATGCTGAATAGAAACCTCTACATGACAACACCTTTATACCTACATCACTAACTACTGTCCAGACATGTGATTCCTACTACCTTAGTCCAGAACTAATACTTACACAACTGATTACTAATGTACCCATGAATGACACATCAGGTTTATGTGAAATATGACACCTGCTACACCATTTAGTCAGGCAGAAATGAGCAGAGCCATACCCATACCCAAACAGCCTCAGATTTTCTAAGGTAAGTCTAGGAAAATAGAAGCTTCAACATTAAATCAGGCACGAAGTATCAATTGACACATGATGTAGGCAGCAAATAGCATATATTGCACTCATATAGGTATGGGATTGCCCTATGTAGGATGGACAATATCCATGGGCTAAGTGATTAGCAGCCTAGCCACTTACCTTCTCTACACCAAATACATTAGGATGAAATGTATGTGTACACATGTCAATGTAATACCATGAAATGTCAATGTATTATTGTCAACATGATATTCACATTGTAGGATGTTCACCCTTATCAAACTTAACATTTCCCAATGTATGAATCTGACATGGCAATTGGGACATTTTCTCAAACCTCACAGGGAGTGTAGTAACTTGGCCATACCAAAAGCCTGATTCTGATGACAGCCTCACATGAAGTGTCTGTTGGACTTTTTCCCTTATGCAGGGTCAACCCCAATCTTTTTTGCCTCCTGCCTTCTATTTCTTCTGACCTGTTGCTGTTGGCTTTTGAACTCTGAGCACTTTACCACTGCCGACCAGTGCTAAAGTGCGTATGCTGTCTATGTAAGTTGTATTGTTGATTGGTTTATCCATGATTAGAATATTTGATTTACTAGTAAGTCCCTAGTAAAGTGCACTAGAGGTGCCCAGGGCCTGTAACTCAAATGCTACTGGTGGGCCTGCAGCACTGGTTGTGCCGCCCACATTAGTAGCCCTGTAATCATGTCTCAGACCTGCCACTGCAGTGTCTGTGTGTGCTGTTTTAAACTGCAAATTCAACTTGGCAAGTGTACCCACTTGCCAGGCCGAAACCTTCCCTTTTCTTACATGTAAGGCACCCCTAAGGTAGGCCAGAGGTAGCCCCATGGACAGGGTGCAGTGTATGTTTAAGGTAGGACATAGACTAATGTGTTTTATATGTCCTAACAGTGAAATACTGCTAAATTATTTTCTCATTGTTGCAAGACCTATCCCTCTTGTAGGTTAACATGGGGGCTGCCTTTAAATATGATTAAAGTGTAGATTCCCTTAGGGAGCGGAGCGACACGTGGAGTATGGGGTCTCTGAGCTCACAATTTAAAAATACATCTTTTAGTAAAGTTGATTTTAAGATTGTGTGTTTGAAAATGCCACTTTTAGAAAGTGAGCATTTTCTTGCTTAAACCATTCTGTGACTGCCTGGTTGTGGATTCCCTGTCTGGGTCAGTTTGACAGTTGGGCTGTTTGCACCACTCTCTAGACAGTGACACAAAGGGAGCTGGGGTGTAGCCTGCATATCCTGATGAGCCATCTGTGCTGGGGGGGGGGAGTGGTCACTCACACCTGGAAGGGCTGTGCCAGTCCTCACACAATGCAGTCTCCAACTCCCTGGTGTGTGTCTGGGGCCTGGCCTGGGCAAGGCAGGATTTCACAAACAAGAGAGACTTTTCTTTGAAGTAAGCCTACTTCAAAGGGCAAATTGGGTATAAGAGGGGCACCCAAAACCACAGACTTTAGATCACTTCTGGAAACTAAGAGAAACCTCTGCCTAGAGAAGAAGAGCTGCCCTGCCTGTGACTGTTTTTGTGGAGCTAGCCTGGAGGAAGAAGAGCTGCCCTGCCTGTGAATGTGCTTAGTGGAGCTATCCTGCAGTTGCTGCTTCTGCCTGTGCAAGAGGACAAAGACTGGACTTTGTGTGCCTTCCTGCTTGCGAAGAACTCTCCTAGGGCTTAAAACTGAGCTTGCCTCCTGTTGTTGAAGTCTCAGGGACAGCAAAGACTTCTCTCTACCAGCACCTGGAGCCTCTTCTGAGACTCCTGCCCTGCCAAGTGGTGCCCTATCCAGTTCCTGCGGCCTTGACAGGTGAAGCTGGTGGACCAAGGTTAGAAATCTACGCACAGATCACGTGCGGGGAAATTTCTGACGCAACCTCCCAAAGCGGCTAAATAATGACGCGCCGCGGGCTCTGCAGCTGAAATCGATGCAGCCCTTGCAGCGCAGCTGTGAAATCAATGCACGCAGCTGGAGAAACAACACTTGGCATCGCTGATGGAGGCTGCAATGATGCAGCCTCGCTAGGCGGGAAAAAACAAAAAAATGCAATCCTGCCCGGACCTGAGGTGTTTTGTTCAGATTGACGCATCTCACACCTGCGGGGAAAGAAACGATGCACGCTGATTGGACAGGAGAAGGAGAAACTATGCACAACCTCGCTTGCAGGTGAAAAATCGACGCACTGCTTACCTTTTTTGATGCACACTCGCCCGTGCAGGTTATTTTGACATGACCTAGGTACATTTTCATGCTAACGGTGTTAGCATTGTGTTTAAAATAACATGAAGACTCTTTTTGCATTTTAATTAATAACTTAACTTGTGTATGCTGGATGTTTGTCGTTTTGGTCTTGTTTTGTTTAGAGTCGAGTCACACATATGACACATTGACATATGCATCTCCACACGGAGTCATACAATTTGGTAGACAAAGGTGAACAACATGTTGCCATGCACAATACAATAGACACATATGTGTTTCTATTTTGGCAACTTTAGTACCATGTCTTCCTAGTAGTCACCATACCTGTAGCACTTATCACATCGTAATGGCTGCAATACCTAGACATCATACACTAAACTATCGGAGGCAAGTACATGGGTTCTGTCAGCACATACCCCCTTGTGGCTGCTGTGCTGCCCTCAAATGCCCAACCACCTGAGGGTAGGCAATCGACCAAATGCAGACCATTGGGGGGTTCAAGGTCCAAAGGCACTCCTCCCTCATTGGGAGGATATCCCCAGCTGGGCCTCTGCGGTCTTCCGGGCCCAGCGTCTCAGGTACTCCCACTGCTTCTTACAGTGGGTGCTCTGCCGGCTGTGGATCCCCACGGTCCACACTTGCTTGGAGATAGCATGCCAAATTCCCTTCCTCTGATAGGCGTTGACATGCAGGGATGACACAGATAAAAGGAAAAAGTCATGTCTGCACGCCCAATACCAACAGTAGTAGACAGTACATATCAGTGACAACAAGTAGGCAAACATTCCCTTCTTCTCAGCTCACACTGATTTACAAATTTTCATCTGCATGCATCAACACCTTTACTACTTAACATTTCAGGTGCACCATCATTCACCACACCTATCACACATTGGTATTGCATTGGACTCACCTGCTCCTCTGGTGCACGATATAGCTGTCCAAACAGGAGTAGGACCTCCTCCACAAGCTTTTCCAACTCCTTGGGGCCAAATCCCCTGCAGGAAATGGCATGATAGCTCCCAGAGGCAGTACATAACAGCTCGGGGAGTGGAGGTCTTGCTGGCAGCAGTGTCAGGAGTCAAGTGATCAGTACTGCAGAAGATGGTAGTCACGTCCACGACATACATGACTGTCACTGCCAGCAGACATCCCACTTGTCCCAAGTCCGTCAAAGGCAGCAATGTCTTCCACTGGCAATTTCCACCATGGTTGTGGCTGCCTAACTCCATGACGATTTCTGCCGGCGGACTTAGGTCACTTCCATGTATACAGTACAGTAGGTCAGACGGCTGCCATTTTAGGCACATTGCATGTGTGGAAGAGTTTTATCATCTGCATCATTAACAATACCCAATATCATGCAGTACAACTGTGTGAGAAGGTAGCCTCTTTCTAGCCTTGTTACCCCCACTTTTGGCCTGTTTGTGAGTGTATGTCAGGGTGTTTGTCACTGTTTTCACTGTCTCACTGGGATCCTGATAGCCAGGCCTCAGTGCTCATAGTGAAAACACCATGTTTTCAGTATGTTTGTTATGTGTCACTGGGATCCTGCTAGTCAGGACCCCAGTGCTCATAGGTTTGTGGCCTATATGTATGTGTCACTGGGACCCTGTCACACAGGGCCCCAGTGCTCATAGGTGTGCATGTATATGTTCCCTGTGTGGTGCCTAACTGTCTCACCGAGGCTCTGCTAACCAGAACCTCAGTGGTTATGCTCTCTCATTACTTTTAAATTGTCACTAACAGGCTAGTGACCATTTTTACCAATTTACATTGGCTTACTGGAACACCCTTATAATTCCCTAGTATATGGTACTGAGGTACCCAGGGTATTGGGGTTCCAGGAGACCCCTATGGGCTGCAGCATTTCTTTTGCCACCCATAGGGAGCTCTGACAATTCTTACACAGGCCTGCCACTGCAGCCTGAGTGAAATAACGTCCACGTTATTTCACAGCCATTTTACACTGCACTTAAGTAACTTATAAGTCACCTATATGTCTAACCTTTACCTGGTAAAGGTTAGGTGCAAAGTTACTTAGTGTGAGGGCACCCTGGCACTAGCCAAGGTGCCCCCACATTGTTCAGAGCCAATTCCCTGAACTTTGTGAGTGCGGGGACACCATTACACGCGTGCACTACATATAGGTCACTACCTATATGTAGCTTCACCATGGTAACTCCGAATATGGCCATGTAACATGTCTATGATCATGGAATTGCCCCCTCTATACCATCCTGGCATAGTTGGCACAATCCCATGATCCCAGTGGTCTGTAGCACAGACCCTGGTACTGCCAAACTGCCCTTCCTGGGGTTTCACTGCAGCTGCTGCTGCTGCCAACCCCTCAGACAGGCAGCTGCCCTCCTGGGGTCCAGCCAGGCCTGGCCCAGGATGGCAGAACAAAGAACTTCCTCTGAGAGAGGGTGTGACACCCTCTCCCTTTGGAAAATGGTGTGAAGGCAGGGGAGGAGTAGCCTCCCCCAGCCTCTGGAAATGCTTTGTTGGGCACAGATGTGCCCAATTCTGCATAAGCCAGTCTACACCGGTTCAGGGACCCCTTAGCCCCTGCTCTGGCGCGAAACTGGACAAAGGAAAGGGGAGTGACCACTCCCCTGACCTGCACCTCCCCTGGGAGGTGTCCAGAGCTCCTCCAGTGTGCTCCAGACCTCTGCCATCTTGGAAACAGAGGTGCTGCTGGCACACTGGACTGCTCTGAGTGGCCAGTGCCACCAGGTGACGTCAGAGACTCCTGCTGATAGGCTCCTTCAGGTGTTAGTAGCCTTTCCTCTCTCCTAGGTAGCCAAACCCTCTTTTCTGGCTATTTAGGGTCTCTGTCTCTGGGGAAACTTTAGATAACGAATGCATGAGCTCAGCCGAGTTCCTCTGCATCTCCCTCTTCACCTTCTGATAAGGAATCGACCGCTGACCGCGCTGGAAGCCTGCAAACCTGCAACATAGTAGCAAAGACGACTACTGCAACTCTGTAACGCTGATCCTGCCGCCTTCTCGACTGTTTTCCTGCTTGTGCATGCTGTGGGGGTAGTCTGCCTCCTCTCTGCACCAGAAGCTCCGAAGAAATCTCCCGTGGGTCGACGGAATCTTCCCCCTGCAACCGCAGGCACCAAAAAGCTGCATTTCCGGTCCCTTGGGTCTCCTCTCAGCACGACGAGCGAGGTCCCTCGAATCCAGCGACACCGTCCAAGTGACCCCCACAGTCCAGTGACTCTTCAGCCCAAGTTTGGTGGAGGTAAGTCCTTGCCTCACCTCGCTGGGCTGCATTGCTGGGAACCGCGACTTTGCAAGCTTCTCCGGCCCCTGTGCACTTCCGGCGGAAATCCTTCGTGCACAGCCAAGCCTGGGTCCACGGCACTCTAACCTGCATTGCACGACTTTCTAAGTTGGTCTCCGGCGACGTGGGACTCCTTTGTGCAACTTCGGCGAGCACCGTTTCACGCATCCTCGTAGTGCCTGTTTCTGGCACTTCTCCGGGTGCTACCTGCTTCATTGAGGGCTCTTTGTCTTGCTCGACATCCCCTCTCTCTGCAGGTCCAATTTGCGACCTTCTGGTCCCTCCTGAGCCCCAGCAGCGTCCAAAAACGCCAAACGCACGATTTGCGTGTAGCAAGGCTTGTTGGCGTCCATCCGGCGGGAAAACACTTCTGCACGACTTTCCAAGGCGTGGGGGATCCATCCTCCAAAGGGGAAGTCTCTAGCCCTTGTCGTTCCTGCAGTATTCACAGTTCTTCAGCCTAGTAAGAGCTTCTTTGCACCAACCGCTGGCATTTCTTGGGCATCTGCCCATCTCCGAGCTGCTTGTGACTTTTGGACTTGGTCCCCTTGTTCCACAGGTACCCTCAGTCAGGAATCCATCGTTGTTGCATTGCTGATTTGTGTTTTCCTTGCATTTTCCCTCTAACACGACTATTTTGTCCTTAGGGGAACTTTGGTGCACTTTGCACTCACTTTTCAGGGTCTTGGGGAGGGTTATTTTGCTAACTCTCACTATTTTCTAATAGTCCCAGCGACCCTCTACAAGGTCATATAGGTTTGGGGTCCATTCGTGGTTCGCATTCCACTTCTGGAGTATATGGTTTGTGTTGCCCCTATCCCTATGTTTCCCCATTGCATCCTATTGTAACTGTACATTGTTTGCACTGTTTTCTAAGACTATACTGCATATTTTTGCTATTGTGTATATATATCTTGTGTATATTTCCTATCCTCTCACTGAGGGTACACTCTAAGATACTTTGGCATATTGTCATAAAAATAAAGTACCTTTATTTTTAGTATAACTGTGTATTGTGTTTTCTTATGATATTGTGCATATGACACTAAGTGGTACTGTAGTAGCTTCACACGTCTCCTAGTTCAGCCTGAGCTGCTCTGCTAAGCTACCATTATCTATCAGCCTAAGCTGCTAGACACCCTATACACTAATAAGGGATAACTGGGCCTGGTGCAAGGTGCAAGTACCCCTTGGTACTCACTACAAGCCAGTCCAGCCTCCTACATTGGTTGTGCAGCGGTGGGATAAGTGCTTGAGACTACTTACCACTCTTGTCATTGTACTTTTCATAAGAGAAAAATATACAAAACAAGGTCAGTGTATATACACATAGCCAAAAAGTTTTGCATTTCCTCTTTTCACTCTTTTCTAAGTGCTGAAAAGTACTTCTAAACTTACAAAAAGTTCTTAAAAGTTTAAAAAGTTTTTTCTGTCTTTCCAAAAAGTTCTGAAAACTTTTTTCTCTTTGTCTATCACTTTAACTCTCTCTAAAAATGTCTGGCACAGGCCAAAAAGTTGAACTGTCCAAACTTGCATATGATCACCTTAGCTGGAAAGGAGCAAGGAGTCTCTGCATAGAGAGAGGTTTGAGTGTAGGGAAGAATCCTTCCTTAGAACTGTTAATTAATATGCTTAGAGTACAGGATAAGGCCATAAGTGCCCAATCTGTAGAAAAAGTAGCTAATGGTTCTCAATCTGATCCAGGGACTCCCCCAGGAAAAGGTTCAGGAAAGAAACTTCTCAGCCTGCCCATTACTAGACAGTCTAGCATAGTTGGTACAGAGGTTGAATCACACCATACTGATGGTGTGCTCTCACATTATGCTGGTAGCCAAGCTGTTAGGGTGCCCTCTGTAAGGGACAGGTCTCCTTCTGTTCATTCCCATCATACCTCTGTATCTAGAAATGTCCCTCCCACCCACCCTGATGACAGATTGTTAGAAAGGGAGCTCAATAGATTGAGAGTGGAACAAACCAGACTGAAGCTCAAGAAGCAACAGCTGGATTTGGATAGACAGTCTTTAGAAATAGAGAGGGAAAGACAGAAGTTGGGTTTAGATACCCATGGTGGCAGCAGCAGTATTCCCCATAGTCATCCTGCAAAAGAGCATGATTCCAGGAATCTGCACAAGATAGTTCCCCCTTATAAGGAGGGGGATGACATTAACAAGTGGTTTGCTGCACTTGAGAGGGCCTGTGCTGTACAGGATGTCCCTCAAAAGCAGTGGGCTGCTATCCTATGGCTATCATTTAGTGGAAAGGGTAGGGATAGACTCCTTACTGTGAAAGAAAGTGATGCCAATAATTTTACAGTTCTTAAGAATGCACTCCTGGATGGTTATGGCTTAACCACTGAACAGTACAGGATAAAGTTCAGAGAGACCAAAAAGGAGTCTTCACAAGACTGGGTTGATTTCATTGACCATTCAGTGAAGGCCTTGGAGGGGTGGTTACATGGCAGTAAAGTTACTGATTATGAAAGCCTGTATAACACAATCCTGAGAGAGCATATACTTAATAATTGTGTGTCTGATTTGTTGCACCAGTACCTGGTAGACTCTGATCTGACCTCTCCCCAAGAATTGGGAAAGAAGGCAGACAAATGGGTCAGAACAAGGGTGAACAGAAAAGTTCATACAGGGGGTGACAAAGATGGCAATAAGAAGAAAGATGGTGAAAAATCTCAAGATAAGCATGGGGATAAGGGCAAAACCAAAGATCCCACTTCAAATCTTAAACACTCTTCAGAGGGTGGGGATAAAACAAATTCTTCCTCTTCTTCCCAACCTGCACACATTAAAAAGCCTTGGTGCTTTGTGTGTAAAAACAGAGGCCATAGGCCAGGGGATAAGTCCTGTCCAGGTAAACCTCCTGAGCCTACCACCACTAATACATCAAGCTCTAGTGCCCCTAGCAGTAGTGGTACTAGTGGTGGGACTGCTGGCAACAGTCAAGCAAAGGGTGTAGTTGGGTTCACTTATGGGTCCATAGTGGAAACTGATGTAATCAGTCCCAAGACAGTTTCTGTCACACCTAGTGGCATTGGCCTTGCCACACTGGCTGCTTGTCCCCTTACAATGGATAAGTACAGGCAGACAGTTTCAATAAATGGTGTTGAGGCCTTGGCCTACAGGGACACAGGTGCCAGTTTCACTTTGGTGACTGAAAACCTAGTGCCTCCTGAACAACACATCATTGGACAACAGTATAAAATTATTGATGTCCATAACTCCACTAAGTTTCTTCCCTTAGCTATAATTCAGTTTAGTTGGGGTGGAGTTACTGGCCCTAAGCAGGTGGTGGTATCACCTAGCTTACCTGTAGACTGTCTCTTAGGTAATGACCTAGAGGCCTCAGGTTGGGCTGATGTAGAGTTTTATGCCCATGCAGCCATGCTGGGCATCCCTGAGGAATTGTTCCCTCTCATTTCAAGTGAAATGAAAAAGCAAAGGAGAGAAGGCCTGAAAACTCAGGATCCCTCTCCATCAACAGGTAAAAAGGGTATCACAGTATCCCCTAACCACCCTACCATTCAGGATACTATTCCTGTGGTGGGAGAAACCTCTCCTGGGGTGGCACCTGTTCCAAGGGAATCATCAGCTGGCAAAGCTGGATTCCCTGAGGTGGAAGTACCTCTCTGTGGGATAACTAACATTGGTGAGAAAAAGAGCACCATTTTAGTTAACATGGAGCATCCCTCCAACCCTCCCAGAGAAACTTTAGTGCAGAAACTCTGCACTGCCTCACAACACTTAGGACAGCATCCCTGCCCTAGTGTGGAGCTGATAGGACAGCATCCCTGCCCTGCTCCAACCCAAGAGAAACAGCATCCCTGTTCTCTCTTCCAGCCATATGGACAAAGTTTTTGCCCAGCTATGGCTTTTCTGAGACAGCATCCCTGTCTGGCATTTCCATCACTACAAATAGGTTCAGTGGACAATTCCCACTGCTCTAAACTAAAACTTACTGATAGAAACTCTGAAAATACATCTTCACATTGTTGCTTAGCTAAAAAACTTCAAACAGGGTGGTTTACATCCCCACAGGGAAGTAACCATATAGTGGATGATAAAGGGAGTAACCAGTCTATTGCAGAGCTACTCTCTACTTATCACCACTTAGACAATAAAGTCTCAACTGGCCAAGGTTAGCCTTATTGTCCTTCGTTTGGGGGGGGTTGTGTGAGAAGGTAGCCTCTTTCTAGCCTTGTTACCCCCACTTTTGGCCTGTTTGTGAGTGTATGTCAGGGTGTTTGTCACTGTTTTCACTGTCTCACTGGGATCCTGATAGCCAGGCCTCAGTGCTCATAGTGAAAACACCATGTTTTCAGTATGGTTGTTATGTGTCACTGGGATCCTGCTAGTCAGGACCCCAGTGCTCATAGGTTTGTGGCCTATATGTATGTGTCACTGGGACCCTGTCACACAGGGCCCCAGTGCTCATAGGTGTGCATGTATATGTTCCCTGTGTGGTGCCTAACTGTCTCACTGAGGCTCTGCTAACCAGAACCTCAGTGGTTATGCTCTCTCATTACTTTTAAATTGTCACTAACAGGCTAGTGACCATTTTTACCAATTTACATTGGCTTACTGGAACACCCTTATAATTCCCTAGTATATGGTACTGAGGTACCCAGGGTATTGGGGTTCCAGGAGACCCCTATGGGCTGCAGCATTTCTTTTGCCACCCATAGGGAGCTCTGACAATTCTTACACAGGCCTGCCACTGCAGCCTGAGTGAAATAACGTCCACGTTATTTCACAGCCATTTTACACTGCACTTAAGTAACTTATAAGTCACCTATATGTCTAACCTTTACCTGGTAAAGGTTAGGTGCAAAGTTACTTAGTGTGAGGGCACCCTGGCACTAGCCAAGGTGCCCCCACATTGTTCAGAGACAATTCCCTGAACTTTGTGAGTGCGGGGACACCATTACACGCGTGCACTACATATAGGTCACTACCTATATGTAGCTTCACCATGGTAACTCCGAATATGGCCATGTAACATGTCTATGATCATGGAATTGCCCCCTCTATACCATCCTGGCATAGTTGGCACAATCCCATGATCCCAGTGGTCTGTAGCACAGACCCTGGTACTGCCAAACTGCCCTTCCTGGGGTTTCACTGCAGCTGCTGCTGCTGCCAACCCCTCAGACAGGCAGCTGCCCTCCTGGGGTCCAGCCAGGCCTGGCCCAGGATGGCAGAACAAAGAACTTCCTCTGAGAGAGGGTGTGACACCCTCTCCCTTTGGAAAATGGTGTGAAGGCAGGGGAGGAGTAGCCTCCCCCAGCCTCTGGAAATGCTTTGTTGGGCACAGATGTGCCCAATTCTGCATAAGCCAGTCTACACCGGTTCAGGGACCCCTTAGCCCCTGCTCTGGCGCGAAACTGGACAAAGGAAAGGGGAGTGACCACTCCCCTGACCTGCACCTCCCCTGGGAGGTGTCCAGAGCTCCTCCAGTGTGCTCCAGACCTCTGCCATCTTGGAAACAGAGGTGCTGCTGGCACACTGGACTGCTCTGAGTGGCCAGTGCCACCAGGTGACGTCAGAGACTCCTGCTGATAGGCTCCTTCAGGTGTTAGTAGCCTTTCCTCTCTCCTAGGTAGCCAAACCCTCTTTTCTGGCTATTTAGGGTCTCTGTCTCTGGGGAAACTTTAGATAACGAATGCATGAGCTCAGCCGAGTTCCTCTGCATCTCCCTCTTCACCTTCTGATAAGGAATCGACCGCTGACCGCGCTGGAAGCCTGCAAACCTGCAACATAGTAGCAAAGACGACTACTGCAACTCTGTAACGCTGATCCTGCCGCCTTCTCGACTGTTTTCCTGCTTGTGCATGCTGTGGGGGTAGTCTGCCTCCTCTCTGCACCAGAAGCTCCGAAGAAATCTCCCGTGGGTCGACGGAATCTTCCCCCTGCAACCGCAGGCACCAAAAAGCTGCATTTCCGGTCCCTTGGGTCTCCTCTCAGCACGACGAGCGAGGTCCCTCGAATCCAGCGACACCGTCCAAGTGACCCCCACAGTCCAGTGACTCTTCAGCCCAAGTTTGGTGGAGGTAAGTCCTTGCCTCACCTCGCTGGGCTGCATTGCTGGGAACCGCGACTTTGCAAGCTTCTCCGGCCCCTGTGCACTTCCGGCGGAAATCCTTCGTGCACAGCCAAGCCTGGGTCCACGGCACTCTAACCTGCATTGCACGACTTTCTAAGTTGGTCTCCGGCGACGTGGGACTCCTTTGTGCAACTTCGGCGAGCACCGTTTCACGCATCCTCGTAGTGCCTGTTTCTGGCACTTCTCCGGGTGCTACCTGCTTCAGTGAGGGCTCTTTGTCTTGCTCGACGTCCCCTCTCTCTGCAGGTCCAATTTGCGACCTTCTGGTCCCTCCTGGGCCCCAGCAGCGTCCAAAAACGCCAAACGCACGATTTGCGTGTAGCAAGGCTTGTTGGCGTCCATCCGGCGGGAAAACACTTCTGCACGACTTTCCAAGGCGTGGGGGATCCATCCTCCAAAGGGGAAGTCTCTAGCCCTTGTCGTTCCTGCAGTATTCACAGTTCTTCAGCCTAGTAAGAGCTTCTTTGCACCAACCGCTGGCATTTCTTGGGCATCTGCCCATCTCCGAGCTGCTTGTGACTTTTGGACTTGGTCCCCTTGTTCCACAGGTACCCTCAGTCAGGAATCCATCGTTGTTGCATTGCTGATTTGTGTTTTCCTTGCATTTTCCCTCTAACACGACTATTTTGTCCTTAGGGGAACTTTGGTGCACTTTGCACTCACTTTTCAGGGTCTTGGGGAGGGTTATTTTGCTAACTCTCACTATTTTCTAATAGTCCCAGCGACCCTCTACAAGGTCATATAGGTTTGGGGTCCATTCGTGGTTCGCATTCCACTTCTGGAGTATATGGTTTGTGTTGCCCCTATCCCTATGTTTCCCCATTGCATCCTATTGTAACTATACATTGTTTGCACTGTTTTCTAAGACTATACTGCATATTTTTGCTATTGTGTATATATATCTTGTGTATATTTCCTATCCTCTCACTGAGGGTACACTCTAAGATACTTTGGCATATTGTCATAAAAATAAAGTACCTTTATTTTTAGTATAACTGTGTATTGTGTTTTCTTATGATATTGTGCATATGACACTAAGTGGTACTGTAGTAGCTTCACACGTCTCCTAGTTCAGCCTGAGCTGCTCTGCTAAGCTACCATTATCTATCAGCCTAAGCTGCTAGACACCCTATACACTAATAAGGGATAACTGGGCCTGGTGCAAGGTGCAAGTACCCCTTGGTACTCACTACAAGCCAGTCCAGCCTCCTACAAACTGTAGGTACTGCCTTCATGTTTAGTTATCAATTTGTGCATCGTGCAGTAAATGCTGTGTTACTGGAAGACATGTAGTGATAGCAATGTACTACTCGGATGTATCCATGTGCTTTGAAAAACATTTATAATGGGCAATAATTTGTGTAAGACATGTCAAATCGGTTTGGACTAACAACCATGTATAGTAACAGATGAATCTGTATGTGTAGTTTAATAGTTAATTGGGGGAATGTGCACCAAGGAGGATGTTCATAAAAATGTGCTGTACAGTAGATATCAGAGTTTGTATCCGAGCTCGAAAGAAGATATGTGTGAGTTGTGTATCTGACTTTACAAGATGTCTGCATGCTACATGTCACATACTATTTTGAAATTTTTTCACATAGTGTTAATGCCATGAAGAGAAGAAGACAACCATCAGTGTACGATCCACTAGTAGACCTGCACACCATGGAGGAGCGACATTGTATCTAGACATATCGGCTAAATCGTCATACTATCATGGATCTTGGTGATCAATTGGAGCAAGATCTCATGCCTGCCATTCGCAATTCCCATAGCATACCTCCCATCGTTCAAATATCATCAGTGCTACACTTCCTGGCCTCTGGGTCATTTCAGAATAGAGTGACCCTTACTGCAGGAATGTCTCAGCCCATGTTCAGTCTGGTTTTGAGGGATGTACTGTGTGCATTGTTGAAATACCTGGACAGTTACATCAGGTTTCCCCAACGTGCGGATTTAGCCTACTAGAAGGCATACTTTTATGCTATGGGACACATTCCACATGTGGTTGTAGCCATAGATGGTACCCATGTAGCCGTGGTTCCCCCCCAGTGCCAATTAACAGGTTTATAGGACAGGAAAAACTACCACTCCATGAACGTTCAGGTGTTGTGTCTGGCAGACCAGTACATTTCACAAGTCAGTGCAACTATCCAGGATCAGTCCATGATTCCTTCATCATGCGGTATAGCAATGTCCCACTGCTGATGACACAACTCCACAAAGAAAGGGCCTGGCTGGTTTGTAAGTTGTAACTGAAATGTGTGTTTGCAATGTATGTCTCCTGCCATCACAATGTTTGATGTCCCACATATATATGTGTGTTGTTATCCCAATGTGTTCACAGGTGACTGTGACTATCCAAACGGTCGTTGTTTGTTGACATCAGTGAGGTACCCAACCATGCCAGGGAAGTCCGCTACAATTAGGCCCAAAGGGAGGACAAGGGGTGTCACTTAGCAGACTTTTGGGCTCCTGAATGCAAGATTTAGGTCCTTGGACAGATTAGGAGGAGCCCTTCTCTACTCATCCAACACGGTATGTTAAATAATAGTTGCCTGCTGCATGATTCACAATCTTGCCCTGAGACAACAGATACCATTTATACCAGATGAGGGGGAGCCAGCAGAACCTGTGGGTGGAAATGCAGATTTGTCAAGTGATGAAGATGAAGCAGGTGACTCTGGGACAGATCTCACCAAGCAGCACTTCAATTGACTAAAAGGTATGTGAAGTAGACATTGGGGGTCATTCTGACCTCAGCGGTAAAAGGCTCTTACCGCCGGTCAGAAGACCGCCATTCTACCGCCGCGGCCGCGGTAACCCGCCACGGTCATTCTGACCCACAACTGCCAAGCCGCCAAAAACCCGACATCCACGGAAGGCCGCCTCATCAGCGGGCAGCGATAAACTGGAGATGACCAAACCTCCACCGCCACGCCAACACAAACACGCCCATGCCATTACGACCCACGAATCCACGCGGCGGTCATTCAACCGCGGTATTCCATTGGCGGTACACACCGCCGCGGTCAAAATACACACCCAGCTCCAAAACCCAGCCACATTGGACAATTTGAAATACACACACCTGATACACATACAAACACCACCCCCACACATCCAAGCAACTATAAAACACACACCCACATCACCCACAAACCCCCACTAGTTGGAAATCGGAGAGAAGGCGATAGAGAGAGAGCGAGCGAGCACAGCAATCGAAAACCTCAACACACACAGGAACCCAACATCATCAACCACACCACATCTACGCACACATCACCACACACCACCACTCATATCACCACAAACACCACCCCACACCTCATCCACACCACCCCATGGCACCCCAAAGACACCCCAGGTTTTCGGACCAAGAACTCCGGGTCATGGTGGAGGAAATCATAAGGGTAGAGCCCCAGCTCTTCGGCACACAGGTGCAACACACCACAATAGCCAGCACAAGCTGGCAGAGGATCGTCGACAGGGTCAACGCTGTGGGACAGCATCCCAGAAACCGGGAAGACATCAGAAAGCACTGGAACGACCTACGGGGGAAGGTACGGTCGATGGTCTCCAGACACAACATCGCTGTGCAGAGGACTGGCGGCGGACCACTACCCACCCCTCCCGAATTCACAGCATGGGAGCAAGAGGTCCTTAACATCCTGCATCCTGCGGGCCTCGCTGGAGTAGGCGGAGGAATGGACTCTGGTAAGTCTAGTCTCAATTACTCCCCCCCAACCACCAGCATGCCAACCCACACCCCCACCCTCACCCCCAACCCCCCAGCACACATCCTCCCTGCCAATGTCTCACCAGCACAACCCACCCAACCCAAAACCAAACCCTGAATGCCAACACAAACCATGGACACCCATCACCTATGCATGACCACTGCACATACCCATCCCCCCCACAAACCACCCTCACAACTCCTGCCACAAGGGAATGCCAGCACTGGGGGACAAGGGCACCCACAAATCGCACACCATGGACACACAGAAGCAATAACCATACTCTTTCACCCCTGCAGGGCCCGAACGCCAACACACCGGCTAGGAGGGTCCAGATATGTCCATCCCACCCCCAGAACAGGCCCGCAGTGAGGACAGCAGCTCTGTCGACCTGGAACCTGATGACCAGCCCGGACCATCGGGGACCTCTGGACAGTCGGTTCCCCACACACAGACACAGGCCACAGCAGACCTAACCCCCTCTGGGAATATCAGCACAGCTCCCACCCAGCGGGCCCATGCCTCTGTGTCCAGGACAGGTCAATCAGCGGTGTGTCTGCCACTACAGGGCACCCAGGCTGACCCAACACCCCAACAACAAGAGGGACCTGGGGGCAGTGGTAGTGGGCACACCGTCCAGGGGACAGAGGCCCGGGGAAACAGGGCAACTGGGAGGGCTGCAGTGCGACAGGGGGGGGAGGACAGGCCCAGGGAACTGACTCTCCAAGAGGCCCTCACCACCATCATGGGAGCATACCACCGCTCCCAGGAGACGATGGCGACGGTACTGGCCAGGTTCCAGGAGATCCAGGCACAGCAGGAGGAACGGTACATGGGGTACAGAGAGGAGCTCAGGAACATCGTCCAGGCCCTGAACCTAATAGTCACCACATTGCGGGACCATGTGGCACCCCAAAGGGCCCCTGTCACCAGCCCGGACCAGGAACAGCCTACCACCTCCGCCAGCGCTAGTGGACAAGAGGCACCCACACAACGACGGGCCACCAGAACCCCACCTCCTGCTGAAGATCAGCCACCCCGCAAGAGGAGCCTGAGATCACAAAGGAAGACAGAGTAGGATGCCAAGACCCCCGCCAGCCTAAGATCCCCCCGGATGTCATTCCACTGTCCCACATCGTCACCCTGTCCAACCTTGAACTGCCCCTGCTCCATCCTTCCACAGGCATATGGACAATGCACCTGTGCGACCGAGAACTGGACTCTGCCATGGACATCACTCCACCCCCACCCATCACCGTTTTACTATCATGGACCTATATGTAGCACTTTAAATAAATCACTAATTGCAGTTAAAACACTCAGGAGTCTGCTTGTATTCTTAACAAATGTATTACACATAACGGTTCAAAATTGTTCAGTTACATTGTGATGACAACATACCAATGTCAATGTGCTTTACTCCATGGACGAACAAACCAGAAGTCACGCAGTGGGTCATACAGCTCTGAAAAGCCAAGGGAAAGTCACAATTCAGTTGAAAGGAACTGGGGGGAAACACAGAAAGAAGAGATGCAGGAGGCCAGAAGTAAATGTAAAATGGCGTGGGGGATTCTTACCTGGGTGCTACTGAAAATACTGTTGTATGACTGTGTCCCTGTTGTCCGTGTCATCCCCGTCGTCTTCCTCCTCTTCACTCTCCACAGGCTCCACAGCTGCTACAACACCACCATCTGGACCATCCTCCTGCAGAAAAGACACCTGGCGTCGCAATGCAAGATTGTGAAGCATACAGCAGGCCACGATGATCTGGCACACCTTCTTGGGTGAGTACATTAGGGATCCCCCTGTCATATGCAGGCACCTAAACCTGGCCTTCAGGAGGCCAAAGGTCCTTTCGATGATCCTCCTAGTTCGCCCATGGGCCTCATTGTACCGTTCCTCTGCCCTGGTCCGGGGATTCCTTACTGGGGTCAGTAGCCAAGGCAGGTTGGGGTAACCACAGTCACCTATTAGCCACAAACGGTGTCTCTGTAGCTGTTCCATAACATAAGGGATGCTGCTATTTCGCATAACATACGCATCATGCACTGACCCAGGGAACATGGCATTTACATGGGAGATGTACTGGTCAGCCAAACAGACCACCTGGACATTCATCGAATGGTAACTTTTCCTGTTTCTGTACACCTGCTCATCGTCTTTTGGTGGTACTAAGGCCACATGGGTCCCATCAATGGCACCAATGATGTTGGGGATATGTCCAAGGGCATAGAAGTCAGCCTTCACAGTGGCCAAATCACCCTCCTCAGGGAAAATAATGTAGCTCCGCATGTATTTCGTCAGGGCAGACAACACTCTGGACAAAATCTTAGAAAACATAGGCTGAGACATCCCTGATGACATGGCCACTGTTGTCTGAAAAGACCCACTTGCCAAAAAATGGAGGACTGACAGAACCTGCACAAGAGGGGGAATTCCTGTGGGTTGGCGGATGGGGGACATCAGTGCTGGCTCCAGCTGGGCACACAGTTCATGTATAGTGGCTCGGTCAAGTCGGTAGCGAAGTATTATATGACGTTCCACCATTGTCGACAGGTCCACCAGCGGTCGGTACACAGGAGGATTCATCCTTCTCCTCGCAAGTCCCAGCGGACGGTGCCTAGGAAGGACGACATGGAGCACAGAGTCAAGCAACCCACAGGTACGTAACTACAGCTTGCACAGTACACGATTCTCAATGCATTGAATGGCTTGTATGAGTGGCAATGCAAGGCCTAGGCCTGTGTGACGCAGTAGTAATTAAGCCCTGTGGTCCCTTGTAATGGCGGCTGCCTGACCTGAGAAGTGTGACAGTGGGATGTTAGGTCAATGCGCTGGTGTGACACACCGTGGCGGTAGGCGGTCGAAGACCGCGGCGCAAAGCCGCATTGGTTAACATCGAACCCTATGGGATTCACGAGCCAATGACTAGCTGCGCCGGCGGTCGCGGAACGCACCACGGCGGTACGCGCCGCCGCGGGCGTGACCGCCATTTTCTATCTGGTTAATCACTCGAGACCTGATCATCCACAGGAGAGGACCTATACTGCAAGTGCTGCTGTGACCTCGGTCTGGGAGATACAATGGCTGCTGTGACTGGGGAAAGGGCCCCTGCCTTCACCACAGAAGAGTTGGAGAAACTTGTGGATGGGGTCCTGCCCCAGTATGCGCGACTCTACGGTCCTCCAGACCAACAGGTAAGTACACTGTGTGCACGTTGAATGGGCTATGCCTGGGTTGTGTATGGTGGATGTAAGATGGTGGGGTGGGGAGACAATGACGTGTGCAAGGCACGACAGATGAGAGCATGTGCCGCATGGCAAGGTTGGGGAGGGGGGGCCAATCGCATCTATCATGCGTAAAATTTATGATATTTCAATTTCCACCCTGTACATGTCAAATAGGTCAGCGCCCACCAGAAAGTCAACATTTGGCGTGCCATCGCCAAGGAAGTCCGGGCCCTGGGGGTCCACAACAGACGAGGCACCCACTGCCGCAAGAGGTGGGAGGAAATCCGCCGCGGGACCAGGAAGACCGCTGAGTCACTGCTGGGGATGGCCTCCCAACCTAGGAAGGGTGCCAGTCGTACCCTGACCCCCCTGATGTCCCGGATCCTGGCGGTGGCCTACCCCGACTATAAACGTTAAACACACAGAAAAAATGGTGATAGGTTTAGTCATGGTGGATGACATCATCAGGGTAGCTGCTACACCATTTGGGAACACAGGTCCAGTGTCCTTGCACCATAGGAAAATGGAGATTGGTTACAGACCGGTCAACAGGGTGTATCTGTGGTACACAAGTGGAACAGTTCAGGAGAGGTTGGTCTTGCCTGTCCTCCAGCTGGATGTCTGGGTGGACATCCACGTTTTTTGAGGGGGGTCTTCAGCTACAGAGGATGGGGTGTCTGAGTCATGTCCTTCACCTGGCAGGGCCTCCATTCCACTAGCAGCCACAAATGTAGACGGCCCTGATGTATCATTGTTAGAGGTAGGGGCCAGATATTGGGTACAAGACATACTCAGTGTAGTATTCAAGTCTCTCAACATCCCAGCAATAGAAGCCAAGTGGGCAGTTTGTGCCTGCAACTGATGCATGACTTCCTGGTGGTTGTTCCTCTGCAGCTTTTGGATTTCCCCCAGCATGGTGATAATGTGGCCTATCATGCCTTAGGAACATTGGTAGGCTCCCAAGACTTGGGAGATGATTTCCTGGTCAGTAGTGTCCCACTAAGACCCCATCCTCTGGCCCACAGCATCCCTCCCACACACCCTGCCCACAAATGCCTGTTCCCCTGGCACAGTGTGCCCACTCCCAGTGGTGGCAAGTCCATCATTGTCAGGGGTGGCAAGGTGAGACTCAGGTACCTGTACTGTTTGGCACACAACGGATGAAACAGTCCTTGGGACACAGGTTGGGGGTCAAATGGTTGCCTGTGATGTAGATACAAAAGGGCTGGGAAGAGTTGAGTGGGCAGGGTGAGTTGACAGTTGTTGACTGACCAGGTGTCTCAGATGGGTCAGGGTCTTCGTCAGTGTCCAGACATCCAGAGGTGTTGTCCTCACTGGAGTGTTCATCCAGAGGGGTAGTAATAGTCTCTAGTATCCTCCCCGTGGTGACAATGGCAAGGTTACATGTAGAGGGAGTGGAGCACAGAGCTCAGGTTAAAATGGGTATATTGTAGCTGTTGTGAGTGATGCAGACAGTGCCTTGACATGATCCTCAACAATGAAATTGACAGCTGATGCACTTTGTAACTTGGTACAACATGAAACTCTGTAACTTAAATTTCATACATAATGCCTTATGCTGGGAAACTATCTTAGTAGTGATAGTACTGCTGTTGGAATTTGATATTGTTTGATAATTGACATAGCTGTTCACCTCTGTTACCTAGTGAACTGTCTGGCATGATATCTGGCACAGATAAGAGCTGTAGAATGCACATTGGTGTCCTTATAGGAACACAGTATATGAGTTTGCAATGGACATTGACCTGTATCTGGATGTACTGCATGTGCAGCCACTCAGTCACTTGACTTTCCAAACCAGATAAGTATATTTCTAGCTTCGGATCTTTGATCTGTGGCCCTTATACATGGGCACTCTGCTATAGCTGTGTTTTGCTTGGGATGTTAGTGTGTATGAGCAATTACATTGCTGTCATTGCGTTGTATTGTTCCACACTTGCACAATCAAAATGGGTTAGATCGGATATTGGTTTGACATGCATGACAAGTAACATTTGGAGCAGTGTACTGGTGTTGAATATGTTGGGATTTTGCATTCTCGAAGTTATAGTTCAATAATTAGCCAGAGCTTCACATGCAATTTCCAAGGGCTGTGGGGCTAGATCAGTTGAGTGGACATGTGGCATGCCAAAGTGTGGCACAGGGCGATTAGAAAAGAGTTGTAGCGGGTAGAGTGTAAATGGGGTAGATATAGGTGATGAGGGAGCATGCAGTGGACTGACATAGGTGAGTGAAAAGCCTACAGGTATGTGACCAATGCAAGTGAAAGTTAGCTATGGGAAGATCAGTACTGATCTCTGTCTCTACAGTGGTATATGTATATTTGGAAGCTATGGTACGGGTATGTGATAAGTCTTCGCCATGTGACACACAGAATTAATCTGTGTCCCTCCCACCTTGTTGGTAAAGTGACATGACCCTAACTTCTGTATCATATAGTTTAGCAGTATGTCACACCTTAACAGACATTCTGATGGTACTCTCTGTCATGCTCTTTCTGCTGTTAGCATGACTGTATGTCGTTGTAGTTGTAGTTTACAACCTATTTGGGGTCTGTCCTGTTACAGTCTTATTGTAATGAGTCTCATGCTGATGGAGTTGACATATGGGGGCCACTACAATGGGTGTACAATCCAGAGGGACATGATCCTTCTAGAATTGGCATGCCTACGTATTGTACATTGTTGATAAATGAGATATACACAGGACCTGTGTTAAAGTGTAATTTACTGTGGAAATACAAAAAACATATGTGACTATAAACGTTAAACACACAGAAAAAATGGTGATAGGTTTAGTCATGGTGGATGACATCATCAGAGTAGCTGCTACACCATTTGGGAACACAGGTCCAGTGTCCTTGCACCATAGGAAAATGGAGATTGGTTACAGACCAGTCAACAGGGTGTATCTGTGGTACACAAGTGGAACAGTTCAGGAGAGGTTGGTCTTGCCTGTCCTCCAGCTGGATGTCTGGGTGGATATCCACGTTTTTTGAGGGGGGTCTTTAGCTACAGAGGATGGGGTGTCTGAGTCATGTCCTTCACCTGGCAGGGCCTCCATTCCACTAGCAGCCACAGATGTAGACGGCCCTGATGTACCATTGTTAGAGGTAGGGGCCAGATATTGGGTACAAGACATACTCAGTGTAGTATTCAAGTCTCTCAACATCCCAGCAATGGAAGCCAAGTGGGCAGTTTGTGCCTGCAACTGATGCATGACTTCCTGGTGGTTGTTCCTCTGCAGCTTTTGGGTTTCCCCCAGCATGGTGATAACGTGGCCTATTATGCCTTAGGAACTTTGGTAGGCTCCCAAGACTTGGGAAATGATTTCCTGGTCAGTAGTGTCCCACTAAGACCCCATCCTCTGGCCCACAGCATCCCTCCTATACACCCTGCCCACACATGCCTGTTCCCCTGGCACAGTGTGCCCACTCTCAGTGGTGGCAGGTCCATCATTGTCAAGGGTGACAAGGTGAGACTCAGGTACCTGTACTGTTTGGCACACAATGGATGAAACAGTCCTTGGGACACAGGTTGGGGTTCAAATGGTTGCCTGTGATGTAGATGCAAAAGGGCTGGGAAGATTTGAGTGGGCAGGGTGAGTTGACAGTTGTTGACTGACCAGGTGTCTCAGATGGGTCAGAGTCTTCGTCAGTGTCCAGACATCCAGGGGTGTTGTCCTCACTGGAGTCTTCATCCAGAGGGGTAGTAGTAGTCTCTAGTATCCTCCCCGTGGTGACAATGGCAAGGTTACATGTAGAGGGAGTGGAGCACAGAGCTCAGGTTAAAATGGGTATATTGTAGCTGTTGTGAGTGATGCAGACAGTGCCTTGACATGATCCTCAACAATGAAATTGACAGTTGATGCACTATGTAACTTGGTACAACATGAAACTCTGTAACTTAAATTTCATACATAATGCCTTTTGCTGGGAAACTATCTTAGTAGTGATAGTACTGCTGTTGGAATTTGGTATTGTTTGATAATTGACATGGCTGTTCACCTCTGTTACCTAGTGAACTGTCTGGCATGATAGCTGGCACAGATAAGAGCTGTAGAATGCACATTGGTGTCCTTATAGGAACACAGTATATGAGTTTGCAATGGACATTGACCTGTATCTGCATGTACTGCATGTGCAGCCACTCAGTCATTTGACTTTCCAAGCCAGGTAAGTATATTTCTAGCTTGGGATCTTTGATCTGTGGCCCTTATACATGGGCACTCTGCTATAGCTGTGTTTTGCTTGGGATGTTAGTGTGTATGAGCAATTACATTGCTGTCATTGCGTTGTATTGTTCCACACTTGCACAATCAAAATGGGTTAGATCAGATATTGATTTGACATGCATGACAAGTAACATTTGGAGCAGTGTACTGGTGTTGAATATGTTGGGATTTTGCATTCTCGAAGTTATAGTTCAATAATTAGCCAGAGCTTCACATGCCATTTCCAAGGGCTGTGGGGCTAGATCTGTTGAGTGGACATGTGGCATGCCAAAGTGTGGCACTGGGCGATTAGAAAAGAGTTGTAGCGGGTAGAGTGTAAATGGGGTACGTATAGGTGATGAGGGAGCATGCAGTGGACTGACATAGGTGAGTGAAAAGCCTACAGGTATGTGACCAATGCAAGTGAAAGTTAGCTATGGGAAGATCAGTACTAATCTCTGTCTCTACTGTGGTATATGTATATTTGGAAGCTATGGTACGGGTATGTGATAAGTCTTAACCATGTGACACACAGAATTAATATGTGTGCCTCCCACCTTGTTGGTAAAGTGACATGACCCTAACTTCTGTATCATATAGTTTAGCAGTATGTCACCTTAGCAGACATTCTGATGCTACTCTCCGTCATGCTCTTTCTGCTGTTAGCATATCTTTGACTGATATATGACTGTATGTCATTGTAGTTGTAGTTTAGAACCTATTTGGGGTCTGTCCTGTTACAGTCCTCTTGTAATGAGTCTCCTGCTGATGGAGTTGACATATGGGGGCCATAACAATGGGTGTACAATCTAGAGGGACATGATCCTTCTAGAATTGGCATGCCTACGTAGTGTACATTGTTGATAAATGAGATATACACAGGACCTGTGTTAAAGGGTAATTTATTGTGAAAATACAAAAAACATATGTGACTATAAACGTTAAACACACAGAAAAAATGGTGATAGGTTTAGTCATGGTGGATGACATCATCAGGGTAGCTGCTACACCATTTGGGAACACAGGTCCAGTGTCCTTACACCATAGGAAAATGGAGATTGGTTACAGACCAGTCAACAGGGTGTATCTGTGGTACACAAGTGAAACAGTTCAGGAGAGGTTGGTCTTGCCTGTCCTCCAGCTGGATGTCTGGGAGGACATCCACGTTTTTTGAGGGGGGTCCTCAGCTACAGAGGATGGGGTGTCTGAGTCATGTCCTTCACCTGGCAGGCCCTCCATTCCACTAGCAGCCACAGATGTAGACAGCCCTGATGTACCATTGTTAGAGGTAGGGTCCAGATATTGGGTACAAACATACTCAGTGTAGTATTCAAGTCTCTCAACATCCCAGCAATGGAAGCCAAGTGGGTAGTTTGTGCCTGCAACTGATGCATGTCTTCCTGGTGGTTGTTCCTCTGCAGCTTTTGGGTTTCCCCCAGCATGGTGATAACGTGGCCTATCATTCCTTAGGAACTTTGGTAGGCTCCCAAGACTTGGGAGATGATTTCCTGGTCAGTAGTGTCCCACTAAGACCCCATCCTCTGGCCCACAGCATCCCTCCCACACACCCTGCCCACACATGCCTGTTCCCCTGGCACAGTGTGCCCACTCCCAGTGGTGGCAGGTCCATCATTGTCAAGGGTGGCAAGGTGAGACTCAGGTACCTGTACTGTTTGGCACACAATGGATGAAACAGTCCTTGGGACACAGGTTGGGGGTCAAATGGTTGCCTGTGATGTAGATGCAAAAGGGCTGGGAAGATTTGAGTGGGCAGGGTGAGTTGACAGTTGTTGACTGACCAGGTGTCTCAGATGGGTCAGGGTCTTCGTCTGTGTCCAGACATCCAGGGGTGTTGTCCTCACTGGAGTCTTCATCCAGAGGGGTAGTAGTAGTCTCTAGTATCCTCCCCGTGGTGACAATGGCAAGGTTACATGTAGAGGGAGTGGAGCACAGAGCTCAGGTTAAAATGGGTATATTGTAGCTGTTGTGAGTGATGCAGACAGTGCCTTGACATGATCCTCAGCAATGAAATTGACAGCTGATGCACTATGTAACTTGGTACAACATGAAACTCTGTAACTTAAATTTCATACATAATGCCTTATGCTGGGAAACAATCTTAGTAGTGATAGTACTGCTGTTGGAATTTGATATTGTTTGAAATTTGACATGGCTGTTCACCTCTGTTACCTAGTGAACTGTCTGGCATGATAGCTGGCACAGATAAGAGCTGTAGAATGCACATTGGTGTCCTTATAGGAACACAGTATATGAGTTTGCAATGGATATTGACCTGTATCTGGATGTACTGCATGTGCAGCCACTCAACCATTTGACTTCCCAAACCAGGTAAGTATATTTCTAGCTTGGGATCTTTGATCTGTGGCCCTTATACATGGGCACTCTGCTATAGCTGTGTTTTGCTTGGGATGTTAGTGTGTATGAGCAATTGCATTGCTGTCATTGCGTTGTATTGTTCCACACTTGCACAATCAAAATGGGTTAGATCGGATATTGATTTGACATGCATGACAAGTAACATTTGGAGCAGTGTACTGGTGTTGAATATGTTGGGATTTTGCATTCTCGAAGTTATAGTTCAATAATTAGCCAGAGCTTCACATGCCATTTCCAAGGGCTGTGGGGCTAGATCTGTTGAGTGGACATGTGGCATGCCAAAGTTTGGCACTAGAAAAGAGTTGTAGCGGGTAGAGTGTAAATGGGGTATGTATAGGTGATGAGGGAGCATGCAGTGGACTGACATAGGTGAGTGAAAAGCCTACAGGTATGTGACCAATGCAAGTGAAAGTTAGCTATGGGAAGATCAGTACTGATCTCTGTCTCTACCGTGGTATATGTATATTTGGAAGCTATGGTATGGGTATGTGATAAGTCTTAGCCATGTGACAGACAGAATTAATCTGTGTGCCTCCCACCTTGTTGGTAAAGTGACATGACCCTAACTTCTGTATCATATAGTTTAGCAGTATGTCACACCTTAGCAGACATTCTGATGCTACTCTCCGTCATGCTCTATCTGCTGTAAGCATATCTTTGACTGATATATGACTGTATGTCGTTGTAGTTGTAGTTTAGAACCTATTTGGGGTCTGTCCTGTTACAGTCCTATTGTAATGAGTCTCCTGCTGATGGAGTTGACATATGGGGGCCATAACAATGGGTGTACAATCCAGACGGACATGATCCTTCAAGAATTGGCATGCCTACGTATTGTACATTGTTGATAAATGAGATATACACAGGACCTGTGTTAAAGTGTAATTTACTGTGGAAATACAAAAAACATATGTGACTATAAACGTTAAACACACAGAAAAAATGGTGATAGGTTTAGTCATGGTGGATGACATCATCAGGGTAGCTGCTACACCATTTGGGAACACAGGTCCAGTGTCCTTGCACCATAGGAAAATGGAGATTGGTTACAGACCAGTCAACAGGGTGTATCTGTGGTACACAAATGGAACAGTTCAGGAGATGTTGGTCTTGCCTGTCCTCCAGCTGGATGTCTGGGTGGACATCCACATTTTTTGAGGGGGGTCTTCAGCTACAGAGGATGGGGTGTCTGAGTCATGTCCTTCACCTGGCAGGGCCTCCATTCCACTAGCAGCCACAGATGTAGACGGCCCTGATGTACCATTGTTAGAGGAAGGGTCCAGATATTGGGTACAAGACATACTCAGTGTAGTATTCAAGTCTCTCAACATCCCAGCAATGGAAACCAAGGGCAGTTTATGCCTGCAACTGATGCATGACTTCCTGGTGGTTGTTCCTCTGCAGCTTTTCGGTTTCCCCCAGCATGGTGATAACATGGCCTATCATGCCTTAGGAACTTTGGTAGGCTCCCAAGACTTGGAGATGATTTCCTGGTCAGTAGTGTCCCACTAAGACCCCATCCTCTGGCCCACAGCATCCCTCCCACACAGCCTGCCCACACATGCCTGTTCCCTTGGCACAGTGTGCCCACTCCCAGTAGTGGCAGGTCCATCATTGTCAGGGGTGGCAAGGTGAGACTCAGGTACCTGTACTGTTTGGCACACAATGGATGAAACAGTCCCTGGGACACAGGTTGGGGGTCAAATGGTTGCCTGTGATGTAGATGCAAAAGGGCTGGGAAGAGTTGAGTGGGCATGGTGTGTTGACAATTGTTGACTGACCAGGTGTCTCAGATGGGTCAGGGTCTTCGTCAGTGTCCAGACATCCAGGGGTGTTGTCCTCACTGGAGTCTTCATCCAGAGGGGTAGTAGTAGTCTCTAGTATCCTCCCCGTGGTGACAATGACAAGGTTACATGTAGAGGGAGTGGAGCACAGAGCTCAGGTTAAAATGGGTATATTGTAGCTGTTGTGAGTGATGCAGACAGTGCCTTGACATGATACTCAGCAATAAAATTGACAGCTGATGCACTTTGTAACTTGGTACAACATGAAACTCTGTAACTTCAATTTCATATATAATGCCTTATGCGGGGAAACTATCTTAGTAGTGATAGTACTGCTGTTGGAATTTGATATTGTTTGATAATTGACATGGCTGTTCACCTCTGTTACCTAGTGAACTGTCTGGCATGATAGCTGGCACAGATAAGAGCTGTAGAATGCACATTGGTGTCCTTATAGGAACACAGTATATGAGTTTGCAATGGACATTGACCTGTATCTGGATGTACTGCATGTGCAGCCACTCAACCATTTGACTTTCCAAAACAGGTAAGTATATTTCTAGCTTGGGATTATGATCTGTGGCCCTTATACATGGGCACTATGCTATAGCTGTGTTTTGCTTGGGATGTTAGTGTGTATGAGCAATTGCATTGCTGTCATTGCGTTGTATTGTTCCACACTTGCACAATCAAAATGGGTTAGATCGGATATTGGTTTGACATGCATGACAAGTAACATTTGGAGCAGTGTACTGGTGTTGAATATGTTGGGATTTTGCATTCTCGAAGTTATAGTTCAATAATTAGCCAGAGCTTCACATGCCATTTCCAAGGGCTGTGGGGCTAGATCTGTTGAGTGGACATGTGGCATGCCAAAGTGTGGCACTGGGCGATTAGAAAAGAGTTGTAGCGGGTAGAGTGTAAATGGGGTACGTATAGGTGATGAGGGAGCATGCAGTGGACTGACATAGGTGAGTGAAAAGCCTACAGGTATGTGACCAATGCAAGTGAAAGTTAGCTATGGGAAGATCAGTACTAATCTCTGTCTCTACTGTGGTATATGTATATTTGGAAGCTATGGTACGGGTATGTGATAAGTCTTAACCATGTGACACACAGAATTAATATGTGTGCCTCCCACCTTGTTGGTAAAGTGACATGACCCTAACTTCTGTATCATATAGTTTAGCAGTATGTCACACCTTAGCAGACATTCTGATGCTACTCTCCGTCATGCTCTTTCTGCTGTTAGCATATCTTTGACTGATATATGACTGTATGTCGTTGTAGTTGTAGTTTAGAACCTATTTGGGGTCTGTCCTGTTACAGTCCTATTGTAATGAGTCTCCTGCTGATGGAGTTGACATATGGGGGCCATAACAATGGGTGTAGAATCCAGAGGGACATGATCCTTCTAGAATTGGCATGCCTACGTATTGTACATTGTTGATAAATGAGATATACACAGGACCTGTGTTAAAGTGTAATTTACTGTGGAAATACAAAAAACATATGTGACTATAAACGTTAAACACACAGAAAAAATGGTGATAGGTTTAGTCATGGTGGATGACATCATCAGAGTATCTGCTACACCATTTGGGAACACAGGTCCAGTGTCCTTGCACCATAGGAAAATGGAGATTGGTTACAGACCAGTCAATAGGGTGTATCTGTGGTACACAAGTGGAACAGTTCAGGAGAGGTTGGTCTTGCCTGTCCTCCAGCTGGATGTCTGGGTGGACATCCACGTTTTTTGAGGGGGGTCTTCAGCTACAGAGGATGGGGTGTCTGAGTCATGTCCTTCACCTGGCAGGGCCTCCATTCCACTAGCAGCCACAGATGTAGACGGCCCTGATGTACCATTGTTAGAGGAAGGGTCCAGATATTGGGTACAAGACATACTCAGTGTAGTATTCAAGTCTCTCAACATCCCAGCAATGGAAGCCAAGTGGGCAGTTTGTGCCTGCAACTGATGCATGTCTTCCTGGTGGTTGTTCCTCTGCAGCTTTTGGGTTTCCCCCAGCATGGTGATAACGTGGCCTATCATGCCTTAGGAACTTTGGTAGGCTCCCAAGACTTGGGAGATGATTTCCTGGTCAGTAGTGTCCCACTAAGACCCCATCCTCTGGCCCACAGTATCCCTCCCACACACCCTGCCCACACATGCCTGTTCCCCTGGCACAGTGTGCCCACTCCCAGTGGTGGCAGGTCCATCATTGTCAAGGGTGGCAAGGTGAGACTCAGGTACCTGTACTGTTTGGCACACAATGGATGAAACAGTCCTTGGGACACAAGTTGGGGGTCAAATGGTTGCCTGTGATGTAGATGCAAAAGGGCTGGGAAGATTTGAGTGGGCAGGGTGAGTTGACAGTTGTTGACTGACCAGGTGTCTCAGATGGGTCAGGGTCTTCGTCAGTGTCCAGACATCCAGGGGTGTTGTCCTCACTGGAGTCTTCATCCAGAGGGGTAGTAGTAGTCTCTAGTATCCTCCCCGTGGTGACAATGGCAAGGTTACATGTAGAGGGAGTGGAGCACAGAGCTCAGGTTAAAATGGGTATATTGTAGCTGTTGTGAGTGATGCAGACAGTGCCTTGACATGATCCTCAGCAATGAAATTGACAGCTGATGCACTATGTAACTTGGTACAACATGAAACTCTGTAACTTAAATTTCATACACAATGCCTTTTGCTGGGAAACTATCTTAGTAGTGATAGTACTGCTGTTGGAATTAGATATTGTTTGATAATTGACATGGCTGTTCACCTCTGTTACCTAGTGAACTGTCTGGCATGATAGCTGGCACAGATAAGAGCTGTAGAATGCACATTGGTGTCCTTATAGGAACACAGTATATGAGTTTGCAATGGACATTGACCTGTATCTGGATGTACTGCATGTGCAGCCACTCAACCATTTGACTTCCCAAACCAGGTAAGTATATTTCTAGCTTGGGATCTTTGATCTGTGGTTCTTATACATGGGCACTCTGCTATAGCTGTGTTTTGCTTGGGATGTTAGTGTGTATGAGCAATTGCATTGCTGTCATTGCGTTGTATTGTTCCACACTTGCACAATCAAAATGGGTTAGATCGGATATTGATTTGACATGCATGACAAGTAACATTTGGAGCAGTGTACTGGTGTTGAATATGTTGGGATTTTCCATTCTCGAAGTTATAGTTCAATAATTAGCCAGAGCTTCACATGCCATTTCCAAGGGCTGTGGGGCTAGATCTGTTGAGTGGACATGTGGCATGCCAAAGTGTGGCACTAGAAAAGAGTTGTAGCGGGTAGAGTGTAAATGGGGTATGTATAGGTGATGAGGGAGCATGCAGTGGACTGACATAGGTGAGTGAAAAGCCTACAGGTATGTGACCAATGCAAGTGAAAGTTAGTTATGGGAAGATCAGTACTGATCTCTGTCTCTACCGTGGTATTTGTATATTTGGAAGCTATGGTACGGGTATGTGATAAGTCTTAGCCAGGTGACACACAGAATTAATCTGTGTGCCTCCCACCTTGTTGGTAAAGTGACATGACCCTAACTTCTGTATCATATAGTTTAGCAGTATGTCACACCTTAGCAGACATTCTGATGGTACTCTCCGTCATGCTCTTTCTGCTGTTAACATGACTGTATGTCGTTGTAGTTGTAGTTTAGAACCTATTTGGGGTCTGTCCTGTTACAGTCCTATTGTAATGAGTCTCCTGCTGATGGAGTTGACATATGGGGGCCATAACAATGGGTGTACAATCCAGAGGGACATGATCCTTCTAGAATTGGCATGCCTACGTATTGTACATTGTTGATAAATGAGATATACACAGGACCTGTGTTAAAGTGTAATTTACTGTGGAAATACAAAAAACATATGTGACTATAAACGTTAAACACACAGAAAAAATGGTGATAGGTTTAGTCATGGTGGATGACATCATCAGAGTAGCTGCTACACCATTTGGGAACACAGGTCCAGTGTCCTTGCACCATAGGAAAATGGAGATTGGTTACAGACCAGTCAACAGGGTGTATCTGTGGTACACAAGTGGAACAGTTCAGGAGAGGTTGGTCTTGCCTGTCCTCCAGCTGGATGTCTGGGTGGATATCCACGTTTTTTGAGGGGGGTCTTCAGCTACAGAGGATGGGGTGTCTGAGTCATGTCCTTCACCTGGCAGGGCCTCCATTCTACTAGCAGCCACAGATGTAGACGGCCCTGATGTACCATTCTTAGAGGAAGGGTCCAGATATTGGGTACAAGACATACTCAGTGTAGTATTCAAGTCTCTCAACATCCCAGCAATGGAAGCCAAGTGGGCAGTTTGTGCCTGCAACTGATGTATGACTTCCTGGTGGTTGTTCCTCTGCAGCTTTTGGGTTTCCCCCAGCATGGTGATAACATGGCCTATCATGCCTTAGGAACTTTGGTAGGCTCCCAAGACTTGGAGATGATTTCCTGGTCAGTAGTGTCCCACTAAGACCCCATCCTCTGGCCCACAGCATCCCTCCCACACAGCCTGTCCACACATGCCTGTTCCCTTGGCACAGTGTGCCCACTCCCAGTAGTGGCAGGTCCATCATTGTCAGGGGTGGCAAGGTGAGACTCAGGTACCTGTACTGTTTGGCACACAATGGATGAAACAGTCCCTGGGACACAGGTTGAGGGTCAAATGGTTGCCTGTGATGTAGATGCAAAAGGTCTGGGAAGAGTTGAGTGGGCATGGTGTGTTGACAGTTGTTGACTGACCAGGTTTCTCAGATGGGTCAGGGTCTTCGTCAGTGTCCAGACATCCAGGGGTGTTGTCCTCACTGGAGTCTTCATCCAGAGGGGTAGTAGTAGTCTCTAGTATCCTCCCCGTGGTGACAATGACAAGGTTACATGTATAGGGAGTGGAGCACAGAGCTCAGGTTAAAATGGGTATATTGTAGCTGTTGTGAGTGATGCAGACAGTGCCTTGACATGATACTCAGCAATAAAATTGACAGCTGATGCACTTTGTAACTTGGTACAACATGAAACTCTGTAACTTCAATTAAATATATAATGCCTTATGCTGGGAAACTATCTTAGTAGTGATACTACTGCTGTTGGAATTTGATATTGTTTGATAATTGACATGGCTGTTCACCTCTGTTACCTAGTGAACTGTCTGGCATGATAGCTGGCACAGATAAGAGCTGTAGAATGCACATTGGTGTCCTTATAGGAACACAGTATATGAGTTTGCAATGGACATTGACCTGTATCTGGATGTACTGCATGTGCAGCCACTCAACCATTTGACTTTCCAAACCAGGTAAGTATATTTCTAGCTTGGGATCTTTGATCTGTGGCCCTTATACATGGGAGCTATGCTATAGCTGTGTTTTGCTTGGGATGTTAGTGTGTATGAGCAATTGCATTGCTGTCATTGCGTTGTATTGTTCCACACTTGCACAATCAAAATGGGTTAGATCGGATATTGGTTTGACATGCATGACAAGTAACATTTGGAGCAGTGTACTGGTGTTGAATATGTTGGGATTTTGCATTCTCGAAGTTATAGTTCAATAATTAGCCAGAGCTTCACTTGCCATTTCCAAGGGCTGTGGGGCTAGATCTGTTGAGTGGACATGTGGCATGCCAAAGTGTGGCACTGGGCGATTAGAAAAGAGTTGTAGCGGGTAGAGTATAAATGGGGTATGTATAGGAGATGAGGGAGCATGCAGTGGACTGACATAGGTGAGTGAAAAGCCTACAGGTATGTGACCAATGCAAGTGAAAGTTAGCTATGGGAAGATCAGTACTGATCTCTGTCTCTACCGTGGTATATGTATATTTGGAAGCTATGGTACGGGTATGTGATAAGTCTTAGCCATGTGACACACAGAATTAATCTGTGTGCCTCCCACCTTGTTGGTAAAGTGACATGACCCTAACTACTGTATCATATAGTTTAGCAGTATGTCACACCTTAGCAGACATTCTGATGCTACTCTCCGTCATGCTCTTTCTGCTGTTAGCATATCTTTGACTGATATATGACTGTATGTCGTTGTAGTTGTAGTTTACAACCTATTTGGGGTCTGTCCTGTTACAGTCCTATATTAATGAGTCTCCTGCTGATGGAGTTGACATATGGGGGCCATAACAATGGGTGTAGAATCCAGAGGGACATGATCCTTCTAGAATTGGCATGCCTACGTATTGTACATTGTTGATAAATGAGATATACACAGGACCTGTGTTAAAGTGTAATTTACTGTGGAAATACAAAAAACATATGTGACTATAAACGTTAAACACACAGAAAAAATGGTGATAGGTTTAGTCATGGTGGATGACATCATCAGAGTAGCTGCTACACCATTTGGGAACACAGGTCCAGTGTCCTTGCACCATAGGAAAATGGAGATTGGTTACAGACCAGTCAACAGGGTGTATCTGTGGTACACAAGTGGAACAGTTCAGGAGAGGTTGGTCTTGCCTGTCCTCCAGCTGGATGTCTGGGTGGATATCCACGTTTTTTGAGGGGGGTCTTTAGCTACAGAGGATGGGGTGTCTGAGTCATGTCCTTCACCTGGCAGGGCCTCCATTCCACTAGCAGCCACAGATGTAGACGGCCCTGATATACCACTGTTAGAGGTAGGGACCAGATATTGGGTACAAGACATACTCAGTGTAGTATTCAAGTCTCTCAACATCCCAGCAATGGAAGCCAAGTGGGCAGTTTGTGCCTGCAACTGATGCATGTCTTCCTGGTGGTCGTTCCTCTGCAGCTTTTGGGTTTCCCCCAGCATGGTGATAACGTGGCCTATCATGCCTTAGGAACTTTGGTAGGCTCCCAAGACTTGGGAGATGATTTCCTGGTCAGACCCCATCCTCTGGCCCACAGCATCCCTCCCACACACCCTGCCCACACATGCCTGTTCCCCTGGCACAGTGTGCCCACTCCCAGTGGTGGCAGGTCCATCATTGTCAAGGGTGGCAAGGTGAGACTCAGGTACCTGTACTGTTTGGCACACAATGGATGAAACAGTCCTTGGGACACAGGTTGGGGTTCAAATGGTTGCCTGTGATGTAGATGCAAAAGGGCTGGGAAGATTTGAGTGGGCAGGGTGAGTTGACAGTTGTTGACTGACCAGGTGTCTCAGATGGGTCAGGGTCTTCGTCAGTGTCCAGACATCCAGGGGTGTTGTCCTCACTGGAGTCTTCATCCAGAGGGGTAGTATTAGTCTCTAGTATCCTCCCCGTGGTGACATTGGCAAGGTTACATGTAGAGGGAGTGGAGCACAGAGCTCAGGTTAAAATGGGTATATTGTAGCTGTTGTGAGTGATGCAGACAGTGCCTTGACATGATCCTCAGCAATGAAATTGACAGCTGATGCACTATGTAACTTGGTACAACATGAAACTCTGTAACTTAAATTTCATACATAATGCCTTATGCTGGGAAACTATCTTAGTAGTGATAGTACTGCTGTTGGAATTTGATATTGTTTGATAATTGACATGGCTGTTCACCTCTGTTACCTAGTGAACTGTTTGGCATGATAGCTGGCACAGATAAGAGCTGTAGAATGCACATTGGTGTCCTTATAGGAACACAGTATATGAGTTTGCAATGGACATTGACCTGTATCTGGATGTACTGCATGTGCAGCCACTCAACCATTTGACTTCCCAAACCAGGTAAGTATATTTCTAGCTTGGGATCTTTGATCTGTGGTTCTTATACATGGGCACACTGCTATAGCTGTGTTTTGCTTGGGATGTTAGTGTGTATGAGCAATTGCATTGCTGTCATTGCGTTGTATTGTTCCACACTTGCACAATCAAAATGGGTTAGATCGGATATTGATTTGACATGCATGACAAGTAACATTTGGAGCAGTGTACTGGTGTTGAATATGTTGGGATTTTGCATTCTCGAAGTTATAGTTCAATAATTAGCCAGAGCTTCACATGCCATTTCCAAGGACTGTGGGGCTAGATCTGTTGAGTGGACATGTGGCATGCCAAAGTTTGGCACTAGAAAAGAGTTGTAGCGGGTAGAGTGTAAATGGGGTATGTATAGGTGATGAGGGAGCATGCAGTGGACTGACATAGGTGAGTGAAAAGCCTACAGGTATGTGACCAATGCAAGTGAAAGTTAGCTATGGGAAGTTCAGTACTGATCTCTGTCTCTACCGTGGTATTTGTATATTTGGAAGCTATGGTACGGGTATGTGATAAGTCTTAGCCAGGTGACACACAGAATTAATCTGTGTGCCTCCCACCTTGTTGGTAAAGTGACATGACCCTAACTTCTGTATCATATAGTTTAGCAGTATGTCACACCTTAGCAGACATTCTGATGGTACTCTCCGTCATGCTCTTTCTGCTGTTAACATGACTGTATGTCGTTGTAGTTGTAGTTTAGAACCTATTTGGGGTCTGTCCTGTTACAGTCCTATTGTAATGAGTCTCCTGCTGATGGAGTTGACATATGGGGGCCATAACAATGGGTGTACAATCCAGAGGGACATGATCCTTCTAGAATTGGCATGCCTACGTATTGTACATTGTTGATAAATGAGATATACACAGGACCTGTGTTAAAGTGTAATTTACTGTGGAAATACAAAAAACATATGTGACTATAAACGTTAAACACACAGAAAAAATGGTGATAGGTTTAGTCATGGTGGATGACATCATCAGAGTAGCTGCTACACCATTTGGGAACACAGGTCCAGTGTCCTTGCACCATAGGAAAATGGAGATTGGTTACAGACCAGTCAACAGGGTGTATCTGTGGTACACAAGTGGAACAGTTCAGGAGAGGTTGGTCTTGCCTGTCCTCCAGCTGGATGTCTGGGTGGATATCCACGTTTTTTGAGGGGGGTCTTCAGCTACAGAGGATGGGGTGTCTGAGTCATGTCCTTCACCTGGCAGGGCCTCCATTCTACTAGCAGCCACAGATGTAGACGGCCCTGATGTACCATTCTTAGAGGAAGGGTCCAGATATTGGGTACAAGACATACTCAGTGTAGTATTCAAGTCTCTCAACATCCCAGCAATGGAAGCCAAGTGGGCAGTTTGTGCCTGCAACTGATGCATGACTTCCTGGTGGTTGTTCCTCTGCAGCTTTTGGGTTTCCCCCAGCATGGTGATAACATGGCCTATCATGCCTTAGGAACTTTGGTAGGCTCCCAAGACTTGGAGATGATTTCCTGGTCAGTAGTGTCCCACTAAGACCCCATCCTCTGGCCCACAGCATCCCTCCCACACAGCCTGTCCACACATGCCTGTTCCCTTGGCACAGTGTGCCCACTCCCAGTAGTGGCAGGTCCATCATTGTCAGGGGTGGCAAGGTGAGACTCAGGTACCTGTACTGTTTGGCACACAATGGATGAAACAGTCCCTGGGACACAGGTTGGGGGTCAAATGGTTGCCTGTGATGTAGATGCAAAAGGTCTGGGAAGAGTTGAGTGGGCATGGTGTGTTGACAGTTGTTGACTGACCAGGTTTCTCAGATGGGTCAGGGTCTTCGTCAGTGTCCAGACATCCAGGGGTGTTGTCCTCACTGGAGTCTTCATCCAGAGGGGTAGTAGTAGTCTCTAGTATCCTCCCCGTGGTGACAATGACAAGGTTACATGTATAGGGAGTGGAGCACAGAGCTCAGGTTAAAATGGTATATAGTAGCTGTTGTGAGTGATGCAGACAGTGCCTTGACATGATACTCAGCAATAAAATTGACAGCTGATGCACTTTGTAACTTGGTACAACATGAAACTCTGTAACTTCAATTAAATATATAATGCCTTATGCTGGGAAACTATCTTAGTAGTGATACTACTGCTGTTGGAATTTGATATTGTTTGATAATTGACATGGCTGTTCACCTCTGTTACCTAGTGAACTGTCTGGCATGATAGCTGGCACAGATAAGAGCTGTAGAATGCACATTGGTGTCCTTATAGGAACACAGTATATGAGTTTGCAATGGACATTGACCTGTATCTGGATGTACTGCATGTGCAGCCACTCAACCATTTGACTTTCCAAACCAGGTAAGTATATTTCTAGCTTGGGATCTTTGATCTGTGGCCCTTATACATGGGAGCTATGCTATAGCTGTGTTTTGCTTGGGATGTTAGTGTGTATGAGCAATTGCATTGCTGTCATTGCGTTGTATTGTTCCACACTTGCACAATCAAAATGGGTTAGATCGGATATTGGTTTGACATGCATGACAAGTAACATTTGGAGCAGTGTACTGGTGTTGAATATGTTGGGATTTTGCATTCTCGAAGTTATAGTTCAATAATTAGCCAGAGCTTCACATGCCATTTCCAAGGGCTGTGGGGCTAGATCTGTTGAGTGGACATGTGGCATGCCAAAGTGTGGCACTGGGCGATTAGAAAAGAGTTGTAGCGGGTAGAGTATAAATGGGGTATGTATAGGAGATGAGGGAGCATGCAGTGGACTGACATAGGTGAGTGAAAAGCCTACAGGTATGTGACCAATGCAAGTGAAAGTTAGCTATGGGAAGATCAGTACTGATCTCTGTCTCTACCGTGGTATATGTATATTTGGAAGCTATGGTACGGGTATGTGATAAGTCTTAGCCATGTGACACACAGAATTAATCTGTGTGCCTCCCACCTTGTTGGTAAAGTGACATGACCCTAACTACTGTATCATATAGTTTAGCAGTATGTCACACCTTAGCAGACATTCTGATGCTACTCTCCGTCATGCTCTTTCTGCTGTTAGCATATCTTTGACTGATATATGACTGTATGTCGTTGTAGTTGTAGTTTACAACCTATTTGGGGTCTGTCCTGTTACAGTCCTATATTAATGAGTCTCCTGCTGATGGAGTTGACATATGGGGGCCATAACAATGGGTGTAGAATCCAGAGGGACATGATCCTTCTAGAATTGGCATGCCTACGTATTGTACATTGTTGATAAATGAGATATACACAGGACCTGTGTTAAAGTGTAATTTACTGTGGAAATACAAAAAACATATGTGACTATAAACGTTAAACACACAGAAAAAATGGTGATAGGTTTAGTCATGGTGGATGACATCATCAGAGTAGCTGCTACACCATTTGGGAACACAGGTCCAGTGTCCTTGCACCATAGGAAAATGGAGATTGGTTACAGACCAGTCAACAGGGTGTATCTGTGGTACACAAGTGGAACAGTTCAGGAGAGGTTGGTCTTGCCTGTCCTCCAGCTGGATGTCTGGGTGGATATCCACGTTTTTTGAGGGGGGTCTTTAGCTACAGAGGATGGGGTGTCTGAGTCATGTCCTTCACCTGGCAGGGCCTCCATTCCACTAGCAGCCACAGATGTAGACGGCCCTGATATACCACTGTTAGAGGTAGGGACCAGATATTGGGTACAAGACATACTCAGTGTAGTATTCAAGTCTCTCAACATCCCAGCAATGGAAGCGAAGTGGGCAGTTTGTGCCTGCAACTGATGCATGTCTTCCTGGTGGTCGTTCCTCTGCAGCTTTTGGGTTTCCCCCAGCATGGTGATAACGTGGCCTATCATGCCTTAGGAACTTTGGTAGGCTCCCAAGACTTGGGAGATGATTTCTTGGTCAGACCCCATCCTCTGGCCCACAGCATCCCTCCCACACACCCTGCCCACACATGCCTGTTCCCCTGGCACAGTGTGCCCACTCCCAGTGGTGGCAGGTCCATCATTGTCAAGGGTGGCAAGGTGAGACTCAGGTACCTGTACTGTTTGGCACACAATGGATGAAACAGTCCTTGGGACACAGGTTGGGGTTCAAATGGTTGCCTGTGATGTAGATGCAAAAGGGCTGGGAAGATTTGAGTGGGCAGGGTGAGTTGACAGTTGTTGACTGACCAGGTGTCTCAGATGGGTCAGGGTCTTCGTCAGTGTCCAGACATCCAGGGGTGTTGTCCTCACTGGAGTCTTCATCCAGAGGGGTAGTATTAGTCTCTAGTATCCTCCCCGTGGTGACATTGGCAAGGTTACATGTAGAGGGAGTGGAGCACAGAGCTCAGGTTAAAATGGGTATATTGTAGCTGTTGTGAGTGATGCAGACAGTGCCTTGACATGATCCTCAGCAATGAAATTGACAGCTGATGCACTATGTAACTTGGTACAACATGAAACTCTGTAACTTAAATTTCATACATAATGCCTTATGCTGGGAAACTATCTTAGTAGTGATAGTACTGCTGTTGGAATTTGATATTGTTTGATAATTGACATGGCTGTTCACCTCTGTTACCTAGTGAACTGTTTGGCATGATAGCTGGCACAGATAAGAGCTGTAGAATGCACATTGGTGTCCTTATAGGAACACAGTATATGAGTTTGCAATGGACATTGACCTGTATCTGGATGTACTGCATGTGCAGCCACTCAACCATTTGACTTCCCAAACCAGGTAAGTATATTTCTAGCTTGGGATCTTTGATCTGTGGTTCTTATACATGGGCACACTGCTATAGCTGTGTTTTGCTTGGGATGTTAGTGTGTATGAGCAATTGCATTGCTGTCATTGCGTTGTATTGTTCCACACTTGCACAATCAAAATGGGTTAGATCGGATATTGATTTGACATGCATGACAAGTAACATTTGGAGCAGTGTACTGGTGTTGAATATGTTGGGATTTTGCATTCTCGAAGTTATAGTTCAATAATTAGCCAGAGCTTCACATGCCATTTCCAAGGACTGTGGGGCTAGATCTGTTGAGTGGACATGTGGCATGCCAAAGTTTGGCACTAGAAAAGAGTTGTAGCGGGTAGAGTGTAAATGGGGTATGTATAGGTGATGAGGGAGCATGCAGTGGACTGACATAGGTGAGTGAAAAGCCTACAGGTATGTGACCAATGCAAGTGAAAGTTAGCTATGGGAAGTTCAGTACTGATCTCTGTCTCTACCGTGGTATTTGTATATTTGGAAGCTATGGTACGGGTATGTGATAAGTCTTAGCCAGGTGACACACAGAATTAATCTGTGTGCCTCCCACCTTGTTGGTAAAGTGACATGACCCTAACTTCTGTATCATATAGTTTAGCAGTATGTCACACCTTAGCAGACATTCTGATGGTACTCTCCGTCATGCTCTTTCTGCTGTTAACATGACTGTATGTCGTTGTAGTTGTAGTTTAGAACCTATTTGGGGTCTGTCCTGTTACAGTCCTATTGTAATGAGTCTCCTGCTGATGGAGTTGACATATGGGGGCCATAACAATGGGTGTACAATCCAGAGGGACATGATCCTTCTAGAATTGGCATGCCTACGTATTGTACATTGTTGATAAATGAGATATACACAGGACCTGTGTTAAAGTGTAATTTACTGTGGAAATACAAAAAACATATGTGACTATAAACGTTAAACACACAGAAAAAATGGAGATAGGTTTAGTCATGGTGGATGACATCATCAGAGTAGCTGCTACACCATTTGGGAACACAGGTCCAGTGTCCTTGCACCATAGGAAAATGGAGATTGGTTACAGACCAGTCAACAGGGTGTATCTGTGGTACACAAGTGGAACAGTTCAGGAGAGGTTGGTCTTGCCTGTCCTCCAGCTGGATGTCGGGGTGGATATCCACGTTTTTTGAGGGGGGTCTTTAGCTACAGAGGATGGGGTGTCTGAGTCATGTCCTTCACCTGGCATGGCCTCCATTCCACTAGCAGCCACAGATGTAGACGGCCCTGATATACCACTGTTAGAGGTAGGGACCAGATATTGGGTACAAGACATACTCAGTGTAGTATTCAAGTCTCTCAACATCCCAGCAATGGAAGCCAAGTGGGCAGTTTGTGCCTGCAACTGATGCATGTCTTCCTGGTGGTTGTTCCTCTGCAGCTTTTGGGTTTCCCCCAGCATGGTGATAACGTGGCCTATCATGCCTTAGGAACTTTGGTAGGCTCCCAAGACTTGGGAGATGATTTCCTGGTCAGTAGTGTCCCACTAAGACCCCATCCTCTGGCCCACAGCATCCCTCCCACACACCCTGCCCACACATGCCTGTTCCCCTGGCACAGTGTGCCCACTCCCAGTGGTGGCAGGTCCATCATTGTCAGGGGGGGCAAGGTGAGACTCAGGTACCTGTACTGTTTGGCACACAATGGATGAAACAGTCCTTGGGACACAGGTTGGGGTTCAAATGGTTGCCTGTGATGTAGATGCAAAAGGGCTGGGAAGAGTTGAGTGGGCAGGGTGAGTTGACAGTTGTTGACTGACCAGGTGTCTCAGATGGGTCAGGGTCTTCGTCAGTGTCCAGACATCTAGGGGTGTTGTCCTCACTGGAGTCTTCATCCAGAGGGGTAGTAGTAGTCTCTAGTATCCTCCCCGTGGTGACAATGGCAAGGTTACAGGAAGAGGGAGTGGAGCACAGAGCTCAGGTTAAAATGGGTATATTGTAGCTGTTGTGAGTGATGCAGACAGTGCCTTGACATGATCCTCAGCAATGAAATTGACAGCTGATGCACTATGTAACTTGGTACAACATGAAACTCTGTAACTTAAATTTCATACATAATGCCTTATGCTGGGAAACTATCTTAGTAGAGATAGTACTGCTGTTGGAATTTGATATTGTTTGATAATTGACATGGCTGTTCACCTCTGTTACCTAGTGAACTGTCTGGCATGATAGCTGGCACAGATAAGAGCTGTAGAATGCACATTGGTGTCCTTATAGGAACACAGTATATGAGTTTGCAATGGATATTGACCTGTATCTGGATGTACTGCATGTGCAGCCACTCAACCATTTGACTTCCCAAACCAGGTAAGTATATTTCTAGCTTGGGATCTTTGATCTGTGGCCCTTATACATGGGCACTCTGCTATAGCTGTGTTTAGCTTGGGATGTTAGTGTGTATGAGCAATTGCATTGCTGTCATTGCGTTGTATTGTTCCACACTTGCACAATCAAAATGGGTTAGATCGGATAGTGATTTGACATGCATGACAAGTAACATTTGGAGCAGTGTACTGGTGTTGAATATGTTGGGATTTTGCATTCTCGAAGTTATAGTTCAATAATTAGCCAGAGCTTCACATGCCATTTCCAAGGGCTGTGGGGCTAGATCTGTTGAGTGGACATGTGGCATGCCAAAGTTTGGCACTAGAAAAGAGTTGTAGCGGGTAGAGTGTAAATGGGGTATGTATAGGAGATGAGGGAGCATGCAGTGGACTGACATAGGTGAGTGAAAAGCCTACAGGTATGTGACCAATGCAAGTGAAAGTTAGCTATGGGAAGATCAGTACTGATCTCTGTCTCTACCGTGGTATATGTATATTTGGAAGCTATGGTATGGGTATGTGATAAGTCTTAGCCATGTGACACACAGAATTAATCTGTGTGCCTCCCACCTTGTTGGTAAAGTGACATGACCCTAACTTCTGTATCATATAGTTTAGCAGTATGTCACACCTTAGCAGACATTCTGATGCTACTCTCCTTCATGCTCTATCTGCTGTAAGCATATCTTTGACTGATATATGACTGTATGTCGTTGTAGTTGTAGTTCAGAACCTATTTGGGGTCTGTCCTGTTACAGTCCTATTGTAATGAGTCTCCTGTTGATGGAGTTGACATATGGGGGCCATAACAATGGGTGTAGAATCCAGAGGGACATGATCCTTCTAGAATTGGCATGCCTACGTATTGTACATTGTTGCTAAATGAGATATACACAGAACCTGTGTTAAAGTGTAATTTACTGTGGAAATACAAAAAACATATGTGACTATAAACGTTAAACACACAGAAAAAATGGTGATAGGTTTAGTCATGGTGGATGACATCATCAGAGTAGCTGCTACACCATTTGGGAACACAGGTCCAGTGTCCTTGCACCATAGGAAAATGGAGATTGGTTACAGACCAGTCAACAGGGTGTATCTGTGGTACACAAGTGGAACAGTTCAGGAGAGGTTGGTCTTGCCTGTCCTCCAGCTGGATGTCTGGGTGGATATCCACGTTTTTTGAGGGGGGTCTTTAGCTACAGAGGATGGGGTGTCTGAGTCATGTCCTTCACCTGGCAGGGCCTCCATTCCACTAGCAGCCACAGATGTAGACGGCCCTGATGTACCATTGTTAGACGTAGGGGCCAGATATTGGGTGCAAGACATACTCAGTGTAGTATTCAAGTCTCTCAACATCCCAGCAATGGAAGCCAAGTGGGCAGTTTGTGCCTGCAACTGATGCATGACTTCCTGGTGGTTGTTCCTCTGCAGCTTTTGGGTTTCCCCCAGCATGGTGATAACATGGCCTATCATGCCTTATGAACTTTGGTAAGCTCCCAAGACTTGGGAGATGATTTCCTGGTCAGTAGTGTCCCACTAAGACCCCATCCTCTGGCCCACAGCATCCCTCCCACACACCCTGCCCACACATGCCTGTTCCCCTGGCACAGTGTGCCCACTCCCAGTGGTGGCAGGTCCATCATTGTCAAGGGTGGCAAGGTGAGACTCAGGTACCTGTACTGTTTGGCACACAATGGATGAAACAGTCCTTGGGACACAGGTTGGGGGTCAAATGGTTGCCTGTGATGTAGATGCAAATGGGCTGGGAAGATTTGAGTGGGCAGGGTGAGTTGACAGTTGTTGACTGACCAGGTGTCTCAGATGGGTCAGGGTCTTCATCAGTGTCCAGACATCCAGGGGTGTTGTCCTCACTGGAGTCTTCATCCAGAGGGGTAGTAGTAGTCTCTAGTATCCTCCCCGTGGTGACAATGGCAAGGTTACATGTAGAGGGAGTGGAGCACAGAGCTCAGGTTAAAATGGGTATATTGTAGCTGTTGTGAGTGATGCAGACAGTGCCTTGACATGATCCTCAGCAATGAAATTGACAGCTGATGCACTATGTAACTTGGTACAACATGAAACTCTGTAACTTAAATTTCATACATAATGCCTTTTGCTGGGAAACTATCTTAGTAGTGATAGTACTGCTGTTGGAATTAGATATTGTTTGATAATTGACATGGCTGTTCACCTCTGTTACCTAGTGAACAGTCTGGCATGATAGCTGGCACAGATAAGAGTTGTAGAATGCACATTGGTGTCCTTATAGGAACACAGTATATGAGTTTGCAATGGACATTGACCTGTATCTGGATGTACTGCATGTGCAGCCACTCAACCATTTGACTTCCCAAACCAGGTAAGTATATTTCTAGCTTGGGATCTTTGATCTGTGGTTCCTATACATGGGCACTCTGCTATAGCTGTGTTTTGCTTGGGATGTTAGTGTGTATGAGCAATTGCATTGCTGTCATTGCGTTGTATTGTTCCACACTTGCACAATCAAAATGGGTTAGATCGGATATTGATTTGACATGCATGACAAGTAACATTTGGAGCAGTGTACTGGTGTTGAATATGTTGGGATTTTCCATTCTCGAAGTTATAGTTCAATAATTAGCCAGAGCTTCACATGCCATTTCCAAGGGCTGTGGGGCTAGATCTGTTGAGTGGACATGTGGCATGCCAAAGTGTGGCACTAGAAAAGAGTTGTAGCGGGTAGAGTGTAAATGGGGTATGTATAGGTGATGAGGGAGCATGCAGTGGACTGACATAGGTGAGTGAAAAGCCTACAGGTATGTGACCAATGCAAGTGAAAGTTAGCTATGGGAAGATCAGTACTGATCTCTGTCTCTACCGTGGTATTTGTATATTTGGAAGCTATGGTACGGGTATGTGATAAGTCTTAGCCAGGTGACACACAGAATTAATCTGTGTGCCTCCCACCTTGTTGGTAAAGTGACATGACCCTAACTTCTGTATCATATAGTTTAGCAGTATGTCACACCTTAGCAGACATTCTGATGGTACTCTCCGTCATGCTCTTTCTGCTGTTAACATGACTGTATTTTGTTGTAGTTGTAGTTTACAACCTATTTGGGGTCTGTCCTGTTACAGTCCTATTGTAATGAGTCTCCTGCTGATGGAGTTGACATATGGGGGCCATAACAATGGGTGTACAATCCAGAGGGACATGATCCTTCTAGAATTGGCATGCCTACGTATTGTACATTGTTGATAAATGAGATATACACAGGACCTGTGTTAAAGTGTAATTTACTGTGGAAATACAAAAAACATATGTGACTATAAACGTTAAACACACAGAAAAAATGGTGATAGGTTTAGTCATGGTGGATGACATCATCAGGGTAGCTGCTACACCATTTGGGAACACAGGTCCATGCACCATAGGAAAATGGAGATTGGTTACAGACCAGTCAACAGGGTGTATCTGTGGTACACAAGTGGAACAGTTCAGGAGAGGTTGGTCTTGCCTGTCCTCCAGCTGGATGTCTGGGTGGACATCCATGTTTTTTGAGGGTTGTCTTCAGCTACAGAGGATGGGGTGTCTGAGTCATGTCCTTCACCTGGCAGGGCCTCCATTCTACTAGCAGCCACAGATGTAGACGGCCCTGATGTATCATTGTTAGAGGTAGGGGCCAGATATTGGGTACAAGACATACTCAGTGTAGTATTCAAGTTTCTCAACATCCCAGTAATGGAAGCCAAGTGGGCAGTTTGTGCCTGCAACTGATGCATGACTTCCTGGTGGTTGTTCCTCTGCAGCTTTTGGATTTCCCCCCAGCATGGTGATAATGTGGCCTATCATGCCTTAGGAACTTTGGTAGGCTCCCAAGACTTGGGAGATGATTTCCTGGTCAGTAGTGTCCCACTAAGACCCCATCCTCTGGCCCACAGCATCCCTCCCACACACCCTGCCCACACATGCCTGTTCCCCTGGCACAGTGTGCCCACTCCCAGTGGTGGCAAGTCCATCATTGTCAGGGGTGGCAAGGTGAGACTCAGGCACCTGTTCTGTTTGGCACACAATGGATGAAACAGTCCTTGGGACACAGGTTGGGGGTCAAATGGTTGCCTGTGATGTAGATGCAAAAGGGCTGGGAAGAGTTGAGTGGGCAGGGTGAGTTGACAGTTGTTGACTGACCAGGTGTCTCAGATGGGTCAGGGTCTTCGTCAGTGTCCAGACATCCAGAGGTGTTGTCCTCACTGGAGTCTTCATCCAGAGGGGTAGTAGAAGTCTCTAGTATCCTCCCCAATGGTGACAATGGCAAGGTTACATGTAGAGGGAGTGGAGCACAGAGCTCAGGTTAAAATGGGTATATTGTAGCTGTTGTGAGTGATGCAGACAGTGCCTTGACATGATCTTCAGCAATGAAATTGACAGCTGATGCACAATGTAACGTGGCACAACATGAAACTCTGTAACTAAAATTTCATACATAATGCCTTATGCTGGGAAACTATCTTAGTAGAGATAGTACTGCTGTTGGAATTTGATATTGTTTGATAATTGACATGGCTGTTCACCTCTGTTACCTAGTGAACTGTCTGGCATGATAGCTGGCACAGATAAGAGCTGTAGAATGCACATTGGTGTCCTTATAGGAACACAGTATATGAGTTTGCAATGGATATTGACCTGTATCTGGATGTACTGCATGTGCAGCCACTCAACTATTTGACTTCCCAAACCAGGTAAGTATATTTCTAGCTTGGGATCTTTGATCTGTGGCCCTTATACATGGGCACTCTGCTATAGCTGTGTTTAGCTTGGGATGTTAGTGTGTATGAGCAATTGCATTGCTGTCATTGCGTTGTATTGTTCCACACTTGCACAATCAAAATGGGTTAGATCGGATATTGATTTGACATGCATGACAAGTAACATTTGGAGCAGTGTACTGGTGTTGAATATGTTGGGATTTTGCATTCTCGAAGTTATAGTTCAATAATTAGCCAGAGCTTCACATGCCATTTCCAAGGGCTGTGGGGCTAGATCTGTTGAGTGGACATGTGGCATGCCAAAGTTTGGCACTAGAAAAGAGTTGTAGCGGGTAGAGTGTAAATGGGGTATGTATAGGTGATGAGGGAGCAAGCAGTGGACTGACATAGGTGAGTGAAAAGCCTACAGGTATGTGACCAATGCAAGTGAAAGTTAGCTATGGGAAGATCAGTACTGATCTCTGTCTCTACCGTGGTATATGTATATTTGGAAGCTATGGTATGGGTATGTGATAAGTCTTAGCCATGTGACACACAGAATTAATCTGTGTGCCTCCCACCTTGTTGGTAAAGTGACATGACCCTAACTTCTGTATCATATAGTTTAGCAGTATGTCACACCTTAGCAGACATTCTGATGCTACTCTCCGTCATGCTCTATCTGCTGTAAGCATATCTTTGACTGATATATGACTGTATGTCGTTGTAGTTGTAGTTCAGAACCTATTTGGGGTCTGACTGTTACAGTCCTATTGTAATGAGTCTCCTGTTGATGGAGTTGACATATGGGGGCCATAACAATGGGTGTAGAATCCAGAGGGACATGATCCTTCTAGAATTGGCATGCCTACGTATTGTACATTGTTGATAAATGAGATATACACAGGACCTGTGTTAAAGTGTAATTTACTGTGGAAATACAAAAAACATATGTGACTATAAACGTTAAACACACAGAAAAAATGGTGATAGGTTTAGTCATGGTGGATGACATCATCAGAGTAGCTGCTACATCATTTGGGAACACAGGTCCAGTGTCCTTGCACCATAGGAAAATGGAGATTGGTTACAGACCAGTCAACAGGGTGTATCTGTGGTACACAAGTGGAACAGTTCAGGAGAGGTTGGTCTTGCCTGTCCTCCAGCTGGATGTCTGGGTGGATATCCACGTTTTTTGAGGGGGGTCTTTAGCTACAGAGGATGGGGTGTCTGAGTCATGTCCTTCACCTGGCAGGGCCTCCATTCCACTAGCAGCCACAGATGTAGACGGCCCTGATGTACCATTGTTAGACGTAGGGGCCAGATATTGGGTACAAGACATACTCAGTGTAGTATTCAAGTCTCTCAACATCCCAGCAATGGAAGCCAAGTGGGCAGTTTGTGCCTGCAACTGATGCATGACTTCCTGGTGGTTGTTCCTCTGCAGCTTTTGGGTTTCCCCCAGCATGGTGATAACATGGCCTATCATGCCTTATGAACTTTGGTAAGCTCCCAAGACTTGGGAGATGATTTCCTGGTCAGTAGTGTCCCACTAAGACCCCATCCTCTGGCCCACAGCATCCCTCCCACACACCCTGCCCACACATGCCTGTTCCCCTGGCACAGTGTGCCCACTCCCAGTGGTGGCAGGTCCATCATTGTCAAGGGTGGCAAGGTGAGACTCAGGTACCTGTACTGTTTGGCACACAATGGATGAAACAGTCCTTGGGACACAGGTTGGGGGTCAAATGGTTGCCTGTGATGTAGATGCAAATGGGCTGGGAAGATTTGAGTGGGCAGGGTGAGTTGACAGTTGTTGACTGACCAGGTGTCTCAGATGGGTCAGGGTCTTCATCAGTGTCCAGACATCCAGGGGTGTTGTCCTCACTGGAGTCTTCATCCAGAGGGGTAGTAGTAGTCTCTAGTATCCTCCCCGTGGTGACAATGGCAAGGTTACATGTAGAGGGAGTGGAGCACAGAGCTCAGGTTAAAATGGGTATATTGTAGCTGTTGTGAGTGATGCAGACAGTGCCTTGACATGATCCTCAGCAATGAAATTGACAGCTGATGCACTATGTAACTTGGTACAACATGAAACTCTGTAACTTAAATTTCATACATAATGCCTTTTGCTGGGAAACTATCTTAGTAGTGATAGTACTGCTGTTGGAATTAGATATTGTTTGATAATTGACATGGCTGTTCACCTCTGTTACCTAGTGAACAGTCTGGCATGATAGCTGGCACAGATAAGAGCTGTAGAATGCACATTGGTGTCCTTATAGGAACACAGTATATGAGTTTGCAATGGACATTGACCTGTATCTGGATGTACTGCATGTGCAGCCACTCAACCATTTGACTTCCCAAACCAGGTAAGTATATTTCTAGCTTGGGATCTTTGATCTGTGGTTCCTATACATGGGCACTCTGCTATAGCTGTGTTTTGCTTGGGATGTTAGTGTGTATGAGCAATTGCATTGTTGTCATTGCGTTGTATTGTTCCACACTTGCACAATCAAAATGGGTTAGATCGGATATTGATTTGACATGCATGACAAGTAAAATTTGGAGCAGTGTACTGGTGTTGAATATGTTGGGATTTTCCATTCTCGAAGTTATAGTTCAATAATTAGCCAGAGCTTCACATGCCATTTCCAAGGGCTGTGGGGCTAGATCTGTTGAGTGGACATGTGGCATGCCAAAGTGTGGCACTAGAAAAGAGTTGTAGCGGGTAGAGTGTAAATGGGGTATGTATAGGTGATGAGGGAGCATGCAGTGGACTGACATAGGTGAGTGAAAAGCCTACAGGTATGTGACCAATGCAAGTGAAAGTTAGCTATGGGAAGATCAGTACTGATCTCTGTCTCTACCGTGGTATTTGTATATTTGGAAGCTATGGTACGGGTATGTGATAAGTCTTAGCCAGGTGACACACAGAATTAATCTGTGTGCCTCCCACCTTGTTGGTAAAGTGACATGACCCTAACTTCTGTATCATATAGTTTAGCAGTATGTCACCCCTTAGCAGACATTCTGATGGTACTCTCCGTCATGCTCTTTCTGCTGTTAACATGACTGTATGTCGTTGTAGTTGTAGTTTACAACCTATTTGGGGTCTGTCCTGTTACAGTCCTATTGTAATGAGTCTCCTGCTGATGGAGTTGACATATGGGGGCCATAACAATGGGTGTACAATCCAGAGGGACATGATCCTTCTAGAATTGGCATGCCTACGTATTGTACATTGTTGATAAATGAGATATACACAGGACCTGTGTTAAAGTGTAATTTACTGTGGAAATACAAAAAACATATGTGACTATAAACGTTAAACACACAGAAAAAATGGTGATAGGTTTAGTCATGGTGGATGACATCATCAGGGTAGCTGCTACACCATTTGGGAACACAGGTCCAGTGTCCTTGCACCATAGGAAAATGGAGATTGGTTACAGACCAGTCAACAGGGTGTATCTGTGGTACACAAGTGGAACAGTTCAGGAGAGTTTGGTCTTGCCTGTCCTCCAGCTGGATGTCTGGGTGGACATCCACGTTTTTTGAGGGTTGTCTTCAGCTACAGAGGATGGGGTGTCTGAGTCATGTCCTTCACCTGGCAGGGCCTCTATTCTACTAGCAGCCACAGATGTAGACGGCCCTGATGTATCATTGTTAGAGGTAGGGGCCAGATATTGGGTACAAGACATACTCAGTGTAGTATTCAAGTTTCTCAACATCCCAGTAATGGAAGCCAAGTGGGCAGTTTGTGCCTGCAACTGATGCATGACTTCCTGGTGGTTGTTCCTCTGCAGCTTTTGGATTTCCCCCCAGCATGATGATAATGTGGCCTATCATGCCTTAGGAACTTTAGTAGGCTCCCAAGACTTGGGAGATGATTTCCTGGTCAGTAGTGTCCCACTAAGACCCCATCCTCTGGCCCACAGCATCCCTCCCACACACCCTGCCCACACATGCCTGTTCCCCTGGCACAGTGTGCCCACTCCCAGTGGTGGCAAGTCCATCATTGTCAGGGGTGGCAAGGTGAGACTCAGGCACCTGTTCTGTTTGGCACACAATGGATGAAACAGTCCTTGGGACACAGGTTGGGGGTCAAATGGTTGCCTGTGATGTAGATGCAAAAGGGCTGGGAAGAGTTGAGTGGGCAGGGTGAGTTGACAGTTGTTGACTGACCAGGTGTCTCAGATGGGTCAGGGTCTTCGTCAGTGTCCAGACATCCAGAGGTGTTGTCCTCACTGGAGTCTTCATCCAGAGGGGTAGTAGTAGTCTCTAGTATCCTCCCCAATGGTGACAATGGCAAGGTTACATGTAGAGGGAGTGGAGCACAGAGCTCAGGTTAAAATGGGTATATTGTAGCTGTTGTGAGTGATGCAGACAGTGCCTTGACATGATCTTCAGCAATGAAATTGACAGCTGATGCACAATGTAACGTGGCACAACATGAAACTCTGTAACTAAAATTTCATACATAGGGGGTCATTCTGACCCCGGCGGGCGGCGGGAGCCGCCCGCCTGGAGGGAACCGCTGAATGACCGCACCGCGGTCAAAAGACTGCAGCGGCCATTCTGGCTTTCCCGCTGGGCCGGCGGGCGACCGCCAGAAGGCCGCCCGCCGGCCCAGCGGAAAAACCCCCCTCAACAATGAAGCCGGCTCCGAATTGAGCCGGCGGAGTTGTAGGGGTGCAAAAGGTGCAGTGGCACCCGTTGCAATTTTCAGTGTCTGCAAAGCAGACACTGAAAATCTTTATGGGGCCCTGTTAAGGGGTCCCACAACACCCGTTCCCGCCATCCTGTTCCTGGCGGTAAAAACCGCCAGGAACAGGATGGCGGGAAGGGGGTCGGAATCCCCATGGCGGCGCTGCAAGCAGCGCCGCCATGGAGGATTCCCTGGGCCAGGGGTAAACCGGCGGGAAACCGTCGGTTGCCCTTTTCAGACCGCAGCTTTACCGCCGCGGTCAGAATGGCCCAGGAAGAACCGCCAGTCTGTTGGCGGTGCTTCCGCGGTCCCTGGCGGACATGGACCGCCAGGGTCGGAATGACCCCCTTAATGCCTTTTGCTGGGAAACTATCTTAGCAGTGATAGTACTGCTGTTGGAATTAGATATTGTTTGATAATTGACATGGCTGTTCACCTCTGTTACCTAGTGAACTGTCTAGCATGATAGCTGGCACAGATAAGAGCTGTAGAATGCACATTATTGTCCTTATAGGAACACAGTATATGAGTTTGCAATGGACATTGACCTGTATCTGGATGTACTGCATGTGCAGCCACTCAACCATTTGACTTCCCAAACCAGGTAAGTATATTTCTGGCTTGGGATCTTTGATCTGTGGCCCTTATACATGGGCACTCTGCTATAGCTGTGTTTTGCTTGGGATGTTAGTGTGTATGAGCAATTGCATTGCTGTCATTGCATTGTATTGTTCCACACTTGCACAATCAAAATGGGTTAGATCGGATATTGATTTGACATGCATGACAAGTAACATTTGGAGCAGTGTACTGGTGTTGAATATGTTGGGATTTTGCATTCTTGAAATTATAGTTCAATAATTAGCCAGAGCTTCACATGCCATTTCCAAGGGCTGTGGGGCTAGATCTGTTGAGTGGACATGTGGCATGCCAAAGTGTGGCACTAGAAAAGAGTTGTAGCAGGTAGAGTATAAATGGGGTATGTATAGATGATGAGGGAGCATGCATGGGACTGACATAGTTGAGTGAAAAGCCTACAGGTATGTGACCAATGCAAGTGAAAGTTAGCTATGGGAAGATCAGTACTGATCTCTGTCTCTACCGTGGTATATGTATATTTGGAAGTTATGGTATGGGTATGTGATAAGTCTTAGCCATGTGACACACAGAATTAATCTGTGTGCCTCCCACCTTGTTGGTAAAGTGACATGACCCTAACTTCTGTATCATATAGTTTAGCAGTATGTCACACCTTACTATACATTCTGATGCTACTCTCCGTCATGCTCTTTCTGCTGTTAGCATATCTTTGACTGATATATGACTGTATGTCGTTGTAGTTGTAGTTTAGAACCTATTTGGGGTCTGTCCTGTTACAGTCCTATTGTAATGAGTCTCCTGCTGATGGAGTTGACATATGGGGGCCATAACAATGGGTGTACAATCCAGAGGGACATGATCCTTCTAGAATTGGCATGCCTACGTATTGTACATTGTTGATAAATGAGATATACACAGGACCTGTGTTAAAGTGTAATTTACTGTGGAAATACAAAAAACATATGTGACTATAAACGTTAAACACACAGAAAAAATGGTGATAGGTTTAGTCATGGTGGATGACATCATCAGAGTAGCTGCTACACCATTTGGGAACACAGGTCCAGTGTCCTTGCACCATAGGAAAATGGAGATTGGTTACAGACCAGTCAACAGGGTGTATCTGTGGTACACAAGTGGAACAGTTCAGGAGAGGTTGGTCTTGCCTGTCCTCCAGCTGGATGTCTGGGTGGATATCCACGTTTTTTGAGGGGGGTCTTCAGCTACAGAGGATGGGGTGTCTGAGTCATGTCCTTCACCTGGCAGGGCCTCCATTCTACTAGCAGCCACAGATGTAGACGGCCCTGATGTACCATTGTTAGAGGAAGGGTCCAGATATTGGGTACAAGACATACTCAGTGTAGTATTCAAGTCTCTCAACATCCCAGCAATGGAAGCCAAGTGGGCAGTTTGTGCCTGCAACTGATGCATGACTTCCTGGTGGTTGTTCCTCTGCAGCTTTTGGGTTTCCCCCAGCATGGTGATAACATGGCCTATCATGCCTTAGGAACTTTGGTAGGCTCCCAAGACTTGGAGATGATTTCCTGGTCAGTAGTGTCCCACTAAGACCCCATCCTCTGGCCCACAGCATCCCTCCCACACACCCTGCCCACACATGCCTGTTCCCTTGGCACAGTGTGCCCACTCCCAGTAGTGGCAGGTCCATCATTGTCAGGGGTGGCAAGGTGAGACTCAGGTACCTGTACTGTTTGGCACACAATGGATGAAACAGTCCTTGGGACACAGGTTGGGGGTCAAATGGTTGCCTGTGATGTAGATGCAAAAGGGCTGGGAAGAGTTGAGTGGGCATGGTGTGTTGACAGTTGTTGACTGACCAGGTGTCTCAGATGGGTCAGGGTCTTCGTCAGTGTCCAGACATCCAGGGGTGTTGTCCTCACTGGAGTCTTCATCCAGAGGGGTAGTAGTAGTCTCTAGTATCCTCCCCGTGGTGACAATGGCAAGGTTACATGTAGAGGGAGTGGAGCACAGAGCTCAGGTTAAAATGGGTATATTGTAGCTGTTGTGAGTGATGCAGACAGTGCCTTGACATGATCCTCAGCAATGAAATTGACAGCTGATGCACTATGTAACTTGGTACAACATGAAACTCTGTAACTTAAATTTCATACATAATGCCTTTTGCTGGGAAACTATCTTAGTAATGATAGTACTGCTGTTGGAATTAGATATTGTTTGATAATTGACAACGCTGTTCACCTCTGTTACCTAGTGAACTGTCTGGCATGATAGCTGGCACAGATAAGAGCTGTAGAATGCACATTGGTGTCCTTATAGGAACACAGTATATGAGTTTGCAATGGACATTGACCTGTATCTGGATGTACTGCATGTGCAGCCACTCAACCATTTGACTTCCCAAACCAGGTAAGTATATTTCTAGCTAGGGATCTTTGATCTGTGGTTCTTATACATGGGCACTCTGCTATAGCTGTGTTTTACTTGGGATGTTAGTGTGTATGAGCAATTGCATTGCTGTCATTGCGTTGTATTGTTCCACACTTGCACAATCAAAATGGGTTAGATCGGATATTGATTTGACATGCATGACAAGTAACATTTGGAGCAGTGTACTGGTGTTGAATATGTTGGGATTTTCCATTCTCTAAGTTATAGTTCAATAATTAGCCAGAGCTTCACATGCCATTTCCAAGGGCTGTGGGGCTAGATCTGTTGAGTGGACATGTGGCATGCCAAAGTGTGGCACTAGAAAAGAGTTGTAGCGGGTAGAGTGTAAATGGGGTATGTATAGGTGATGAGGTAGCATGCAGTGGACTGACATAGGTGAGTGAAAAGCCTACAGGTATGTGACCAATGCAAGTGAAAGTTAGCTATGGGAAGATCAGTACTGATCTCTGTCTCTACCGTGGTATATGTATATTTGGAAGTTATGGTATGGGTATGTGATAAGTCTTAGCCATGTGACACACAGAATTAATCTGTGTGCCTCCCACCTTGTTGGTAAAGTGACATGACCCTAACTTCTGTATCATATAGTTTAGCAGTATGTCACACCTTACTATACATTCTGATGCTACTCTCCGTCATGCTCTTTCTGCTGTTAACATGACTGTATGTCGTTGTAGTTGTAGTTTACAACCTATTTGGGGTCTGTCCTGTTACAGTCCTATTGTAATGAGTCTCCTGCTGATGGAGTTGACATATGGGGGCCATAACAATGGGTGTACAATCCAGAGGGACATGATCCTTCTAGAATTGGCATGCCTACGTATTGTACATTGTTGATAAATGAGATATACACAGGACCTGTGTTAAAGTGTAATTTACTGTGGAAATACAAAAAACATATGTGACTATAAACGTTAAACACACAGAAAAAATGGTGATAGGTTTAGTCATGGTGGATGACATCATCAGGGTAGCTGCTACACCATTTGGGAACACAGGTCCAGTGTCCTTGCACCATAGGAAAATGGAGATTGGTTACAGACCAGTCAACAGGGTGTATCTGTGGTACACAAGTGGAACAGTTCAGGAGAGGTTGGTCTTGCCTGTCCTCCAGCTGGATGTCTGGGTGGACATCCACGTTTTTTGAGGGGGTCTTCAGCTACAGAGGATGGGGTGTCTGAGTCATGTCCTTCACCTGGCAGGGCCTCCATTCCACTAGCAGCCACAGATGTAGACGGCCCTGATGTACCATTGTTAGAGGTAGGGTCCAGATATTGGGTACAAGACATACTCAGTGTAGTATTCAAGTCTCTCAACATCCCAGCAATGGAAGCCAAGTGGGCAGTTTGTGGGCAGTTTGTGCCTGCAACTGATGCATGACTTCCTGGTGGTTGTTCCTCTGCAGCTTTTGGGTTTCCCCCAGCATGGTGATAACATGGTCTATCATGCCTTAGGAACTTTGGTAGGCTCCCAAGACTTGGAGATGATTTCCTGGTCAGTAGTGTCCCACTAAGACCCCATCCTCTGGCCCACAGCATCCCTCCCACACACCCTGCCCACACATGCCTGTTCCCTTGGCACAGTGTGCCCACTCCCAGTAGTGGCAGGTCCATCATTGTCAGGGGTGGCAAGGTGAGACTCAGGTACCTGTACTGTTTGGCACACAATGGATGAAACAGTCCCTGGGACACAGGTTGGGGGTCAAATGGTTGCCTGTGATGTAGATGCAAAAGGGCTGGGAAGAGTTGAGTGGGCATGGTGTGTTGACAGTTGTTGACTGACCAGGTGTCTCAGATGGGTCAGGGTCTTCGTCAGTGTCCAGACATCCAGGGGTGTTGTCCTCACTGGAGTCTTCATCCAGAGGGGTAGTAGTAGTCTCTAGTATCCTCCCCGTGGTGACAATGGCAAGGTTACATGTAGAGGGAGTGGAGCACAGAGCTCAGGTTAAAATGGGTATATTGTAGCTGTTGTGAGTGATGCAGACAGTGCCTTGACATGATATTCAGCAATAAAATTGACAGCTGATGCACTTTGTAACTTGGTACAACATGAAACTCTGTAACTTCAATTTCATATATAATGCCTTATGCTGGGAAACTATCTTAGTAGTGATAGTACTGCTGTTGGAATGTGATATTGTTTGATAATTGCATGGCTGTTCACCTCTGTTACCTAGTGAACTGTCTGGCATGATAGCTGGCACAGATAAGAGCTGTAGAATGCACATTGGTGTCCTTATAGGAACACAGTATATGAGTTTGCAATGGACATTGACCTGTATCTGGATGTACTGCATGTGCAGCCACTCAACCATTTTACTTTCCAAACCAGGTAAGTATATTTCTAGCTTGGGATCTTTGATCTGTGGCCCTTATACATGGGCACTATGCTATAGCTGTGTTTTGCTTGGGATGTTAGTGTGTATGAGCAATTGCATTGCTGTCATTGCGTTGTATTGTTCCACACTTGCACAATCAAAATGGGTTAGATCGGATATTGGTTTGACATGCATGACAAGTAACATTTGGAGCAGTGTACTGGTGTTGAATATGTTGGGATTTTGCATTCTCAAAGTTATAGTTCAATAATTAGCCAGAGCTTCACATGCCATTTCCAAGGGCTGTGGGGCTAGATCTGTTGAGTGGACATGTGGCATGCCAAAGTGTGGCACTGGGCGATTAGAAAAGAGTTGTAGCGGGTAGAGTGTAAATGGGGTATGTATAGGTGATGAGGGAGCATGCAGTGGACTGACATAGGTGAGTGAAAAGCCTACAGGTATGTGACCAATGCAAGTGAAAGTTAGCTATGGGAAGATCAGTACTGATCTCTGTCTCTACCGTGGTATATGTATATTTGGAAGCTATGGTACGGGTATGTGATAAATCTTAGCCATGTGACACACAGAATTAATCTGTGTGCCTCCCACCTTGTTGGTAAAGTGACATGACCCTAACTTCTGTATCATATAGTTTAGCAGTATGTCACACCTTAGCAGACATTCTGATGCTACTCTCCGTCATGCTCTTTCTGCTGTTAGCATATCTTTGACTGATATATGACTGTATGTCGTTGTAGTTGTAGTTTACAACCTATTTGGGGTCTGTCCTGTTACAGTCCTATTGTAATGAGTCTCCTGCTGATGGAGTTGACATATGGGGGCCATAACAATGGGTGTAGAATCCAGAGGGACATGATCCTTCTAGAATTGGCATGCCTACGTATTGTACATTGTTGATAAATGAGATATACACAGGACCTGTGTTAAAGTGTAATTTACTGTGGAAATACAAAAAACATATGTGACTATAAACGTTAAACACACAGAAAAAATGGTGATAGGTTTAGTCATGGTGGATGACATCATCAGAGTAGCTGCTACACCATTTGGGAACACCATGTTACCCCCATTTTTCACTGTTTATATGTTGTTTTAGTTGTATGTGTCACTGGGACCCTGGTAACCCAGGGCCCCAGTGTTCATAAGTGTGCCTGAATGTGTTACCTGTGTAGTGACTAACTGTCTCACTGAGGCTCTGCTAATCAGAACCTCAGGGGTTATGCTCTCTCATTTCTTTCCAAATTGTCACTGACAGGCTAGTGACTATTTTTACCAATTTACATTGGCTTACTGGAACACCCTTATAATTCCCTAGTATATGGTACTGAGGTACCCAGGGTATTGGGGTTCCAGGAGATCCCTATGGGCTGCAGCATTTCCTTTGCCACCCATAGGGAGCTCTGACAATTCTTACACAGGCCTGCCACTGCAGCCTGAGTGAAATAACGTCCACGTTATTTCACAGCCATTTTACACTGCACTTAAGTAACTTATAAGTCACCTATATGTCTAACCTTTACCTGGTAAAGGTTAGGTGCAAAGTTACTTAGTGTGAGGGCACCCTGGCAATAGCCAAGGTGCCCCCACATTGTTCAGAGCCAATTCCCTGAACTTTGTGAGTTCGGGGACACCATTACACGCGTGCACTACATATAGGTCACTACCTATATGTGGCTTCACAATGGTAACTCCGAATATGGCCATGTAACATGTCTATGATCATGGAATTGCCCCCTCTATGCCATCCTGGCATGGTTGGCACAATCCCATGATCCCAGTGGTCTGTAGCACAGACCCTGGTACTGCCAAACTGCCCTTCCTGGGGTTTCACTGCAGCTGCTGCTGCTGCCAACCCCTCAGACAGGCATCTGCCCTCCTGGGGTCCAGCGAGGCCTGGCCCAGGATGGCAGAACAAAGGACTTCCTCTGAGAGAGGGTGTTACACCCTCTCCCTTTGGAAAATGGTGTGAAGGCAGGGGGAGTAGCCTCCCCCAGCCTCTGGAAATGCTTTGTTGGGCACAGATGTGCCCAATTCTGCATAAGCCAGTCTACACCGGTTCAGGGGACCCCTTAGCCCTGCTCTGGCGCAAAACTGAACAAAGACAAGGGGAGTGACCACTCCCCTGACCTGCACCTCCCCTGGGAGGTGTCCAGAGCTCCTCCAGTGTGCTCCAGACCTCTGCCATCTTGGAAACAGAGGTGCTGCTGGCACACTGGACTGCTCTGAGTGGCCAGTGCCACCAGGTGACGTCAGAGACTCCTTGTGATAGGCTTCTTCAGGTGTTGCTAGCCTATCCTCTCTCCTAGGTAGCCAAACCCTCTTTTCTGGCTATTTAGGGTCTCTGTCTCTGGGGAAACTTCAGATAACGAATGCAAGAGCTCATCCAAGTTCCTCTGCATCTCTCTCTTCACCTTCTGCCAAGGAATCGACTGCTGACCGCGCTGGAAGCCTGCAAACCTGCAACATAGTAGCAAAGACGACTACTGCAACTCTGTAACGCTGATCCTGCCACCTTCTCGACTGTTTTCCTGCTTGTGCATGCTGTGGGGGTAGTCTGCCTCCTCTCTGCACCAGAAGCTCCGAAGAAATCTCCCGTGGTTCGACGGAATCTTCCCCCTGCAACCGCAGGCACCAAAAAGCTGCATTACTGGTCCCTTGGGTCTCCTCTCAGCACGACGAGCGAGATCCCTCGAATCCAGCGACTCTGTCCAAGTGACCCCCACAGTCCAGTGACTCTTCAGTCCAAGTTTGGTGGAGGTAAGTCCTTGCCTCACCTCGCTGAGCTGCATTGCTGGGAACCGTGACTTTTGCAGCTACTCCGGCCCCTGTGCACTTCCGGTGGAAATCCTTTGTGCACAGCCAAGCCTGGGTCCACGGCACTCTAACCTGCATTGCACGACTTTCTAAGTTGGTCTCCGGCGACGTGGGACTCCTTTGTGCGACTTCGGGTGAACACCATTTCACGCATCGTTGTAGTGCCTGTTTCTGGCACTTCTCCGGGCGCTACCTGCTGCTGAGAGGGCTCCTTGTCTTGCTCGACGTCCCCTCTCTCTCCTGGTCCAATTTGCGACCTCCTGGTCCCTTCAGGGCCACAGCAGCGTCCAAAAACGCTAACCGCACGATTTGCAGCTAGCAAGGCTTGTTGGCGTTCTTTCGGCAGGAAAACACTTCTGCACGACTCGCCACGGCGAGTGGGATAAGTCCACTAAAGGGGAAGTCTCTAGCCCTTTTCGTTCCTGCAGAAACCTCAGCTTCTTCTGTTCAGTAGAAGCTTCTTTGCACCCGCAGCTGGCATTTCCTGGGCATATGCCCATCTCCGACTTGCTTGTGACTTTTGGACTTGGTCCCCTTGTTCCACACGTACCCTAGATTGGAAATCCACAGTTGTTGCATTGTTGGTTTGTGTCTTTCCTGCATTATTCCTCTAACACGACTTCTTTGTCCTTAGGGGAACTTTAGTGCACTTTGCACTCACTTTTCAGGGTCTTGGGGAGGGTTATTTTTCTAACTCTCACTATTTTCTAATAGTCCCAGCGACCCTCTACAAGGTCACATAGGTTTGGGGTCCATTCGTGGTTCGCATTCCACTTTTGGAGTATATGGTTTGTGTTGCCCCTATCCCTATGTTTCCCCATTGCATCCTATTGTAACTATACATTGTTTGCACTGTTTTCTAAGACTATACTGCATATTTTTGCTATTGTGTATATATATCTTGTGTATATTTCCTATCCTCTCACTGAGGGTACACTCTAAGATACTTTGGCATATTGTCATAAAAATAAAGTACCTTTATTTTTAGTATAACTGTGTATTGTGTTTTCTTATGATATTGTGCATATGACACTAAGTGGTACTGTAGTAGCTTCACACGTCTCCTAGTTCAGCCTAAGCTGCTCTGCTAAGCTACCATTATCTATCAGCCTAAGCTGCTAGACACCCTATACACTAATAAGGGATAACTGGGCCTGGTGCAAGGTGCAAGTACCCCTTGGTACTCACTACAAGCCAGTCCAGCCTCCTACATTGGTTGTGCAGCGGTGGGATAAGTGCTTTGAGACTACTTACCACTCTTGTCATTGTACTTTTCATAAGAGAAAAATATACAAAACAAGTTCAGTGTATATACACATAGCCAAAAAGTTTTGCATTTCCTCTTTTCACTCTTTTCTAAGTGCTGAAAAGTACTCCTAACTTTCTAAAAAGTTCTAAAAAGTTTAAAAAGTTTTTTTTTCTCTGTCTTTCTAAAAGCTCTGCCAAACTTTTTATCTTTTACTATCACTTTAACTCTCTCTAAAAATGTCTGGCACAGGCCAAAATGTTGATCGGTCCAAACTTGCATCTGACCACCTTAGCTGGAAAGGAGCAAGGAGTCTCTGTGTAGAGAGAGGTTTGAGTGTAGGGAAGAATCCTTCCTTGGAACTGTTACTTAACATGCTTAGAGAACAGGATAAGGCTAGAAGTGCCCCATCTGTAGAAAAAGTAGCTAATGGTTCCCAATCTGATCCAGGGACTCCCCCAGGAAAAGATTCTGGAAAGAAACTTCCTAGCCTGCCCATTACTAGACAGTCTAGCATAGTTGGTAATGATGATGAGCCACACCATACAAATAGTGTTGTCTCACATCATAGCAAAAGCATTTATTCTCACCATACTGGTAGTGATGTTTCTGTTAGCCAAGCTGTTAGGGTGGCCTCTGTAAGGGACAGGTCTCCTTCTGTCCATTCTCACCATACTTCTGTTTCAAGGCATGTCCCTCCCACCCACCCTGATGACAGATTGTTAGAAAGGGAGCTCAATAGATTGAGAGTGGAACAAACCAGACTGAAGCTCAAGAAGCAACAGCTGGATTTGGATAGACAGACTTTAGAAGTAGAGAAGGAGAGACAGAAACTGGGTTTAGAAACCCATGGAGGCAGCAGCAGTATTCCCCATAGTCATCCTGCAAAAGAGCATGATTCCAGGAATCTGCACAAGATAGTTCCCCCTTACAAGGAGGGGGATGACATTAACAAGTGGTTTGCTGCACTTGAGAGGGCCTGTGTTGTACAGGATGTCCCTCAAAGGCAGTGGGCTGCTATCCTATGGCTATCATTTAGTGGAAAAGGTAGGGATAGGCTCCTTACTGTGAAAGAAAATGATGCTAATAATTTCCAAGTTCTTAAGAATGCACTCCTGGATGGTTATGGCTTAACCACTGAACAATACAGGATAAAGTTCAGAGAGACCAAAAAGGAGTCTTCACAAGACTGGGTTGATTTCATTGACCATTCAGTGAAGGCCTTGGAGGGGTGGTTACATGGCAGTAAAGTTACTGATTATGACAGCCTGTATAACTTGATCCTGAGAGAGCATATTCTTAATAATTGTGTGTCTGATTTGTTGCACCAGTACTTGGTGGACTCTGATCTGACCTCTCCCCAAGAATTGGGAAAGAAGGCAGACAAATGGGTCAGAACAAGAATGAACAGAAAAGTTCATACAGGGGGTGACAAAGATGGCAACAAGAAGAAGGATGGTAAGTCTTCTGACAAGGGTGGGGACAAATCTAAAAATGAGTCTTCATCAGGCCCACAAAAACACTCTGGTGGGGGTGGTGGGCCCAAATCCTCTTCTAATCAAAACAAGGAAAAGAAACCATGGTGCTATTTATGTAAAATAAAAGGCCATTGGACAACAGATCCCAGTTGTCCAAAGAAAGGCACCAAGCCTCCTACCACTACAACCCCTACTGCTACACCTAGCTTCCCTACTAATAGCAGTGGTGGTGGGAGCAAACCTACTAATAGCCAATCCAAGGGAGTAGCTGGGCTCACTATTGGTAACTTAGTTGGGGTTGGCCTTGTTAGGGAGGCCACAGAGGCTGTGTTAGTCTCTGAGGGGGCTATTGATTTAGCCACCTTAGTTGCTTGTCCCCTTAATATGGATAAGTACAAGCAGCTACCCCTAATAAATGGTGTTGAGGTTCAGGCCTACAGGGACACTGGTGCCAGTGTGACTATGGTCATAGAGAAACTGGTCCACCCTGAACAACACCTACTTGGTCACCAGTACCAAGTAACCGATGCTCACAACAACACACTTAGCCACCCCATGGCTGTTGTAAATCTCAACTGGGGGGGGGGTTACTGGTCCAAAGAAAGTTGTGGTAGCTTCAGATTTACCTGTAGACTGTCTATTAGGGAATGATTTGGAGACATCAGCTTGGTCAGATGTGGAGTTGGAGGCCCATGAAGCAATGCTGGGCATCCCAGGGCATATTTTTGCTTTGACAAGGGCTCAGGCCAAAAAGCAAAAAGGACAGGGAAGCTTGGATCCTGGAACAATGGACCAAGTGCTCCCTAAAGCTAGGGCTAGTAGAAGCAAACCACTTCCTACTATCCCTCCCTCTACAGTGGATTCAACTTCTGAGGAAGAAGAATTCCCTCCCTGTGCAGAACCTACACCAGAGGAGCTGAAAGCAGACACTGCTGAGCTTTTGGGTGAAGGGGGGCCTGCCAGAGAGGAGCTGAGTGTGGCACAGCAAACCTGTCTCACATTAGAGGGTCTCAGACAGCAAGCTGTCAAACAGGCTAATGGGGATGTCAGTGACTCTCACAGAGTTTACTGGGAGGACAACCTCTTGTACACTGAGCATAGGGATCCTAAACCTGGAGCTACCAGGAGATTAGTGATTCCTCAGGAGTACAGAAAGTTCCTCCTAACCCTGGCACATGACATTCCCCTAGCTGGGCATCTAGGACAAATGAAAACTTGGGACAGGCTTGTTCCCCTGTTTCATTGGCCTAGAATGTCTGAGGACACAAAGGACTTTTGTAAGTCCTGTGAAACCTGTCAAGCCAGTGGCAAGACAGGTGGCACCCCAAAGGCACCCCTTATTCCACTGCCTGTGGTTGGGGTTCCCTTTGAAAGGGTAGGGGTTGACATAGTTGGCCCCCTTGACCCTCCTACTGCTTCAGGCAATAGGTTTATCTTGGTGGTAGTGGACCATGCCACAAGGTATCCTGAAGCTATTCCTTTAAGGACCACTACAGCACCTGCAGTGGCAAAGGCCCTCCTGGGAATATTTTCCAGGGTGGGCTTCCCAAAGGAAGTAGTATCAGACAGGGGAAGCAATTTCATGTCTGCATACTTAAAGGCCATGTGGAAGGAGTGTGGTGTAACGTACAAGTTCACAACACCCTATCATCCACAAACAAATGGACTGGTGCAGAGATTTAATAAAACTCTCAAAGGCATGATTATGGGTCTCCCTGAAAAACTCCGCAGGAGATGGGATATCCTTCTACCATGCCTCCTTTTTGCCTACAGGGAGGTACCCCAGAAAGGAGTGGGCTTCAGCCCCTTTGAACTTCTTTTTGGACACCCTGTTAGGTGTCCACTCACACTTGTAAAGGAGGGTTGGGAACAACCTTTAAAAGCTCCTAAGCAGGATATTGTGGATTGTGTACTTGGCCTCAGATCAAGGATGGCTGAGTACATGAAAAAGGCCAGTAAAAACCTTCAGGCCAGCCAAGAGCTCCAGAAGCAATGGCATGATCAGAAGGCTGTTTTGGTTCAGTACCAACCAGGGCAGAAAGTGTGGGTCTTGGAGCCTGTGGCCCCAAGAGCACTCCAAGATAAATGGAGTGGACCCCACACAATTGTTGAAAAGAAGGGAGAAGTCACCTATTTAGTTGACTTAGGCACTGCCAGGAGTCCCCTTAGGGTGCTCCATGTCAACCACCTGAAACCCTACTATGACAGGGCTGATCTCACCCTGCTCATGGCAACTGATGAGGGACAGGAAGAAGACAGTGATCCTCTACCTGATCTCTTCTCTTCCACAGAACAAGATGCTCTTGTGGAAGGGGTAGTTTTGGCTGACTGTCTTACTGCTGAGCAGAAAGACAATTGCATAAACCTCCTAGATCAATTCTCTGAACTCTTCTCTACTGTGCCAGGTACCACTTCTTGGTGTGAGCACACTATAGATACTGGAGACAGTTTACCTGTCAAAAGTAAGATCTATAGGCAGCCTGACCATGTCAGGGACTGCATAAAGCAAGAGGTCCAGAAAATGTTAGAACTAGGAGTAGTTGAGCACTCTGACAGTCCATGGGCTTCTCCTGTGGTACTGGTACCAAAACCCCATTCCAAAGATGGAAAGAAGGAAATGCGGTTTTGTGTAGACTATAGAGGTCTCAACTTGGTAACCAAAACTGATGCTCACCCTATACCCAGGGCAGATGAGCTCATAGATACACTGGCATCTGCCAAGTATCTAAGCACTTTTGATTTGACTGCAGGGTATTGGCAGATCAAATTGTCAGAAGATGCTAAACCTAAGACTGCATTTTCTACCATTGGAGGCCATTACCAGTTTACTGTAATGCCTTTTGGTTTGAAAAATGCACCTGCCACTTTTCAAAGGTTGGTGAACACAGTCCTGCAAGGGCTGGAAGCTTTCAGTGCAGCATATTTGGACGATATAGCTGTCTTTAGCTCCAGCTGGGATGATCACCTGGTCCACCTATGGAAAGTTTTGGAGGCCCTGCAAAAGGCAGGCCTCACTATCAAGGCTTCAAAGTGCCAGATAGGGCAGGGTAAGGTGGTTTATCTAGGACACCTTGTTGGTGGGGAACAGATTGCACCACTTCAGGGGAAAATCCAAACAATTATTGATTGGGTTCCCCCTACCACTCAGACTCAGGTGAGAGCCTTCCTAGGCCTCACTGGGTATTACAGGAGGTTCATTAAGAACTATGGCTCCATTGCAGCCCCTCTTAATGACCTCACATCCAAGAAAATGCCTAAAAAGGTATTATGGACAGCAAACTGTCAGAAAGCTTTTGAGGAGCTGAAGCAGGCCATGTGCTCTGCACCTGTCCTGAAAAGCCCTTGTTACTCTAAAAAATTCTATGTCCAAACTGATGCATCTGAATTAGGAGTAGGGGCAGTCCTATCACAACTTAATTCTGAGGGCCAGGATCAACCTGTTGCTTTTATTAGTAGGAGGTTGACCCCTAGAGAAAAGCGTTGGTCTGCCATTGAGAGGGAGGCCTTTGCTGTGGTCTGGGCACTGAAGAAGTTGAGGCCATACCTGTTTGGCACTCACTTCATTGTTCAGACAGACCACAAACCTCTACTTTGGCTAAAACAAATGAAAGGTGAAAATCCTAAATTGTTGAGGTGGTCCATATCCCTACAGGGAATGGACTATACAGTGGAACATAGACCTGGGAGTAGCCACTCCAATGCAGATGGACTCTCCAGATATTTCCACTTAGACAATGAAGACTCATCAGGTCATGGCTAGTCTTATTGTCCTTCGTTTGGGGGGGGGTTGTGTAGGAAAGTACCATCTTGCCTGGCATGTTACCCCCATTTTTCACTGTATATATGTTGTTTTAGTTGTATGTGTCACTGGGACCCTGGTAACCCAGGGCCCCAGTGCTAATAAGTGTGCCTGAATGTGTTACCTGTGTAGTGACTAACTGTCTCACTGAGGCTATGCTAATCAGAACCTCAGTGGTTATGCTCTCTCATTTCTTTCCAAATTGTCACTGACAGGCTAGTGACTATTTTTACCAATTTACATTGGCTTACTGGAACACCCTTATAATTCCCTAGTATATGGTACTGAGGTACCCAGGGTATTGGGGTTCCAGGAGATCCCTATGGGCTGCAGCATTTCCTTTGCCACCCATAGGGAGCTCTGACAATTCTTACACAGGCCTGCCACTGCAGCCTGAGTGAAATAACGTCCACATTATTTCACAGCCATTTTACACTGCACTTAAGTAACTTATAAGTCACCTATATGTCTAACCTTTACCTGGTAAAGGTTAGGTGCAAAGTTACTTAGTGTGAGGGCACCCTGGCACTAGCCAAGGTGCCCCCACATTGTTCAGAGCCAATTCCCTGAACTTTGTGAGTGCGGGGACACCATTACACGCGTGCACTACATATAGGTCACTACCTATATGTGGCTTCACAATGGTAACTCCGAATATGGCCATGTAACATGTCTATGATCATGGAATTGCCCCCTCTATGCCACCCTGGCATGGTTGGCACAATCCCATGATCCCAGTGGTCTGTAGCACAGACCCTGGTACTGCCAAACTGCCCTTCCTGGGGTTTCACTGCAGCTGCTGCTGCTGCCAACCCCTCAGACAGGCATCTGCCCTCCTGGGGTCCAGCCAGGCCTGGCCCAGGATGGCAGAACAAAGGACTTCCTCTGAGAGAGGGTGTTACACCCTCTCCCTTTGGAAAATGGTGTGAAGGCAGGGGAGGAGTAGCCTCCCCCAGCCTCTGGAAATGCTTTGTTGGGCACAGATGTGCCCAATTCTGCATAAGCCAGTCTACACCGGTTCAGGGGACCCCTTAGCCCTGCTCTGGCGCGAAACTGGACAAAGGAAAGGGGAGTGACCACTCCCCTGACCTGCACCTCCCCTGGGAGGTGTCCAGAGCTCCTCCAGTGTGCTCCAGACCTCTGCCATCTTGGAAACAGAGGTGCTGCTGGCACGCTGGACTGCTCTGAGTGGCCAGTGCCACCAGGTGACGTCAGAGACTCCTTGTGATAGGCTCCTTCAGGTGTTGCTAGCCTATCCTCTCTCCTAGGTAGCCAAACCCTCTTTTCTGGCTATTTAGGGTCTCTGTCTATGGGGAAACTTCAGATAACGAATGCAAGAGCTCATCCGAGTTCCTCTGCATCTCTCTCTTCACCTTCTGCCAAGGAATCGACTGCTGACCGCGCTGGAATCCTGCAAACCTGCAACATAGTAGCAAAGACGACTACTGCAACTCTGTAACGCTGATCCTGCCGCCTTCTCGACTGTTTTCCTGCTTGTGCATGCTGTGGGGGTAGTCTGCCTCCTCTCTGCACCAGAAGCTCAGAAGAAATCTCCCGTGGGTCGACGGAATCTTCCCCCTGCAACCGCAGGCACCAAAAAGCTGCATTACCGGTCCCTTGGGTCTCCTCTCAGCATGACGAGCGAGGTCCCTCGAATCCAGCAACTCTGTCCAAGTGACCCCCACAGTCCAGTGACTCTTCAGTCCAAGTTTGGTGGAGGTAAGTCCTTGCCTCACCTCGCTGAGCTGCATTGTTGGGAACCGCGACTTTTGCAGCTACTCCGGCTCCTGTGCACTTCCGGCGGAAATCCTTTGTGCACAGCCAAGCCTGGGTCCACGGCACTCTAACCTGCATTGCACGACTTTCTAAGTTGGTCTCCGGCGACGTGGGACTCCTTTGTGCGACTTCGGGTGAGCACCATTTCATGCATCTTTGTAGTGCCTGTTTCTGGCACTTCTCTGGGTGCTACCTGCTGCTGAGAGGGCTCCTTGTCTTGCTCTACGTCCCCTCTCTCTCCTGGTCCAATTTGCGACCTCCTGGTCCCTTCAGGGCCACAGCAGCATCCAAAAACGCTAACCGCACGATTTGCAGCTAGCAAGGCTTGTTGGCGTTCTTTCGGCGGGAAAACACTTCTGCACGACTCTCCTCGGCAAGTGGGATCCGTCCACTAAAGGGGAAGTCTCTAGCCCTTTTCGTTCCTGCAGAAACCTCAGCTTCTTCTGTCCAGTAGAAGCTTCTTTGCACCCGCAGCTGGCATTTCCTGGGCATATGCCCATCTCCGACTTGCTTGTGACTTTTGGACTTGGTCCCCTTGTTCCACAGGTACCCTAGATTGGAAATCCACAGTTGTTGCATTGTTGGTTTGTGTCTTTCCTGCATTATTCCTCTAACACAACTTCTTTGTCCTTAGGGGAACTTTAGTGCACTTTGCACTCACTTTTCAGGGTCTTGGGGAGGGTTATTTTTCTAACTCTCACTATTTTCTAATAGTCCCAGCGACCCTCTACAAGGTCACATAGGTTTGGGGTCCATTCGTGGTTCGCATTCCACTTTTGGAGTATATGGTTTGTGTTGCCCCTATCCCTATGTTTCCCCATTGCATCCTATTGTAACTATACATTGTTTGCACTGTTTTCTAAGACTATACTGCATATTTTTGCTATTGTGTATATATATCTTGTGTATATTTCCTATCCTCTCACTGAGGGTACACTCTAAGATACTTTGGCATATTGTCATAAAAATAAAGTACCTTTATTTTTAGTATAACTGTGTATTGTGTTTTCTTATGATATTGTGCATATGACACTAAGTGGTACTGTAGTAGCTTCACACGTCTCCTAGTTCAGCCTAAGCTGCTCTGCTAAGCTACCATTATCTATCAGCCTAAGCTGCTAGACACCCTATACACTAATAAGGGATAACTGGGCCTGGTGCAAGGTGCATGTACCCCTTGGTACTCACTACAAGCCAGTCCAGCCTCCTACATTGGTTGTGCAGCGGTGGGATAAGTGCTTTGAGACTACTTACCACTCTTGTCATTGTACTTTTCATAAGAGAAAAATATACAAAACAAGTTCAGTGTATATACACATAGCCAAAAGGTTTTGCATATCTTTGACTGATATATGACTGTATGTCGTTGTAGTTGTAGTTTAGAACCTATTTGGGGTCTGTCCTGTTACAGTCCTATTGTAATGAGTCTCCTGCTGATGGAGTTGACATATGGGGGCCATAACAATGGGTGTACAATCCAGAGGGACATGATCCTTCTAGAATTGGCATGCCTACGTACTGTACATTGTTGATAAATGAGATATACACAGGACCTGTGTTAAAGTGTAATTTACTGTGGAAATACAAAAAACATATGTGACTATAAACGTTAAACACACAGAAAAAATGGTGATAGGTTTAGTCATGGTGGATGACATCATCAGAGTAGCTGCTACACCATTTGGGAACACAGGTCCAGTGTCCTTGCACCATAGGAAAATGGAGATTGGTTACAGACCAGTCAACAAGGTGTATCTGTGGTACACAAGTGGAACAGTTCAGGAGAGGTTGGTCTTGCCTGTCCTCCAGCTGGATGTCTGGGTGGATATCCACGTTTTTTGAGGGGGGTCTTCAGCTACAGAGGATGGGGTGTCTGAGTCATGTCCTTCACCTGGCAGGGCCTCCATTCTACTAGCAGCCACAGATGTAGACGGCCCTGATGTACCATTGTTAGAGGAAGGGTCCAGATATTGGGTACAAGACATACTCAGTGTAGTATTCAAGTCTCTCAACATCCCAGCAATGGAAGCCAAGTGGGCAGTTTGTGCCTGCAACTGATGCATGACTTCCTGGTGGTTGTTCCTCTGCAGCTTTTGGGTTTCCCCCAGCATGGTGATAACATGGCCTATCATGCCTTAGGAACTTTGGTAGGCTCCCAAGACTTGGAGATGATTTCCTGGTCAGTAGTGTCCCACTAAGACCCCATCCTCTGGCCCACAGCATCCCTCCCACACACCCTGCCCACACATGCCTGTTCCCTTGGCACAGTGTGCCCACTCCCAGTAGTGGCAGGTCCATCATTGTCAGGGGTGGGAAGGTGAGACTCAGGTACCTGTACTGTTTGGCACACAATGGATGAAACAGTCCTTGGGACACAGGTTGGGGGTCAAATGGTTGCCTGTGATGTAGATGCAAAAGGGCTGGGAAGAGTTGAGTGGGCATGGTGTGTTGACAGTTGTTGACTGACCAGGTGTCTCAGATGGGTCAGGGTCTTCGTCAGTGTCCAGACATCCAGGGGTGTTGTCCTCACTGGAGTCTTCATCCAGAGGGGTAGTAGTAGTCTCTAGTATCCTCCCCGTGGTGACAATGGCAAGGTTACATGTAGAGGGAGTGGAGCACAGAGCTCAGGTTAAAATGGGTATATTGTAGCTGTTGTGAGTGATGCAGACAGTGCCTTGACATGATCCTCAGCAATGAAATTGACAGCTGATGCACTATGTAACTTGGTACAACATGAAACTCTGTAACTTAAATTTCATACATAATGCCTTTTGCTGGGAAACTATCTTAGTAATGATAGTACTGCTGTTGGAATTAGATATTGTTTGATAATTGACAACGCTGTTCACCTCTGTTACCTAGTGAACTGTCTGGCATGATAGCTGGCACAGATAAGAGCTGTAGAATGCACATTGGTGTCCTTATAGGAACACAGTATATGAGTTTGCAATGGACATTGACCTGTATCTGGATGTACTGCATGTGCAGCCACTCAACCATTTGACTTCCCAAACCAGGTAAGTATATTTCTAGCTTGGGATCTTTGATCTGTGGTTCTTATACATGGGCACTCTGCTATAGCTGTGTTTTACTTGGGATGTTAGTGTGTATGAGCAATTGCATTGCTGTCATTGCGTTGTATTGTTCCACACTTGCACAATCAAAATGGGTTAGATCGGATATTGATTTGACATGCATGACAAGTAACATTTGGAGCAGTGTACTGGTGTTGAATATGTTGGGATTTTCCATTCTCTAAGTTATAGTTCAATAATTAGCCAGAGCTTCACATGCCATTTCCAAGGGCTGTGGGGCTAGATCTGTTGAGCGGACATGTGGCATGCCAAAGTGTGGCACTAGAAAAGAGTTGTAGCGGGTAGAGTGTAAATGGGGTATGTATAGGTGATGAGGTAGCATGCAGTGGACTGACATAGGTGAGTGAAAAGCCTACAGGTATGTGACCAATGCAAGTGAAAGTTAGCTATGGGAAGATCAGTACTGATCTCTGTCTCTACCGTGGTATATGTATATTTGGAAGCTATGGTACGGGTATGTGATAAGTGTTAGCCAGGTGACACACAGAATTAATCTGTGTGCCTCCCACCTTGTTGGTAAAGTGACATGACCCTAACTTTTGAATCATATAATTTAGCAGTATGTCACACCTTAGCAGACATTCTGATGGTACTCTCCGTCATGCTCTTTCTGCTGTTAACATGACTGTATGTCGTTGTAGTTGTAGTTTACAACCTATTTGGGGTCTGTCCTGTTACAGTCCTATTGTAATGAGTCTCCTGCTGATGGAGTTGACATATGGGGGCCATAACAATGGGTGTACAATCCAGAGGGACATGATCCTTCTAGAATTGGCATGCCTACGTATTGTACATTGTTGATAAATGAGATATACACAGGACCTGTGTTAAAGTGTAATTTACTGTGGAAATACAAAAAACATATGTGACTATAAACGTTAAACACACAGAAAAAATGGTGATAGGTTTAGTCATGGTGGATGACATCATCAGGGTAGCTGCTACACCATTTGGGAACACAGGTCCAGTGTCCTTGCACCATAGGAAAATGGAGATTGGTTACAGACCAGTCAACAGGGTGTATCTGTGGTACACAAGTGGAACAGTTCAGGAGAGGTTGGTCTTGCCTGTCCTCCAGCTGGATGTCTGGGTGGACATCCACGTTTTTTGAGGGGGTCTTCAGCTACAGAGGATGGGGTGTCTGAGTCATGTCCTTCACCTGGCAGGGCCTCCATTCCACTAGCAGCCACAGATGTAGACGGCCCTGATGTACCATTGTTAGAGGTAGGGTCCAGATATTGGGTACAAGACATACTCAGTGTAGTATTCAAGTCTCTCAACATCCCAGCAATGGAAGCCAAGTGGGCAGTTTGTGGGCAGTTTGTGCCTGCAACTGATGCATGACTTCCTGGTGGTTGTTCCTCTGCAGCTTTTGGGTTTCCCCCAGCATGGTGATAACATGGTCTATCATGCCTTAGGAACTTTGGTAGGCTCCCAAGACTTGGAGATGATTTCCTGGTCAGTAGTGTCCCACTAAGACCCCATCCTCTGGCCCACAGCATCCCTCCCACACACCCTGCCCACACATGCCTGTTCCCTTGGCACAGTGTGCCCACTCCCAGTAGTGGCAGGTCCATCATTGTCAGGGGTGGCAAGGTGAGACTCAGGTACCTGTACTGTTTGGCACACAATGGATGAAACAGTCCCTGGGACACAGGTTGGGGGTCAAATGGTTGCCTGTGATGTAGATGCAAAAGGGCTGGGAAGAGTTGAGTGGGCATGGTGTGTTGACAGTTGTTGACTGACCAGGTGTCTCAGATGGGTCAGGGTCTTCGTCAGTGTCCAGACATCCAGGGGTGTTGTCCTCACTGGAGTCTTCATCCAGAGGGGTAGTAGTAGTCTCTAGTATCCTCCCCGTGGTGACAATGGCAAGGTTACATGTAGAGGGAGTGGAGCACAGAGCTCAGGTTAAAATGGGTATATTGTAGCTGTTGTGAGTGATGCAGACAGTGCCTTGACATGATATTCAGCAATAAAATTGACAGCTGATGCACTTTGTAACTTGGTACAACATGAAACTCTGTAACTTCAATTTCATATATAATGCCTTATGCTGGGAAACTATCTTAGTAGTGATAGTACTGCTGTTGGAATGTGATATTGTTTGATAATTGCATGGCTGTTCACCTCTGTTACCTAGTGAACTGTCTGGCATGATAGCTGGCACAGATAAGAGCTGTAGAATGCACATTGGTGTCCTTATAGGAACACAGTATATGAGTTTGCAATGGACATTGACCTGTATCTGGATGTACTGCATGTGCAGCCACTCAACCATTTGACTTTCCAAACCAGGTAAGTATATTTCTAGCTTGGGATCTTTGATCTGTGGCCCTTATACATGGGCACTATGCTATAGCTGTGTTTTGCTTGGGATGTTAGTGTGTATGAGCAATTGCATTGCTGTCATTGCGTTGTATTGTTCCACACTTGCACAATCAAAATGGGTTAGATCGGATATTGGTTTGACATGCATGACAAGTAACATTTGGAGCAGTGTACTGGTGTTGAATATGTTGGGATTTTGCATTCTCAAAGTTATAGTTCAATAATTAGCCAGAGCTTCACATGCCATTTCCAAGGGCTGTGGGGCTAGATCTGTTGAGTGGACATGTGGCATGCCAAACTGGGCGATTAGAAAAGAGTTGTAGCGGGTAGAGTGTAAATGGGGTATGTATAGGTGATGAGGGAGCATGCAGTGGACTGACATAGGTGAGTGAAAAGCCTACAGGTATGTGACCAATGCAAGTGAAAGTTAGCTATGGGAAGATCAGTACTGATCTCTGTCTCTACCGTGGTATATGTATATTTGGAAGCTATGGTACGGGTATGTGATAAATCTTAGCCATGTGACACACAGAATTAATCTGTGTGCCTCCCACCTTGTTGGTAAAGTGACATGACCCTAACTTCTGTATCATATAGTTTAGCAGTATGTCACACCTTAGCAGACATTCTGATGCTACTCTCCGTCATGCTCTTTCTGCTGTTAGCATATCTTTGACTGATATATGACTGTATGTCGTTGTAGTTGTAGTTTACAACCTATTTGGGGTCTGTCCTGTTACAGTCCTATTGTAATGAGTCTCCTGCTGATGGAGTTGACATATGGGGGCCATAACAATGGGTGTAGAATCCAGAGGGACATGATCCTTCTAGAATTGGCATGCCTACGTATTGTACATTGTTGATAAATGAGATATACACAGGACCTGTGTTAAAGTGTAATTTACTGTGGAAATACAAAAAACATATGTGACTATAAACGTTAAACACACAGAAAAAATGGTGATAGGTTTAGTCATGGTGGATGACATCATCAGAGTAGCTGCTACACCATTTGGGAACACCATGTTACCCCCATTTTTCACTGTTTATATGTTGTTTTAGTTGTATGTGTCACTGGGACCCTGGTAACCCAGGGCCCCAGTGTTCATAAGTGTGCCTGAATGTGTTACCTGTGTAGTGACTAACTGTCTCACTGAGGCTCTGCTAATCAGAACCTCAGTGGTTATGCTCTCTCATTTCTTTCCAAATTGTCACTGACAGGCTAGTGACTATTTTTACCAATTTACATTGGCTTACTGGAACACCCTTATAATTCCCTAGTATATGGTACTGAGGTACCCAGGGTATTGTGGTTCCAGGAGATCCCTATGGGCTGCAGCATTTCCTTTGCCACCCATAGGGAGCTCTGACAATTCTTACACAGGCCTGCCACTGCAGCCTGAGTGAAATAACGTCCACGTTATTTCACAGCCATTTTACACTGCACTTAAGTAACTTATAAGTCACCTATATGTCTAACCTTTACCTGGTAAAGGTTAGGTGCAAAGTTACTTAGTGTGAGGGCACCCTGGCAATAGCCAAGGTGCCCCCACATTGTTCAGAGCCAATTCCCTGAACTTTGTGAGTGCGGGGACACCATTACACGCGTGCACTACATATAGGTCACTACCTATATGTGGCTTCACAATGGTAACTCCGAATATGGCCATGTAACATGTCTATGATCATGGAATTGCCCCCTCTATGCCATCCTGGCATGGTTGGCACAATCCCATGATCCCAGTGGTCTGTAGCACAGACCCTGGTACTGCCAAACTGCCCTTCCTGGGGTTTCACTGCAGCTGCTGCTGCTGCCAACCCCTCAGACAGGCATCTGCCCTCCTGGGGTCCAGCGAGGCCTGGCCCAGGATGGCAGAACAAAGGACTTCCTCTGAGAGAGGGTGTTACACCCTCTCCCTTTGGAAAATGGTGTGAAGGCAGGGGGAGTAGCCTCCCCCAGCCTCTGGAAATGCTTTGTTGGGCACAGATGTGCCCAATTCTGCATAAGCCAGTCTACACCGGTTCAGGGGACCCCTTAGCCCTGCTCTGGCGCAAAACTGAACAAAGACAAGGGGAGTGACCACTCCCCTGACCTGCACCTCCCCTGGGAGGTGTCCAGAGCTCCTCCAGTGTGCTCCAGACCTCTGCCATCTTGGAAACAGAGGTGCTGCTGGCACACTGGACTGCTCTGAGTGGCCAGTGCCACCAGGTGACGTCAGAGACTCCTTGTGATAGTCTTCTTCAGGTGTTGCTAGCCTATCCTCTCTCCTAGGTAGCCAAACCCTCTTTTCTGGCTATTTAGGGTCTCTGTCTCTGGGGAAACTTCAGATAACGAATGCAAGAGCTCATCCAAGTTCCTCTGCATCTCTCTCTTCACCTTCTGCCAAGGAATCGACTGCTGACCGCGCTGGAAGCCTGCAAACCTGCAACATAGTAGCAAAGACGACTACTGCAACTCTGTAACGCTGATCCTGCCACCTTCTCGACTGTTTTCCTGCTTGTGCATGCTGTGGGGGTAGTCTGCCTCCTCTCTGCACCAGAAGCTCCGAAGAAATCTCCCGTGGTTCGACGGAATCTTCCCCCTGCAACCGCAGGCACCAAAAAGCTGCATTACTGGTCCCTTGGGTCTCCTCTCAGCACGACGAGCGAGGTCCCTCGAATCCAGCGACTCTGTCCAAGTGACCCCCACAGTCCAGTGACTCTTCAGTCCAAGTTTGGTGGAGGTAAGTCCTTGCCTCACCTCGCTGAGCTGCATTGCTGGGAACCGTGACTTTTGCAGCTACTCCGGCCCCTGTGCACTTCCGGTGGAAATCCTTTGTGCACAGCCAAGCCTGAGTCCACGGCACTCTAACCTGCATTGCACGACTTTCTAAGTTGGTCTCCGGCGACGTGGGACTCCTTTGTGCGACTTCGGGTGAACACCATTTCACGCATCGTTGTAGTGCCTGTTTCTGGCACTTCTCCGGGCGCTACCTGCTGCTGAGAGGGCTCCTTGTCTTGCTCGACGTCCCCTCTCTCTCCTGGTCCAATTTGCGACCTCCTGGTCCCTTCAGGGCCACAGCAGCGTCCAAAAACGCTAACCGCACGATTTGCAGCTAGCAAGGCTTGTTGGCGTTCTTTCGGCGGGAAAACACTTCTGCACGACTCGCGACGGCGAGTGGGATAAGTCCACTAAAGGGGAAGTCTCTAGCCCTTTTCGTTCCTGCAGAAACCTCAGCTTCTTCTGTTCAGTAGAAGCTTCTTTGCACCCGCAGCTGGCATTTCCTGGGCATATGCCCATCTCCGACTTGCTTGTGACTTTTGGACTTGGTCCCCTTGTTCCACACGTACCCTAGATTGGAAATCCACAGTTGTTGCATTGTTGGTTTGTGTCTTTCCTGCATTATTCCTCTAACACGACTTCTTTGTCCTTAGGGGAACTTTAGTGCACTTTGCACTCACTTTTCAGGGTCTTGGGGAGGGTTATTTTTCTAACTCTCACTATTTTCTAATAGTCCCAGCGACCCTCTACAAGGTCACATAGGTTTGGGGTCCATTCGTGGTTCGCATTCCACTTTTGGAGTGTATGGTTTGTGTTGCCCCTATCCCTATGTTTCCCCATTGCATCCTATTGTAACTATACATTGTTTGCACTGTTTTCTAAGACTATACTGCATATTTTTGCTATTGTGTATATATATCTTGTGTATATTTCCTATCCTCTCACTGAGGGTACACTCTAAGATACTTTGGCATATTGTCATAAAAATAAAGTACCTTTATTTTTAGTATAACTGTGTATTGTGTTTTCTTATGATATTGTGCATATGACACTAAGTGGTACTGTAGTAGCTTCACACGTCTCCTAGTTCAGCCTAAGCTGCTCTGCTAAGCTACCATTATCTATCAGCCTAAGCTGCTAGACACCCTATACACTAATAAGGGATAACTGGGCCTGGTGCAAGGTGCAAGTACCCCTTGGTACTCACTACAAGCCAGTCCAGCCTCCTACATTGGTTGTGCAGCGGTGGGATAAGTGCTTTGAGACTACTTACCACTCTTGTCATTGTACTTTTCATAAGAGAAAAATATACAAAACAAGTTCAGTGTATATACACATAGCCAAAAAGTTTTGCATTTCCTCTTTTCACTCTTTTCTAAGTGCTGAAAAGTACTCCTAACTTTCTAAAAAGTTCTAAAAAGTTTAAAAAGTTTTTTTTTCTCTGTCTTTCTAAAAGCTCTGCCAAACTTTTTATCTTTTACTATCACTTTAACTCTCTCTAAAAATGTCTGGCACAGGCCAAAATGTTGATCGGTCCAAACTTGCATCTGACCACCTTAGCTGGAAAGGAGCAAGGAGTCTCTGTGTAGAGAGAGGTTTGAGTGTAGGGAAGAATCCTTCCTTGGAACTGTTACTTAACATGCTTAGAGAACAGGATAAGGCTAGAAGTGCCCCATCTGTAGAAAAAGTAGCTAATGGTTCCCAATCTGATCCAGGGACTCCCCCAGGAAAAGATTCTGGAAAGAAACTTCCTAGCCTGCCCATTACTAGACAGTCTAGCATAGTTGGTAATGATGATGAGCCACACCATACAAATAGTGTTGTCTCACATCATAGCAAAAGCATTTATTCTCACCATACTGGTAGTGATGTTTCTGTTAGCCAAGCTGTTAGGGTGGCCTCTGTAAGGGACAGGTCTCCTTCTGTCCATTCTCACCATACTTCTGTTTCAAGGCATGTCCCTCCCACCCACCCTGATGACAGATTGTTAGAAAGGGAGCTCAATAGATTGAGAGTGGAACAAACCAGACTGAAGCTCAAGAAGCAACAGCTGGATTTGGATAGACAGACTTTAGAAGTAGAGAAGGAGAGACAGAAACTGGGTTTAGAAACCCATGGTGGCAGCAGCAGTATTCCCCATAGTCATCCTGCAAAAGAGCATGATTCCAGGAATCTGCACAAGATAGTTCCCCCTTACAAGGAGGGGGATGACATTAACAAGTGGTTTGCTGCACTTGAGAGGGCCTGTGTTGTACAGGATGTCCCTCAAAGGCAGTGGGCTGCTATCCTATGGCTATCATTTAGTGGAAAAGGTAGGGATAGGCTCCTTACTGTGAAAGAAAATGATGCTAATAATTTCCAAGTTCTTAAGAATGCACTCCTGGATGGTTATGGCTTAACCACTGAACAATACAGGATAAAGTTCAGAGAGACCAAAAAGGAGTCTTCACAAGACTGGGTTGATTTCATTGACCATTCAGTGAAGGCCTTGGAGGGGTGGTTACATGGCAGTAAAGTTACTGATTATGACAGCCTGTATAACTTGATCCTGAGAGAGCATATTCTTAATAATTGTGTGTCTGATTTGTTGCACCAGTACTTGGTGGACTCTGATCTGACCTCTCCCCAAGAATTGGGAAAGAAGGCAGACAAATGGGTCAGAACAAGAATGAACAGAAAAGTTCATACAGGGGGTGACAAAGATGGCAACAAGAAGAAGGATGGTAAGTCTTCTGACAAGGGTGGGGACAAATCTAAAAATGAGTCTTCATCAGGCCCACAAAAACACTTTGGTGGGGGTGGTGGGCCCAAATCGTCTTCTAATCAAAACAAGGAAAAGAAACCATGGTGCTATTTATGTAAAATAAAAGGCCATTGGACAACAGATCCCAGTTGTCCAAAGAAAGGCACCAAGCCTCCTACCACTACAACCCCTACTGCTACACCTAGTGTCCCTACTAATAGCAGTGGTGGTGGGAGCAAACCTACAAATAGCCAATCCAAGGGAGTAGCTGGGCTCACTATTGGTAACTTAGTTGGGGTTGGCCTTGTTAGGGAGGCCACAGAGGCTGTGTTAGTCTCTGAGGGGGCTATTGATTTAGCCACCTTAGTTGCTTGTCCCCTTAATATGGATAAGTACAAGCAGCTACCCCTAATAAATGGTGTTGAGGTTCAGGCCTACAGGGACACTGGTGCCAGTGTGACTATGGTCATAGAGAAACTGGTCCACCCTGAACAACACCTACTTGGTCACCAGTACCAAGTAACCGATGCTCACAACAACACACTTAGCCACCCCATGGCTGTTGTAAATCTCAACTGGGGGGGGGTTACTGGTCCAAAGAAAGTTGTGGTAGCTTCAGATTTACCTGTAGACTGTCTATTAGGGAATGATTTGGAGACATCAGCTTGGTCAGATGTGGAGTTGGAGGCCCATGCAGCAATGCTGGGCATCCCAGGGCATATTTTTGCTTTGACAAGGGCTCAGGCCAAAAAGCAAAAAGGACAGGGAAGCTTGGATCCTGGAACAATGGACCAAGTGCTCCCTAAAGCTAGGGCTAGTAGAAGCAAACCACTTCCTACTATCCCTCCCTCTACAGTGGATTCAACTTCTGAGGAAGAAGAATTCCCTCCCTGTGCAGAACCTACACCAGAGGAGCTGGAAGCAGACACTGCTGAGCTTTTGTGTGAAGGGGGGCCTGCCAGAGAGGAGCTGAGTGTGGCACAGCAAACCTGTCCCACATTAGAGGGTCTCAGACAGCAAGCTGTCAAACAGGCTAATGGGGATGTCAGTGACTCTCACAGAGTTTACTGGGAGGACAACCTCTTGTACACTGAGCATAGGGATCCTAAACCTGGAGCTGCCAGGAGATTAGTGATTCCTCAGGAGTACAGAAAGTTCCTCCTAACCCTGGCACATGACATTCCCCTAGCTGGGCATCTAGGACAAATGAAAACTTGGGACAGGCTTGTTCCCCTGTTTCATTGGCCTAGAATGTCTGAGGACACAAAGGAATTTTGTAAGTCCTGTGAAACCTGTCAAGCCAGTGGCAAGACAGGTGGCATCCCAAAGGCACCCCTTATTCCACTGCCTGTGGTTGGGGTTCCCTTTGAAAGGGTAGGGGTTGACATAGTTGGCCCCCTTGACCCTCCTACTGCTTCAGGCAATAGGTTTATCTTGGTGGTAGTGGACCATGCCACAAGGTATCCTGAAGCTATTCCTTTAAGGACCATTACAGCACCTGCAGTGGCAAAGGCCCTCCTGGGAATATTTTCCAGGGTGGGCTTCCCAAAGGAAGTAGTATCAGACAGGGGAAGCAATTTCATGTCTGCATACTTAAAGGCCATGTGGAAGGAGTGTGGTGTAACGTACAAGTTCACAACACCCTATCATCCACAAACAAATGGACTGGTGGAGAGATTTAATAAAACTCTCAAAGGCATGATTATGGGTCTCCCTGAAAAACTCCGCAGGAGATGGGATATCCTTCTACCATGCCTCCTTTTTGCCTACAGGGAGGTACCCCAGAAAGGAGTGGGCTTCAGCCCCTTTGAACTTCTTTTTGGACACCCTGTTAGGGGTCCACTCACACTTGTAAAGGAGGGTTGGGAACAACCTTTAAAAGCTCCTAAGCAGGATATTGTGGATTGTGTACTTGGCCTCAGATCAAGGATGGCTGAGTACATGAAAAAGGCCAGTAAAAACCTTCAGGCCAGCCAAGAGCTCCAGAAGCAATGGCATGATCAGAAGGCTGTTTTGGTTCAGTACCAACCAGGGCAGAAAGTGTGGGTCTTGGAGCCTGTGGCCCCAAGAGCACTCCAAGATAAATAGAGTGGACCCCACACAATTGTTGAAAAGAAGGGAGAAGTCACCTATTTAGTTGACTTAGGCACTGCCAGGAGTCCCCTTAGGGTGCTCCATGTCAACCGCCTGAAACCCTACTATGACAGGGCTGATCTCACCCTGCTCATGGCAACTGATGAGGGACAGGAAGAAGACAGTGATCCTCTACCTGATCTCTTCTCTTCCACAGAACAAGATGCTCTTGTGGAAGGGGTAGTTTTGGCTGACTGTCTTACTGCTGAGCAGAAAGACAATTGCATAAACCTCCTAGATCAATTCTCTGAACTCTTCTCTACTGTGCCAGGTACCACTTCTTGGTGTGAGCACACTATAGATACTGGAGACAGTTTACCTGTCAAAAGTAAGATCTATAGGCAGCCTGACCATGTCAGGGACTGCATAAAGCAAGAGGTCCAGAAAATGTTAGAACTAGGAGTAGTTGAGCACTCTGACAGTCCATGGGCTTCTCCTGTGGTACTGGTACCAAAACCCCATTCCAAAGATGGAAAGAAGGAAATGCGGTTTTGTGTAGACTATAGAGGTCTCAACTTGGTAACCAAAACTGATGCTCACCCTATACCCAGGGCAGATGAGCTCATAGATACACTGGCATCTGCCAAGTATCTAAGCACTTTTGATTTGACTGCAGGGTATTGGCAGATCAAATTGTCAGAAGATGCTAAACCTAAGACTGCATTTTCTACCATTGGAGGCCATTACCAGTTTACTGTAATGCCTTTTGGTTTGAAAAATGCACCTGCCACTTTTCAAAGGTTGGTGAACACAGTCCTGCAAGGGCTGGAAGCTTTCAGTGCAGCATATTTGGACGATATAGCTGTCTTTAGCTCCAGCTGGGATGATCACCTGGTCCACCTATGGAAAGTTTTGGAGGCCCTGCAAAAGGCAGGCCTCACTATCAAGGCTTCAAAGTGCCAGATAGGGCAGGGTAAGGTGGTTTATCTAGGACACCTTGTTGGTGGGGAACAGATTGCACCACTTCAGGGGAAAATCCAAACAATTATTGATTGGGTTCCCCCTACCACTCAGACTCAGGTGAGAGCCTTCCTAGGCCTCACTGGGTATTACAGGAGGTTCATTAAGAACTATGGCTCCATTGCAGCCCCTCTTAATGACCTCACATCCAAGAAAATGCCTAAAAAGGTATTATGGACAGCAAACTGTCAGAAAGCTTTTGAGGAGCTGAAGCAGGCCATGTGCTCTGCACCTGTCCTGAAAAGCCCTTGTTACTCTAAAAAATTCTATGTCCAAACTGATGCATCTGAATTAGGAGTAGGGGCAGTCCTATCACAACTTAATTCTGAGGGCCAGGATCAACCTGTTGCTTTTATTAGTAGGAGGTTGACCCCTAGAGAAAAGCGTTGGTCTGCCATTGAGAGGGAGGCCTTTGCTGTGGTCTGGGCACTGAAGAAGTTGAGGCCATACCTGTTTGGCACTCACTTCATTGTTCAGACAGACCACAAACCTCTACTTTGGCTAAAACAAATGAAAGGTGAAAATCCTAAATTGTTGAGGTGGTCCATATCCCTACAGGGAATGGACTATACAGTGGAACATAGACCTGGGAGTAGCCACTCCAATGCAGATGGACTCTCCAGATATTTCCAGTTAGACAATGAAGACTCATCAGGTCATGGCTAGTCTTATTGTCCTCCGTTTGGGGGGGGGTTGAGTAGGAAAGTACCATCTTGCCTGGCATGTTAACCCCATTTTTCACTGTATATATGTTGTTTTAGTTGTATGTGTCACTGGGACCCTGGTAACCCAGGGCCCCAGTGCTCATAAGTGTGCCTGAATGTGTTACCTGTGTAGTGACTAACTGTCTCACTGAGGCTCTGCTAATCAGAACCTCAGTGGTTATGCTCTCTCATTTCTTTCCAAATTGTCACTGACAGGCTAGTGACTATTTTTACCAATTTACATTGGCTTACTGGAACACCCTTATAATTCCCTAGTATATGGTACTGAGGTACCCAGGGTATTGGGGTTCCAGGAGATCCCTATGGGCTGCAGCATTTCCTTTGCCACCCATAGGGAGCTCTGCAAATTCTTACACAGGCCTGCCACTGCAGCCTGAGTGAAATAACGTCCACGTTATTTCACAGCCATTTTACACTGCACTTAAGTAACTTATAAGTCACCTATATGTCTAACCTTTACCTGGTAAAGGTTAGGTGCAAAGTTACTTAGTGTGAGGGCACCCTGGCACTAGCCAAGGTGCCCCCACATTGTTCCGAGCCAATTCCCTGAACTTTGTGAGTGCGGGGACACCATTACACGCGTGCACTACATATAGGTCACTACCTATATGTGGCTTCACAATGGTAACTCCGAATATGGCCATGTAACATGTCTATGATCATGGAATTGCCCCCTCTATGCCACCCTGGCATGGTTGGCACAATCCCATGATCCCAGTGGTCTGTAGCACAGACCCTGGTACTGCCAAACTGCCCTTCCTGGCATTTCACTGCAGCTGCTGCTGCTGCCAACCCCTCAGACAGGCATCTGCCCTCCTGGGGTCCAGCCAGGCCTGGCCCAGGATGGCAGAACAAAGGACTTCCTCTGAGAGAGGGTGTTACACCCTCTCCCTTTGGAAAATGGGGTGAAGGCAGGGGAGGAGTAGCCTCCCCCATCCTCTGGAAATGCTTTGTTGGGCACAGATGTGCCCAATTCTGCATAAGCCAGTCTACACCGGTTCAGGGGACCCCTTAGCCCTGCTCTGGCGCAAAACTGGACAAAGGAAAGGGGAGTGACCACTCCCCTGACCTGCACCTCCCCTGGGAGGTGTCCAGAGCTCCTCCAGTGTGCTCCAGACCTCTGCCATCTTGGAAACAGAGGTGCTGCTGGCACGCTGGACTGCTCTGAGTGGCCAGTGCCACCAGGTGACGTCAGAGACTCCTTGTGATAGGCTCCTTCAGATGTTGCTAGCCTATCCTCTCTCCTAGGTAGCCAAACCCTCTTTTCTGGCTATTTAGGGTCTCTGTCTCTGGGGAAACTTCAGATAACGAATGCAAGAGCTCATCCGAGTTCCTCTGCATCTCTCTATTCACCTTCTGCCAAGGAATCGACTGCTGACCGCGCTGGAAGCCTGCAAACCTGCAACATAGTAGCAAAGACGACTACTGCAACTCTGTAACGCTAATCCTGCCGCCTTCTCGACTGTTTTCCTGCTTGTGCATGCTGTGAGGGTAGTCTGCCTCCTCTCTGCACCAGAAGCTCCGAAGAAATCTCCCGTGGGTCGACGGAATCTTCCCCCTGCAACCGCAGGCACCAAAAAGCTGCATTACCAGTCCCTTGGGTCTCCTCTCAGCACGACGAGCGAGGTCCCTCGAATCCAGCGACTCTGTCCAAGTGACCCACACAGTCCAGTGACTCTTCAGTCCAAGTTTGGTGGAGGTAAGTCCTTGCCTCACCTCGCTGAGCTGCATTGCTGGGAACCGCGACTTTTGCAGCTACTCCGGCCCCTGTGCACTTCCGGCGGAAATCCTTTGTGCACAGCCAATCCTGGGTCCACGGCACTCTAAACTGCATTGCACGACTTTCTAAGTTGGTCTCCGGCGACGTGGGACTCCTTTGTGCGACTTCGGGTGAGCACCATTTCACGCATCTTTGTAGTGCCTGTTTCTGGCACTTCTCCGGCTGCTACCTGCTGCTGAGAGGGCTCCTTGTCTTGCACAACGTCCCCTCTCTCTCCTGGTCCAATTTGCGACCTCCTGGTCCCTTCAGGGCCACAGCAGCGTCCAAAAACGCTAACCGCACGATTTGCAGCTAGCAAGGCTTGTTGGCATTCTTTCGGCGGGAAAACACTTCTGCACAACTCTCCACGGAGAAGGGGATCCGTCCATTAAAGGGTAAGTCTCTAGCCCTTTTCGTTCCTGCAGAAACCTCAGCTTCTTCTGTCCAGAAGAAGTTTCTTTGCACCCGCAGCTGGCATTTCCTGGGCATATGCCCATCTCCGACTTGCTTGTGACTTTTGGACTTGGTCCCCTTGTTCAGCATGTATCCTAGATTGGAAATCCACAGTTGTTACATTGTTGGTTTGTGTCTTTCCTGCATTATTCCTCTAACACGACTTCTTTGTCCTTAGGGGAACTTTAGTGCACTTTGCACTCACTTTTCAGGGTCTTGGGGAGGGTTATTTTTCTAACTCTCACTATTTTCTAATAGTCCCAGCGACCCTCTACAAGGTCACATAGGTTTGGGGTCCATTCGTGGTTCGCATTCCACTTTTGGAGTATATGGTTTGTGTTGCCCCTATCCCTATGTTTCCCCATTGCATCCTATTGTAACTATACATTGTTTGCACTGTTTTCTAAGACTATACTGCATATTTTTGCTATTGTGTATATATATCTTGTGTATATTTCCTATCCTCTCACTGAGGGTACACTCTAAGATACTTTGGCATGTTGTCATAAAAATAAAGTACCTTTATTTTTAGTATAACTGTGTATTGTGTTTTCTTATGATATTGTGCATATGACACTAAGTGGTACTGTAGTAGCTTCACACGTCTCCTAGTTCAGCCTAAGCTGCTCTGCTAAGCTACCATTATCTATCAGCCTAAGCTGCTAGACACCCTATACACTAATAAGGGATAACTAGGCCTGGTGCAAGATGCAAGTACCCCTTGGTACTCACTACAAGCCAGTCCAGCCTCCTACACCTCCCCGTGGTGACAATGCCAAGGTTACATGTAGAGGGAGTGGAGCACAGAGCTCAGGTTAAAATGGGTATATTGTAGCTGTTGTGAGTGATGCAGACAGTGCCTTGACATGATCCTCAGCAATGAAATTGACAGCTGATGCACTATGTAACTTGGTACAACATGAAACTCTGTAACTTAAATTTCAAACATAATGCCTTATGCTGGGAAACTATCTTAGTAGTGATAGTATTGCTGTTGGAATTTGGTATTGTTTCATAATTGACATGGCTGTTCACCTCTGTTACCTAGTGAACTGTCTGGCACGATAGCTGGCACAGATAAGAGCTGTAGAATGCACATTGGTGTCCTTATAGGAACACAGTATATGAGTTTGCAATGGACATGGACCTGTATCTGGATGTACTGCATGTGCAGCCACTCAACCATTTGACTTCCCAAACCAGGTAAGTATATTTCCAGCTTGGGATCTTTGATCTGTGGCCCTTATACATGGGCACTCTGCTATAGCTGTGTTTTGCTTGGGATGTAAGTGTGTATGAGCAATTGCATTGCTGTCATTGCGTTGTATTGTTCCACACTTGCACAATCAAAATGGGTTAGATCGGATATTGATTTGACATGCATGACAAGTAACATTTGGAGCAGTGTACTGGTGTTGAATATGTTGGGATTTTGCATTCTTGAAGTTATAGTTCAATAATTAGCCAGAGCTTCACATGCCATTTCCAAGGGCTGTGGGGCTAGATCGGTTGAGTGGACATGTGGCATGCCAAAGTGTGTCACTAGAAAAGAGTTGTAGCGGGTAGAGTGTAAATGGGGTATGTATAGGTGATGAGGGAGCATGCAGTGGACTGACAGAGGTGAGTGAAAAGCCTACAGGTATGTGACCAATGCAAGTGAAAGTTAGCTATGGGAAGATCAGTACTGATCTCTGTCTCTACCGTGGTATATGTATATTTGGAAGCTATGGTATGGGTATGTGATAAGTCTTAGCCATGTGACACACAGAATTAATCTGTGTGCCTCCCACCTTGTTGGTAAAGTGACATGACCCTAACTTCTGTATCATATGATGATATCATTCTGATGCTACTCTCCGTCATGCTCTTTCTGCTGTTAGCATATCTTTGAATGATATATGACTGTATGTCGTTGTAGTTGTAGTTTAGAACCTATTTGGGGTCTGTCCTGTTACAGTCCTATTGTAATGAGTCTCCTGCTGATGGAGTTGACATATGGGGGCCATAACAATGGGTGTACAATCCAGAGGGACATGATCCTTCTAGAATTGGCATGCCTACGTATTGTACATTGTTGATAAATGAGATATACACAGGACCTGTGTTAAAGTGTAATTTACTGTGGAAATACAAAAAACATATGTGACTATAAACGTTAAACACACAGAAAAAATGGTGATAGGTTTAGTCATGGTGGATGACATCATCAGGGTAGCTGCTACACCATTTGGGAACACAGGTCCAGTGTCCTTGCACCATAGGAAAATGGAGATTGGTTACAGACCAGTCAACAGGGTGTATCTGTGGTACACAAGTGGAACAGTTCAGGAGAGGATGGTCTTGCCTGTCCTCCAGCTGGATGTCTGGGTGGACATCCACGTTTTTTGAGGGGGGTCTTCAGCTACAGGGAATGGGGTGTCTGAGTCATGTCCTTCACCTGGCAGGGCCTCCATTCCACTAGCAGCCACAGATGTAGACGGCCCTGGTGTACCATTGTTAGAGGTAGGGTCCAGATATTGGGTACAAGACATACTCAGTGTAGTATTCAAGTCTCTCAACATCCCAGCAATGGAAGCCAAGTGGGCAGTTTGTGCCTGCAACTGATGCATGACTTCCTGGTGGTTGTTCCTCTGCAGCTTTTGGGTTTCCCCCAGCATGGTGATAACGTGGCCTATCATGCCTTAGGAACTTTGGTAGGCTCCCAAGACTTGGAGATGATTTCCTGGTCAGTAGTGTCCCACTAAGACCCCATTCTCTGGCCCACAGCATCCCTCCCACACACCCTGCCCACACATGCCTTTTCCCCTGGCACAGTGTGCCCACTCCCAGTAGTGGCAGGTCCATCATTGTCAGGGGTGGCAAGGTGAGATTCAGGTACCTGTACTGTTTGGCACACAATGGATGAAACAGTCCCTGGGACACAGGTTGGGGGTCAAATGGTTGCCTGTGATGTAGATGCAAAAGGGCTGGGAAGAGTTGAGTGGGCATGGTGAGTTGACAGTTGTTGACTGACCAGGTGTCTCAGATGGGTCAGGGTCTTCGTCAGTGTCCAGACATCCAGGGGTGTTGTCCTCACTGGAGTCTTCATCCAGAGGGGTAGTAGTAGTCTCTAGTATCCTCACCGTGGTGACAATGGCATGGTTACATGTAGAGGGAGTGGAGCACAGAGCTCAGGTTAAAATGGGTATATTGTAGCTGTTGTGAGTGATGCAGACAGTGCCTTGACATGATCCTCAGCAATGAAATTGACAGCTGATGCACTATGTAACTTGGTACAACATGAAACTCTGTAACTTAAATTTCATATATAGGGCCGTATTTATACTCTGGTTGCGCCGAATTTGCGTCGTTTTTTTCGACGCAAATTCGACGCTAAACTAACACCAACTAACGCCATATTTATACTATGGCGTTAGACGGTTCGGGCGCCAAAGTGCCCGGAGTGTGCGTCATTTTTTAGCGTGAACCCCTTCCTTGCGTTAATGATATGCAAGGGAGGCGTTCCCGTCTTAAAAAATGACTCCCAGGCCTTTACGTGGTATTTATACTCCCGGGCAAAAGAGACGCCCGGGAGTGGGCGTGGCTAAAAACGGCGCATTTGCGCCGCTTTTTAACGCCTGGGTCAGGCATGGCGTTAAGGGACAAGTGGGCTCAAAATGAGCCCAGAGTGCCCTCCCCTGCCCCCAGGGACCCCCCCTGCCACCCTTGCCCACCCAGGAGGACACCCAAGGCTGGAGGGACCCACCCCAGGGACATTCAGGTAAGTTCAGGTAAGTATTTTCTTTTTTTTTTTTATAATTTTTTTTGGCATAGGGGGGCCTGATTTGTGCCCCCCTACATGCCACTATGCCCAATGACCATGCCCAGGGGACAGAAGTCCCCTGGGCATGGCCATTGGGCAAGGGGGCATGACTCCTATCTTTACAATGATAGGAGTCATGTTGATGGGGGATGGGCGTCGAAAAAAAATGGCGCAAGTCGGGTTAAGACGATTTTTTAGCGTCAACCGGACTTGCGCCATTTTAAGACACCCTAACGTCATTTTTTCCCAACGCCGGAGCTGCCTGGTCTACGTGGTTTTTTTCCACGCACACCAGGCAGCGCCGGTCTGATTGCGCCGTCTAACGCCATTCCATAAATACGGCGCCCGCATGGCGCTTCAGAATGGCGTTAGACGGCGCAAAATTTTTTGACGCTAAACTGCGTTAGCGCAGTTTAGCGTCAAAAAGTATAAATATGGGCCATAATGCCTTATTCTGGGAAACTATCTTAGTAGTGATAGTACTGCTGTTGGAATTTGATATTGTTTGATAATTGACATGGCTGTTCACCTCTGTTACCTAGTGAAATGTCTGGCATGATAGCTGGCACAGATAAGAGCTGTAGAATGCACATTGGTGTCCTTATAGGAACACAGTATATGAGTTTGCAATGGACATTGACCTGTATCTGGATGTACTGCATGTGCAGCCACTCAACCATTTGACTTCCCAAACTAGGTAAGTATATTTCTAGCTTGGGATCTTTGATCTGTGGCCCTTATACATGGGCACTCTGCTATAGCTGTGTTTTGCTTGGGATGTTAGTGTGTATGAGCAATTACATTGCTGTCATTGCGTTGTATTGTTCCACACTTGCACAATCAAAATGGGTTAGATCGGATATTGATTTGACATGCATGACAAGTAACATTTGGAGCAGTGTACTGGTGTTGAATATGTTGGGATTTTGCATTCTCGAAGTTATAGTTCAATAATTAGCCAGAGCTTCACATGCCATTTCCAAGGGCTGTGGGGCTAGATCTGTTGAGTGGACATGTGGCATGCCAAAGTGTGGCACTAGAAAAGAGTTGTAGCGGGTAGAGTGTAAATGCGGTATGTATAGGTGATGAGGGAGCATGCAGTGGACTGACATAGGTGAGTGAAAAGCCTACAGGTATGTGACCAATGCAAGTGAAAGTTAGCTATGGGAAGATCAGTACTGATCTCTGTCTCTACCGCGGTATATGTATATTTGGAAGCTATGGTATGGGTATGTGATAAGTCTTAGCCATGTGACACACATAATTAATCTGTGTGCCTCCCACCTTGTTGGTAAAGTGACATGACCCTAACTTCTGTATCATATAGTTTAGCAGTATGTCACACCTTAGCAGACATTCTGATGCTACTCTCCGTCATGCTCTTTCTGCTGTTAGCATATCTTTGACTGATATATGACTGTATGTCGTTGTAGTTGTAGTTTACAACCTATTTGGGGTCTGTCCTGTTACAGTCCTATTGTAATGAGTCTCCTGCTGATGGAGTTGACATATGGGGGCCATAACAATGGGTGTAGAATCCAGAGGGACATGATCCTTCTAGAATTGGCATGCCTACGTATTGTACATTGTTTATAAATGAGATATACACAGGACCTGTGTTAAAGTGTAATTTACTGTGGAGATACAAAAAACATATGTGACTATAAACGTTAAACACACAGAAAAAATGGTGATAGGTTTAGTCATGGTGGATGACATCATCAGAGTAGCTGCTACACCATTTGGGAACACAGGTCCAGTGTCCTTGCACCATAGGAAAATGGAGATTGGTTACAGACCAGTCAACAGGGTGTATCTGTGGTACACAAGCGGAACAGTTCAGGAGAGGTTGGTCTTGCCTGTCCTCCAGCTGGATGTCTGGGTGGATATCCACGTTTTTTGAGGGGGGTCTTTAGCTACAGAGGATGGGGTGTCTGAGTCATGTCCTTCACCTGGCAGTGCCTCCATTCCACTAGCAGCCACAGATGTAGACGGCCCTGATGTACCACTGTTAGAGGTAGGGGCCAGATATTGGGTACAAGACATACTCAGTGTAGTATTCAAGTCTCTCAACATCCCAGCAATGGAAGCCAAGTGGGCAGTTTGTGCCTGCAACTGATGCATGACTTCCTGGTGGTTGTTCCTCTGCAGCTTTTAGGTTTCCCCCAGCATGGTGATAACGTGGCCTATCATGCCTTAGGAACTTTGGTAGGCTCCCAAGACTTGGGAGATGATTTCCTGGTCAGTAGTGTCCCACTAAGACCCCATCCTCTGGCCCACAGCATCCCTCCCACACACCCTGCCCACACATGCCTGTTCCCCTGGCACAGTGTGCCCACTCCCAGTGGTGGCAGGTCCATCATTGTCAAGGGTGGCAAGGTGAGACTCAGGTACCTGTACTGTTTGGCACACAATGGATGAAACAGTCCTTGGGACACAGGTTGGGGGTCAAATGGTTGCCTGTGATGTAGATGCAAAAGGGCTGGGAAGATTTGAGTGGGCAGGGTGAGTTGACAGTTGTTGACTGACCAGGTGTCTCAGATGGGTCAGGGTCTTCGTCAGTGTCCAGACATCCAGGGGTGTTGTCCTCACTGGAGTCTTCATCCAGAGGGGTAGTAGTAGTCTCTAGTATCCTCCACGTGGTGACAATGGCAAGGTTACATGTAGAGGGAGTGGAGCACAGAGCTCAGGTTAAAATGGGTATATTGTAGCTGTTGTGAGTGATGCAGACAGTGCCTTGACATGATCCCCAGCAATGAAATTGACAGCTGATGCACTATGTAACTTGGTACAACATGAAACTCTGTAACTTAAATTTCATACATAATGCCTTATGCTGGGAAACTATCTTAGTAGTGATAGTACTGCTGTTGGAATTTGATATTGTTTGATAATTGACATGGCTGTTCACCTCTGTTACCTAGTGAACTGTCTGGCATGATAGCTGGCACAGATAAGAGCTGTAGAATGCACATTGGTGTCCTTATAGGAACACAGTATATGAGTTTGCAATGGACATTGACCTGTATCTGGATGTACTGCATGTGCAGCCACTCAACCATTTGACTTCCCAAACCAGGTAAGTATATTTCTAGCTTGGGATCTTTGATCTGTGGCCCTTATGCATGGGCACTCTGCTATAGCTGTGTTTTGCTTGGGATGTTAGTGTGTATGAGCAATTGCATTGCTGTCATTGCGTTGTATTGTTCCACACTTGCACAATCAAAATGGGTTAGATCGGATATTGATTTGACATGCATGACAAGTAACATTTGGAGCAGTGTACTGGTGTTGAATATGTTGGGATTTTGCATTCTCGAAGTTATAGTTCAATAATTAGCCAGAGCTTCACATGCCGCTTCCAAGGGCTGTGGGGCTAGATCTGTTGAGTGGACATGTGGCATGCCAAAGTGTGGCACTAGAAAAGAGTTGTAGCGGGTAGAGTGTAAATGGGGTATGTATAGGTGATGAGGGAGCATGCAGTGCACTGACATAGGTGAGTGAAAAGCCTACAGGTATGGGACCAATGCAAGTGAAAGTTATCTATGGGAAGATCAGTACTGATCTCTGTCTCTACCGTGGTATATGTATATTTGGAAGCTATGGTATGGGTATGTGATTAGTCTTAGCCATGTGACACACAGAATTAATCTGTGTGCCTCCCACCTTGTTTGTAAAGTGACATGACCCTAACTTCTGTATCATATAGTTTAGCAGTATGTCACACCTTAGCAGACATTCTGATGCTACTCTCCGTCATGCTCTTTCTGCTGTAAGCATATCTTTGACTGATATATGACTGTATGTCGTTGTAGTTGTAGTTTAGAACCTATTTGGGGTCTGTCCTGTTACAGTCCTATTGTAATGAGTCTCCTGCTGATGGAGTTGACATATGGGGGCCATAACAATGGGTCTACAATCCAGAGGGACATGATCCTTCTAGAATTGGCATTCCTACGTATTGTACATTGTTGATTAATGAGATATACACAGGACCTGTGTTAAAGTGTAATTTACTGTGGAAATACAAAAAACATATGTGACTATAAACGTTAAACACACAGAAAAAATGGTTATAGGTTTAGTCATGGTGGATGACATCATCAGAGTAGCTGCTACACCATTTGGGAACAGAGGTCCAGTGTCCTTGCACCATAGGAAAATGGAGATTGGTTACAGACCAGTCAACAGGGTGTATCTGTGGTACACAAGTGGAACAGTTCAGGAGAGGTTGGTCTTGCCTGTCCTCCAGCTGGATGTCTGGGTGGACATTCACGTTTTTTGAGGGGGGTCTTCAGCTACAGAGGATGGGGTGTCTGAGTCATGTCCTTCACCTGGCAGGGCCTCCATTCCACTAGCAGCCACAGATTTAGACGGCCCTGATGTACCATTGTTAGAGGTAGGGTCCAGATATTGGGTACAAGACATACTCAGTGTAGTATTCAAGTCTCTCAACATCCCAGCAATGGAAGCCAAGTGGGCAGTTTGTGCCTGCAACTGATGCATGACTTCCTGGTGGTTGTTCCTCTGCAGCTTTTGGGTTTCCCCCAGCATGGTGATAACGTGGCCTATCATGCCTTAGGAACTTTGGTAGGCTCCCAAGACTTGGGAGATGATTTCCTGGTCAGTAGTGTCCCACTAAGACCCCATCCTCTGGCCCACAGCATCCCTCCCACACACCCTGCCCACACATGCCTGTTCCCCTGGCACAGTGTGCCCACTCCCAGTGGTGGCAGGTCCATCATTGTCAAGGGTGGCAAGGTGAGACTCAGGTACCTGTACTGTTTGGCACACAATGGATGAAAAAGTCCTTGGGACACAGGTTGGGGGTCAAATGGTTGCCTGTGATGTAGATGCAAAAGGGCTGGGAAGATTTGAGTGGGCAGGGTGAGTTGACAGTTGTTGACTGACCAGGTGTCTCAGATGGGTCAGGGTCTTCGTCAGTGTCCAGACATCCAGGGGTGTTGTCCTCACTGGAGTCTTCATCCAGAGGGGTAGTAGTAGTCTCTAGTATCCTCCCCGTGGTGACAATGGCCAGGTTACATGTAGAGGGAGTGGAGCACAGAGCTCAGGTTAAAATGGGTATATTGTAGCTGTTGTGAGTGATGCAGACAGTGCCTTGACATGATCCTCAGCAATGAAATTGACAGCTGATGCACTATGTAACTTGGTACAACATGAAACTCTGTAACTTAAATTTCATACATAATGCCTTATGCTGGGAAACTATCTTAGTAGTGATAGTACTGCTGTTGGAATTTGATATTGTTTGATAATTGACATGGCTGTTCACCTCTGTTACCTAGTGAACTGTCTGGCATGATAGCTGGCACAGATAAGAGCTGTAGAATGCACATTGGTGTCCTTATAGGAACACAGTATATGAGTTTGCAATGGACATTGACCTGTATCTGGATGTACTGCATGTGCAGCCACTCAACCATTTGACTTCCCAAACCAGGTAAGTATATTTCTAGCTTGGGATCTTTGATCTGTGGCCCTTATGCATGGGCACTCTGCTATAGCTGTGTTTTGCTTGGGATGTTAGTGTGTATGAGCAATTGCATTGCTGTCATTGCGTTGTATTGTTCCACACTTGCACAATCAAAATGGGTTAGATCGGATATTGATTTGACATGCATGACAAGTAACATTTGGAGCAGTGTACTGGTGTTGAATATGTTGGGATTTTGCATTCTCGAAGTTATAGTTCAATAATTAGCCAGAGCTTCACATGCCGCTTCCAAGGGCTGTGGGGCTAGATCTGTTGAGTGGACATGTGGCATGCCAAAGTGTGGCACTAGAAAAGAGTTGTAGCGGGTAGAGTGTAAATGGGGTATGTATAGGTGATGAGGGAGCATGCAGTGCACTGACATAGGTGAGTGAAAAGCCTACAGGTATGTGACCAATGCAAGTAAAAGTTATCTATGGGAAGATCAGTACTGATCTCTGTCTCTACCGTGGTATATGTATATTTGGAAGCTATGGTATGGGTATGTGATAAGTCTTAGCCATGTGACAAACAGAATTAATCTGTGTGCCTCCCACCTTGTTGGTAAAGTGACATGACCCTAACTTCTGTATCATATAGTTTAGCAGAATGTCACACCTTAGCAGACATTCTGATGCTACTCTCCGTCATGCTCTTTCTGCTGTAAGCATATCTTTGACTGATATATGGCTGTATGTCGTTGTAGTTGTAGTTTAGAACCTATTTGGGGTCTGTCCTGTTACAGTCCTATTGTAATGAGTCTCCTGCTGATGGAGTTGACATATGGGGGCCATAACAATGGGTGTACAATCCAGAGGGACATGATACTTCTAGAATTGGCATGCCTACGTATTGTACATTGTTGATAAATGAGATATACACAGGACCTGTGTTAAAGTGTAATTTACTGTGGAAATACAAAAAACATATGTGACTATAAACGTTAAACACACAGAAAAAATGGTGATAGGTTTAGTCATGGTGGATGACATCATCAGGGTAGCTGCTACATCATTTGGGAACACAGGTCCAGTGTCCTTGCTCCATAGGAAAATGGAGATTGGTTACAGACCAGTCAACAGGGTGTATCTGTGGTACACAAGTGGAACAGTTCAGGAGAGGTTGGTCTTGCCTGTCCTCCAGCTGGATGTCTGGGTGGACATCCACGTTTTTTGAGGGGGGTCTTCAGCTACAGAGGATGGGGTGTCTGAGTCATGTCCTTCACCTGGCAGGGCCTCCATTCCACTAGCAGCCACAGATGTAGACGGCCATAATGTACCATTGTTAGAGGTAGGGTCCAGATATTGGGTACAAGACATACTCAGTGTAGTATTCAAGTCTCTCAACATCCCAGCAATGGAAGCCAAGTGGGCAGTTTGTGCCTGCAACTGATGCATGACTTCCTGGTGGTTGTTCCTCTGCAGCTTTTGGGTTTCCCCCAGCATGGTGATAACGTGGCCTATCATGCCTTAGGAACTTTGGTAGGCTCCCAAGACTTGGAGATGATTTCCTGGTCAGTAGTGTCCCACTAAGACCCCATCCTCTGGCCCACAGCATCCCTCCCACACACCCTGCCCACACATGCCTGTTCCCCTGGCACAGTGTGCCCACTCCCAGTAGTGGCAGGTCCATCATTGTCAGGGAAGGCAAGGTGAGACTCAGGTACCTGTACTGTTTGGCACACAATGGATGAAACAGTCCCTGGGACACAGGTTGGGGGTCAAATGGTTGCCTGTGATGTAGATGCAAAAGGGCTGGGAAGAGTTGAGTGGGCATGGTGAGTTGACAGTTGTTGACTGACCAGGTGTCTCAGATGGGTCAGGGTCTTCGTCAGTGTCCAGATGTAGGAGGCTGGACTGGCTTGTAGTGAGTACCAAGGGGTACTTGCACCTTGCACCAGGCCCAGTTATCCCTTATTAGTGTATAGGGTGTCTAGCAGCTTAGGCTGATAGATAATGGTAGCTTAGCAAAGCAGCTCAGGCTGAACTAGGAGACGTGTGAAGCTACTACAGTACCACTTAGTGTCATATGCACAATATCATAAGAAAACACAATACACAGTTATACTAAAAATAAAGGTACTTTATTTTTATGACAATATGCCAAAGTATCTTAGAGTGTACCCTCAGTGAGAGGATAGGAAATATACACAAGATATATATACACAATAGCAAAAATATGCAGTATAGTCTTAGAAAACAGTGCAAACAATGTATAGTTACAATAGGATGCAATGGGGAAACATAGGGATAGGGGCAACACAAACCATATACTCCAGAAGTGGAATGCGAACCACGAATGGACCCCAAACCTATGTGACCTTGTAGAGGGTCGCTGGGACTATTAGAAAATAGTGAGAGTTAGCAAACTAACCCTCCCCAAGACCCTGAAAAGTGAGTGCAAAGTGCACTAAAGTTCCCCTAAGGACAAAATAGTCGTGTTAGAGGGAGAATGCAAGGAAAACACAAATCAGCAATGCAACAACGATGGATTCCTGTCTGAAGGTACCTGTGGAACAAGGGGACCAAGTCCAAAAGTCACAAGCAGCTCGGAGATGGGCAGATGCCCAAGAAATGCCAGCGGTTGGTGCAAAGAAGCTCTTACTAGGCTGAAGAACTGTGAATACTGCAGGAACGACAAGGGCTAGAGACTTCCCCTTTGGAGGATGGATCCCCCACGCCTTGGAGAGTCGTGCAGAAGTGTTTTCCCGCCGGATGGACGCCAACAAGCCTTGCTACACGCAAATCGTGCGTTTGGCGTTTTTGGACGCTGCTGGGGCCCAGGAGGGACCAGGAGGTCGCAAATTGGACCTGCAGAGAGAGGGGACGTCGAGCAAGACAAGGAGCCCTCACTGAAGCAGGTAGCACCCGGAGAAGTGCCAGAAACAGGCACTACGAGGATGCGTGAAACGGTGCTCGCCGAAGTTGCACAAAGGAGTCCCACGTCGCCGGAGACCAACTTAGAAAGTCGTGCAATGCAGGTTAGAGTGCCGTGGACCCAGGCTTGGCTGTGCACGAAGGATTTCCGCCGGAAGTGCACAGGGGCCGGAGAAGCTTGCGAAGTCGCGGTTCCCAGCAATGCAGCCCAGCGAGGTGAGGCAAGGACTTACCTCCACCAAACTTGGGCTGAAGAGTCACTGGACTGTGGGGGTCACTTGGACGGTGTCGCTGGATTCGAGGGACCTCGCTCGTCGTGCTGAGAGGAGACCCAAGGGACCGGAGATGCAGCTTTTTGGTGCCTGCGGTTGCAGGGGGAAGATTCCGTCGACCCACGGGAGATTTCTTCGGATCTTCTGGTGCAGAGAGGAGGCAGACTACCCCCACAGCATGCACAAGCAGGAAAACAGTCGAGAAGGCGGCAGGATCAGCGTTACAGAGTTGCAGTAGTCGTCTTTGCTACTATGTTGCAGGTTTGCAGGCTTCCAGCGCGGTCAGCGGTCGATTCCTTATCAGAAGGTGAAGAGGGAGATGCAGAGGAACTCGGCTGAGCTCATGCATTCGTTATCTCAAGTTTCCCCAGAGACAGAGACCCTAAATAGCCAGAAAAGAGGGTTTGGCTACCTAGGAGAGAGGAAAGGCTACTAACACCTGAAGGAGCCTATCAGCAGGAGTCTCTGACGTCACCTGGTGGCACTGGCCACTCAGAGCAGTCCAGTGTGCCAGCAGCACCTCTGTTTCCAAGATGGCAGAGGTCTGGAGCACACTGGAGGAGCTCTGGACACCTCCCAGGGGAGGTGCAGGTCAGGGGAGTGGTCACTCCCCTTTCCTTTGTCCAGTTTCGCGCCAGAGCAGGGGCTAAGGGGTCCCTGAACCGGTGTAGACTGGCTTATGCAGAATTGGGCACATCTGTGCCCAACAAAGCATTTCCAGAGGCTGGGGGAGGCTACTCCTCCCCTGCCTTCACACCATTTTCCAAAGGGAGAGGGTGTCACACCCTCTCTCAGAGGAAGTTCTTTGTTCTGCCATCCTGGGCCAGGCCTGGCTGGACCCCAGGAGGGCAGCTGCCTGTCTGAGGGGTTGGCAGCAGCAGCAGCTGCAGTGAAACCCCAGGAAGGGCAGTCTGGCAGTACCAGGGTCTGTGCTACAGACCACTGGGATCATGGAATTGTACCAACAATGCCAGGATGGCATAGAGGGGGCAATTCCATGATCATAGACATGTTACATGGCCATATTCGGAGTTACCATGGTGAAGCTACATATAGGTAGTGACCTATATGTAGGGCACGCGTGTAATGGTGTCCCCGCACTCACAAAGTTCAGTGAATTGGCTCTGAACAATGTGGGGGCATCTTGGCTAGTGCCAGGGTGCCCTCACACTAAGTAACTTTGCACCTAACCTTTACCAGGTAAAGGTTAGACATATAGGTGACTTATAAGTTACTTAAGTGCAGTGTAAAATGGCTGTGAAATAACGTGGACGTTATTTCACTCAGGCTGCAGTGGCAGGCCTGTGTAAGAATTGTCAGAGCTCCCTATGGGTGGCAAAAGAAATGCTGCAGCCCATAGGGATCTCCTGGAACCCCAATACCCTGGGTACCTCAGTACCATATACTAGGGAATTATAAGGGTGTTCCAGTAAGCCAATGTAAATTGGTAAAAATGGTCACTAGCCTGTCAGTGACAATTTGAAAGTAATGAGAGAGCATAACCACCGAGGTTCTGGTTAGCAGAGCCTCAGTGAGACAGTTAGGCACCACACAGGGAACATATACATGCACACCTATGAGCACTGGGGCCCTGTGTGACAGGGTCCCAGTGACACATACATATAGGCCACAAACCTATGAGCACTGGGGTCCTGACCAGCAGGATCCCAGTGACACATAACAACCATACTGAAAACATGGTGTTTTCACTATGAGCACTGAGGCCTGGCTATCAGGATCCCAGTGAGACAGTGAAAACAGTGACAAACACCCTGACATACACTCACAAACAGGCCAAAAGTGGGGGTAACAAGGCTAGAAAGAGGCTACCTTCTCACACAACCCCCCCCCAAACGAAGGACAATAAGGCTAACCTTGGCCAGTTGAGACTTTATTGTCTAAGTGGTGATAAGTAGAGAGTAGCTCTGCAATAGACTGGTTACTCCCTTTATCATCCACTATATGGTTACTTCCCTGTGGGGATGTAAACCACCCTGTTTGAAGTTTTTTAGCTAAGCAACAATGTGAAGATGTATTTTCAGAGTTTCTATCAGTAAGTTTTAGTTTAGAGCAGTGGGAATTGTCCACTGAACCTATTTGTAGTGATGGAAATGCCAGACAGGGATGCTGTCTCAGAAAAGCCATAGCTGGGCAAAAACTTTGTCCATCTGGCTGGAAGAGAGAACAGGGATGCTGTTTCTCTTGAGTTGGAGCAGGGCAGGGATGCTGTCCTATGAGCTCCACACTAGGGCAGGGATGCTGTCCTAAGTGTTGTGAGGTAGTGCAGGGTTTCTGCACTAAAGTTTCTCTGGGAGGGTTGGAGGGATGCTCCATGTTAACTAAAATGGTGCTGTTTTTCTCACCAATGTTAGTTATCCCACAGAGAGGTACTTCCACCTCAGGGAGTCCAGCTTTTCCAGCTGATGATTCCCTTGGAACAGGTGCCACCCCAGGAGAGGTTTCTCCCACCACAGGAATAGTATCCTGAATGGTAGGGTGGTTAGGGGATACTGTGATACCCTTTTTACCTGTTGATGAAGAGGGATCCTGAGTTTTCAGGCCTTCTCTCCTTTGCTTTTTTCATTTCACTTGAAATGAGAGGGAACAATTCCTCAGGGATGCCCAGCATGGCTGCATGGGCATAAAACTCTACATGAGCCCAACCTGCGGCCTCTAGGTCATTACCTAAGAGACAGTCTACAGGTAAGCTAGGTGATACCACCACCTGCTTAGGGCCAGTAACTCCACCCCAACTAAACTGAATTATAGCTAAGGGAAGAAACTTAGTGGAGTTATGGACATCAATAATCTTATACTGTTGTCCAATGATGTGTTGTTCAGGAGGCACTAGGTTTTCAGTCACCAAAGTGAAACTGGCACCTGTGTCCCTGTAGGCCAAGGCCTCAACACCATTTATTGAAACTGTCTGCCTGTACTTATCCATTGTAAGGGGACAAGCAGCCAGTGTGGCAAGGCCAATGCCACTAGGTGTGACAGAAACTGTCTTGGGACTGATTACATCAGTTTCCACTATGGACCCATAAGTGAACCCAACTACACCCTTTGCTTGACTGTTGCCAGCAGTCCCACCACTAGTACCACTACTGCTAGGGGCACTAGAGCTTGATGTATTAGTGGTGGTAGGCTCAGGGGGTTTACCTGGACAGGACTCATCCCCTGGCCTATGGCCTCTATTTTTACACACAAAGCACCAAGGCTTTTTAATGTGTGCAGGTTGGGAAGAAGAGGAAGAATTTGTTTTATCCCCACCCTCTGAAGAGTGTTTAAGATTTGAAGTGGGATCTTTGGTTTTACCCTTATCCCCATGCTTATCTTGAGATTTTTCACCATCTTTCTTCTTATTGCCATCTTTGTCACCCCCTGTATGAACTTTTCTGTTCACCCTTGTTCTGACCCATTTGTCTGCCTTCTTTCCCAATTCTTGGGGAGAGGTCAGATCAGAGTCCACCAAGTACTGGTGCAACAAATCAGACACACAATTATTAAGAATATGCTCTCTCAGGATTAAGTTATACAGGCTGTCATAATCAGTAACTTTACTGCCATGTAACCACCCCTCCAAGGCCTTCACTGCCTGGTCAATGAAATCAACCCAGTCTTGTGAAGACTCCTTTTTGGTCTCTCTGAACTTTATCCTGTACTGTTCAGTGGTTAAGCCATAACCATCCAGGAGTGCATTCTTAAGAACTGTAAAATTATTGGCATCACTTTCTTTCACAGTAAGGAGTCTATCCCTACCCTTTCCACTAAATGATAGCCATAGGATAGCAGCCCACTGCTTTTGAGGGACATCCTGTACAGCACAGGCCCTCTCAAGTGCAGCAAACCACTTGTTAATGTCATCCCCCTCCTTATAAGGGGGAACTATCTTGTGCAGATTCCTGGAATCATGCTCTTTTGCAGGATGACTATGGGGAATACTGCTGCTGCCACCATGGGTATCTAAACCCAACTTCTGTCTTTCCCTCTCTATTTCTAAAGACTGTCTATCCAAATCCAGCTGTTGCTTCTTGAGCTTCAGTCTGGTTTGTTCCACTCTCAATCTATTGAGCTCCCTTTCTAACAATCTGTCATCAGGGTGGGTGGGAGGGACATTTCTAGATACAGAGGTATGATGGGAATGAACAGAAGGAGACCTGTCCCTTACAGAGGGCACCCTAACAGCTTGGCTACCAGCATAATGTGAGAGCACATCATCAGTATGATGTGATTCAACCTCTGTACCAACTATGCTAGACTGTCTAGTAATGGGCAGGCTGAGAAGTTTCTTTCCTGAACCTTTTCCTGGGGGAGTCCCTGGATCAGATTGAGAACCATTAGCTACTTTTTCTACAGATTGGGCACTTATGGCCTTATCCTGTACTCTAAGCATATTAATTAACAGTTCTAAGGAAGGATTCTTCCCTACACTCAAACCTCTCTCTATGCAGAGACTCCTTGCTCCTTTCCAGCTAAGGTGATCATATGCAAGTTTGGACAGTTCAACATTTTTTCCTGTGCCAGACATTTTTTTAGAGAGAGTTAAAGTGATAGAAAAAGAGAAAAAAGTTTTCAGAACTTTTTGGAAAGACAGAAAAAACTTTTTAAACTTTTAAGAACTTTTTGAAAGTTTTAGAAGTACTTTTCAGCACTTAGAAAAGAGTGAAAAGAGGAAATGCAAAACTTTTTGGCTATGTGTATATACACTGACCTTGTTTTGTATATTTTTCTCTTATGAAAAGTACAATGACAAGAGTGGTAAGTAGTCTCAAGCACTTATCCCACCGCTGCACAACCAATGTAGGAGGCTGGACTGGCTTGTAGTGAGTACCAAGGGGTACTTGCACCTTGCACCAGGCCCAGTTATCCCTTATTAGTGTATAGGGTGTCTAGCAGCTTAGGCTGATAGATAATGGTAGCTTAGCAAAGCAGCTCAGGCTGAACTAGGAGACGTGTGAAGCTACTACAGTACCACTTAGTGTCATATGCACAATATCATAAGAAAACACAATACACAGTTATACTAAAAATAAAGGTACTTTATTTTTATGACAATATGCCAAAGTATCTTAGAGTGTACCCTCAGTGAGAGGATAGGAAATATACACAAGATATATATACACAATAGCAAAAATATGCAGTATAGTCTTAGAAAACAGTGCAAACAATGTATAGTTACAATAGGATGCAATGGGGAAACATAGGGATAGGGGCAACACAAACCATATACTCCAGAAGTGGAATGCGAACCACGAATGGACCCCAAACCTATGTGACCTTGTAGAGGGTCGCTGGGACTATTAGAAAATAGTGAGAGTTAGCAAACTAACCCTCCCCAAGACCCTGAAAAGTGAGTGCAAAGTGCACTAAAGTTCCCCTAAGGACAAAATAGTCGTGTTAGAGGGAGAATGCAAGGAAAACACAAATCAGCAATGCAACAACGATGGATTCCTGTCTGAAGGTACCTGTGGAACAAGGGGACCAAGTCCAAAAGTCACAAGCAGCTCGGAGATGGGCAGATGCCCAAGAAATGCCAGCGGTTGGTGCAAAGAAGCTCTTACTAGGCTGAAGAACTGTGAATACTGCAGGAACGACAAGGGCTAGAGACTTCCCCTTTGGAGGATGGATCCCCCACGCCTTGGAGAGTCGTGCAGAAGTGTTTTCCCGCCGGATGGACGCCAACAAGCCTTGCTACACGCAAATCGTGCGTTTGGCGTTTTTGGACGCTGCTGGGGCCCAGGAGGGACCAGGAGGTCGCAAATTGGACCTGCAGAGAGAGGGGACGTCGAGCAAGACAAGGAGCCCTCACTGAAGCAGGTAGCACCCGGAGAAGTGCCAGAAACAGGCACTACGAGGATGCGTGAAACGGTGCTCGCCGAAGTTGCACAAAGGAGTCCCACGTCGCCGGAGACCAACTTAGAAAGTCGTGCAATGCAGGTTAGAGTGCCGTGGACCCAGGCTTGGCTGTGCACGAAGGATTTCCGCCGGAAGTGCACAGGGGCCGGAGAAGCTTGCGAAGTCGCGGTTCCCAGCAATGCAGCCCAGCGAGGTGAGGCAAGGACTTACCTCCACCAAACTTGGGCTGAAGAGTCACTGGACTGTGGGGGTCACTTGGACGGTGTCGCTGGATTCGAGGGACCTCGCTCGTCGTGCTGAGAGGAGACCCAAGGGACCGGAGATGCAGCTTTTTGGTGCCTGCGGTTGCAGGGGGAAGATTCCGTCGACCCACGGGAGATTTCTTCGGATCTTCTGGTGCAGAGAGGAGGCAGACTACCCCCACAGCATGCACAAGCAGGAAAACAGTCGAGAAGGCGGCAGGATCAGCGTTACAGAGTTGCAGTAGTCGTCTTTGCTACTATGTTGCAGGTTTGCAGGCTTCCAGCGCGGTCAGCGGTCGATTCCTTATCAGAAGGTGAAGAGGGAGATGCAGAGGAACTCGGCTGAGCTCATGCATTCGTTATCTCAAGTTTCCCCAGAGACAGAGACCCTAAATAGCCAGAAAAGAGGGTTTGGCTACCTAGGAGAGAGGAAAGGCTACTAACACCTGAAGGAGCCTATCAGCAGGAGTCTCTGACGTCACCTGGTGGCACTGGCCACTCAGAGCAGTCCAGTGTGCCAGCAGCACCTCTGTTTCCAAGATGGCAGAGGTCTGGAGCACACTGGAGGAGCTCTGGACACCTCCCAGGGGAGGTGCAGGTCAGGGGAGTGGTCACTCCCCTTTCCTTTGTCCAGTTTCGCGCCAGAGCAGGGGCTAAGGGGTCCCTGAACCGGTGTAGACTGGCTTATGCAGAATTGGGCACATCTGTGCCCAACAAAGCATTTCCAGAGGCTGGGGGAGGCTACTCCTCCCCTGCCTTCACACCATTTTCCAAAGGGAGAGGGTGTCACACCCTCTCTCAGAGGAAGTTCTTTGTTCTGCCATCCTGGGCCAGGCCTGGCTGGACCCCAGGAGGGCAGCTGCCTGTCTGAGGGGTTGGCAGCAGCAGCAGCTGCAGTGAAACCCCAGGAAGGGCAGTCTGGCAGTACCAGGGTCTGTGCTACAGACCACTGGGATCATGGAATTGTACCAACAATGCCAGGATGGCATAGAGGGGGCAATTCCATGATCATAGACATGTTACATGGCCATATTCGGAGTTACCATGGTGAAGCTACATATAGGTAGTGACCTATATGTAGGGCACGCGTGTAATGGTGTCCCCGCACTCACAAAGTTCAGTGAATTGGCTCTGAACAATGTGGGGGCATCTTGGCTAGTGCCAGGGTGCCCTCACACTAAGTAACTTTGCACCTAACCTTTACCAGGTAAAGGTTAGACATATAGGTGACTTATAAGTTACTTAAGTGCAGTGTAAAATGGCTGTGAAATAACGTGGACGTTATTTCACTCAGGCTGCAGTGGCAGGCCTGTGTAAGAATTGTCAGAGCTCCCTATGGGTGGCAAAAGAAATGCTGCAGCCCATAGGGATCTCCTGGAACCCCAATACCCTGGGTACCTCAGTACCATATACTAGGGAATTATAAGGGTGTTCCAGTAAGCCAATGTAAATTGGTAAAAATGGTCACTAGCCTGTCAGTGACAATTTGAAAGTAATGAGAGAGCATAACCACCGAGGTTCTGGTTAGCAGAGCCTCAGTGAGACAGTTAGGCACCACACAGGGAACATATACATGCACACCTATGAGCACTGGGGCCCTGTGTGACAGGGTCCCAGTGACACATACATATAGGCCACAAACCTATGAGCACTGGGGTCCTGACCAGCAGGATCCCAGTGACACATAACAACCATACTGAAAACATGGTGTTTTCACTATGAGCACTGAGGCCTGGCTATCAGGATCCCAGTGAGACAGTGAAAACAGTGACAAACACCCTGACATACACTCACAAACAGGCCAAAAGTGGGGGTAACAAGGCTAGAAAGAGGCTACCTTCTCACACCAGACATCCAGGGGTGTTGTCCTCACTGGAGTCTTCATCCAGAGGGGTAGTAGTAGTCTCTAGTATCCTCCCCGTGGTGACAATGGCAAGGTTACATGTAGAGGGGGTGGAGCACAGAGCTCAGGTTAAAATGGGTATATTGTAGCTGTTGTGAGTGATGCAGACAGTGCCTTGACATGATCCTCAGCAATAAAATTGACAGCTGATGCACTTTGTAACTGGGTACAACATGAAACTCTGTAACTTCAATTTCATATATAATGCCTTATGCTGGGAAACTATCTTAGTAGTGATAGTACTGCTGTTGGAATTTGATATTGTTTGATAATTGACATGGCTGTTCACCTCTGTTACCTAGTGAACTGTCTGGCATGATAGCTGGCACAGATAAGAGCTGTAGAATGCACATTGGTGTCCTCATAGGAACACAGTATATGAGTTTGCAATGGACATTGACCTGTATCTGGATGTACTGCATGTGCAGCCACTCAACCATTTGACTTTCCAAACCAGGTAAGTATATTTCTAGCTTGGGATCTTTGATCTGTGGCCCTTATTCATGGCCACTCTGCTATAGCTGTGTTTTGCTTGGGATGTTAGTGTGTATGAGCAATTGCATTGCTGTCATTGCGTTGTATTGTTCCACACTTGCACAATCAAAATGGGTTAGATCGGATATTGGTTTGACATGCATGACAAGTAACATTTGGAGCAGTGTACTGGAGTTGAATATGTTGGGATTTTGCATTCTCAAAGTTATAGTTCAATAATTAGCCAGATCTTCACATGCCATTTCCAAGGCTTTGGGGCTAGATCAGTTGAGTGGACATGTGGCATGCCAAAGTGTGGCACAGGGCGATTAGAAAAGAGTTGTAGCGGGTAGAGTGTAAATGGGGTATGTATAGGTGATGAGGGAGCATGCAGTGCACTGACATAGGTGAGTGAAAAGCCTACAGGTATGTGACCAATGCAAGTGAAAGTTAGCTATGGGAAGATCAGTACTGATCTCTGTCTCTACCGTGGTATATGTATATTTGGAAGCTTTGGTATGGGTATGTGATAAGTCTTAGCCATGTGACACACAGAATTAATCTGTGTGCCTCCCACCTTGTTGGTAAAGTGACATGACCCTAACTTCTGTATCATATAGTTTAGCAGTATGTCACACCTTAGCAGACATTCTGATGCTACTCTCCGTCATGCTCTTTCTGCTGTAAGCATATCTTTGACTGATATATGACTGTATGTCGTTGTAGTTGTAGTTTAGAACCTATTTGGGGTCTGTCCTGTTACAGTCCTATTGTAATGAGTCTCCTGCTGATGGAGTTGAAATATGGGGGCCATAACAATGGGTGTACAATTCAGAGGGACTTGATCCTTCTAGCATGCCTACGTATTGTACATTGTTGATAAATGAGATATACACAGGACCTGTGTTAAAGTGTAATTTACTGTGGAAATACAAAAAACATATGTGACTATAAACGTTAAACACAAAGAAAAAATTGTGATAGGTTTAGTCATGGTGGATGACATCATCAGGGTAGCTGCTACACAATTTGGGAACACAGGTCCAGTGTCCAAGCACCATAGAAAAATGGAGATTGCTTACAGACCAGTCAATAGGGTGTATCTGTGGTACACAAGTGGAACAGTTGAGGAGAGGTTGGTCTTGCCTGTCCTCCAGCTGGATGTATGGGTGGACATCCACTTTTTTTGAGGGGGGTCTTCAGCTACAGAGGATGTGGTGTCTGAGTCATGTCCTTCACCTGGCAGGGCCTCCATTACACTAGCAGCCACAGATGTAGACAGCCCAGATGTACCATTGTTAGAGGTAGGGGACAGATATTGGGTACAAGACATACTCAGTGTAGTATTCAAGTCTCTCAACATCCCAGCAATGGAAGCCAAGTGGGCAGTTTGTGCCTGCAACTGATGCATGACTTCCTGGTGGTTGGTCCTCTGCAGCTTTTGGGTTTCCCCCAGCATGGTGATAACGTGGCCTATCATGCCTTAGGAACTTTGGTAGGCTCCCAAGACTTGGGAGATGATTTCCTGGTCAGTAGTGTCCCACTAAGACCCCATCCTCTGGCCCACAGCATCCCTCCCACACACCCTGCCCACACATGCCTGTTCCCCTGGCACAGTGTGCCCACTCCCAGTGGTGGCAGGTCCATCATTGTCAGGGGTGGCAAGGTGAGACTCAGGTACCTGTACTGTTTGGCACACAATGGATGAAACAGTCCTTGGGACACAGGTTGGGGGTCAAATGGTTGCCTGTGATGTAGATGCAAAAGGGCTGGGAAGAGTTGAGTGGGCAGGGTGAGTTGACAGTTGTTGACTGACCAGGTGTCTCAGATGGGTCAGGGTCTTCGTCAGTGTCCAGACATCCAGGGGTGTTGTCCTCACTGGAGTCTTCATCCAGAGGGGTAGTAGTAGTCTCTAGTATCCTCCCCGTGGTGACAATGGCAAGGTTACATGTAGAGGGAGTGGAGAACAGAGCTCAGGTTAAAATGGGTATATTGTAGCTGTTGTGAGTGATGCAGACAGTGCCTTGACATGATCCTCAGCAATGAAATTGACAGCTGATGAACTATGTAACTTGTTACAACATGAAACTCTGTAACTTCAATTTCATACATAATGCCTTATGCTGGGAAACTATCTTAGTAGTGATAGTACTGCTGTTGGAATTTGATATTGTTTGATAAATGACATGGCTGTTCACCTCTGTTATCTAGTGAACTGTCTGACATGATAGCTGGCACTGATAAGAGCTGTAGAATGCACATTGGTGTCCTTATAGGAACACAGTATGTGAGTTTGCAATGGACATTGACCTGTATCTGGATGTACTGCATGTGCAGCCACTCAACAATTTGACTTTCCAAACCAGGTAAGTATATTTCTAGCTTGGGATCTTTGATCTGTGGCCCTTATACATGGGCACTCTGCTATAGCTGTGTTTTGCTTGGGATGTTAGTGTGTATGAGCAATTGCATTGCTGTCATTGCGTTGTATTGTTCCACACTTGCACAATCAAAATGGGTTAGAACGGATATTGGTTTGACATGCATGACAAGTAACATTTGGAGCAGTGTACTGGTGTTGAATATGTTGGGATTTTGCATTCTCGAAGTTATAGTTCAATAATTAGCCAGAGCTTCACATGCCATTTCCAAGGGCTGTGGGGCTAGATCTGTTGAGTGGAGATGTGTCATGCCAAAGTGTGGCACTGGGCGATGAGAAAAGAGTTGTAGCGGGTAGAGTGTAAATGGGGTATTTATAGGTGATGAGGGAGCATGCAGTGGACTGACATAGGTGAGTGAAAAGCCTACAGGTATGTGACCAATGCAAGTGAAAGTTAGCTGTGGGAAGATCAGTACTGATCTCTGTCTCTACCGTGGTATATGTATATTTGGAAGCTATGGTACGGGTATGTGATAAGTCTTAGCCAGGTGACACACAGAATTAATCTGTGTGCCTCCCACCTTGTTGGTAAAGTGACATGACCCTAACTTCTGTATCATATAGTTTAGCAGTATGTCACACCTTAGCAGACATTCTGATGCTACTCTCCGTCATGCTCTTTCTGCTGTTAGCATATCTTTGACTGATATATGACTGTATGCCGTTGTAGTTGTAGTTTACAACCTATTTGGGGTCTGTCCTGTTACAGTCCTATTGTAATGAGTCTCCTGCTGATGGAGTTGACATATGGGGGCCATAACAATGGGTGTACAATCCAGAGGGACATGATCCTTCTAGAATTGGCGTGCCTACGTATTGTACATTGTTGATAAATGAGATACACAGGACCTGTGTTAAAGTGTAATTTACTGTGGAAATACAAAAAACATATGTGACTATAAACGTTAAACACAAAGAAAAAATGGTGATAGGTTTAGTCATGGTGGATGACATCATCAGGGTAGCTGCTACACAATTTGGGAACACAGGTCCAGTGTCCTTTCACCATAGGAAAATGGAGATTGGTTACAGACCAGTCAATAGGGTGTATCTGTGGTACACAAGTGGAACAGTTCAGGAGAGGTTGGTCTTGCGTGTCCTCCAGCTGGATGTCTGGGTTGACATCCACGTTTTTTGAGGGGGGTCTTCAGCTACAGAGGAAGGGGTGTCTGAGTCATGTCCTTCACCTGGCAGGGCCTCCATTCCACTAGCAGCCACAGATGTAGACGGCCCTGATTTATCATTGTTAGAGGTAGGGGCCAGATATTGGGTACAAGACATACTCAGTGTAGTATTCAAGTCTCTCAACATCCCAGCAATGGAAGCCAAGTGGGCAGTTTGTGCCTGCAACTGATGCATGACTTCCTGGTGGTTGTTCCTCTGCAGCTTTTGGATTTCCCCCAGCATGGTGATAACGTGGCCTATCATGCCTTAGGAACTTTGGTAGGCTCCCAAGACTTGAGAAATGATTTCCTAGTCAGTAGTGTCCCACTAAGACCCCATCCTCTGGCCCACAGCATCCCTTCCACACACCCTGCCCACACATGCCTGTTCCCCTGGCACAGTGTGCCCACTCCCAGTGGTGGCAGGTCCATCATTGTCAGGGGTGGCAAGGTGAGACTCAGGTACCTGTACTGTTTGGCACACAATGGATGAAACAGTCCTTGGGACACAGGTTGGGGGTCAAATGGTTGCCTGTGATGTAGATGCAAAAGGGCTGGGAAGAGTTGAGTGGGCAGGGTGAGTTGACAGTTGTTGACTGACCAGGTGTCTCAGATGGGTCAGGGACTTCGTCAGTGTCCAGACATCCAGGGGTGTTGTCCTCACTGGGGTCTTCATCCAGAGGGGTAGTAGTAGTCTCTAGTATCCTCCCCGTGGTGACAATGGCAAGGTTACATGTAGAGGGAGTGGAGCACAGAGCTCAGGTTAAAATGGGTATATTGTAGCTGTTGTGAGTGATGCAGACAGTGCCTTGACATGATCCTCAGCAATGAAATTGACAGCTGATGCACTAAGTAACTTGGTACAACATGAAACTCTGTAACTTAAATTTGATACATAATGCCTTATGCTGGGAAACTATCTTAGTAGTGATAGTACTGCTGTTGGAATTTGATATTGTTTGATAATTGACATGGCTGTTGACCTCTGTTACCTAGTGAACTGTCTGACATGATAGCTGGCACAGATAAGAGCTGTAGAATGCACATTGGTGTCCTTATAGGAACACAGTATATGAGTTTGCAATGGACATTGACCTGTATCTGGATGTACTGCATGTGCAGCCACTCAACCATTTGACTTTCCAAACCAGGTAAGTATATTTCTAGCTTGGGATCTTTGATCTGTGGCCCTTATTCATGGCCACTCTGCTATAGCTGTGTTTTGCTTGGGATGTTAGTGTGTATGAGCAATTGCATTGCTGTCATTGCGTTGTATTGTTCCACACTTGCACAATCAAAATGGGTTAGATTGGATATTGGTTTGACATGCATGACAAGTAACATTTGGAGCAGTGTACTGGTGTTGAATATGTTGGGATTTTGCATTCTCGAAGTTATAGTTCAATAATTAGCCAGAGCTTCACATGCCATTTCCAAGGGCTGTGGGGCTAGATCTGTTGAGTGGACATGTGTCATGCCAAAGTGTGGCACTGGGCGATTAGAAAAGAGTTGTAGCGGGTAGAGTGTTAATGGGGTATGGATAGGTGATGAGGAAGCATGCATGACACAAGATTTGTATGACGTTGTTACTTACCAGACTCCACTCCCCTAGGTATTCCTGTCATGCCCTTAGGGTGCAGGTTATTGAAGACATTCTCTTCCTGAGATGTGAACGTAGAGGGAGGAGGTGGGGCCCACTGTGGGAGGCTGGCCTGGTTTGTTGTGGGTTCCTTGGGTACTTACACTTACACCTGCACTGCACCTGTCTTAAAAAGCCCAACTTACTCCAAAAAATTCATTGTCCAAACAGATGCTTCTGAATTAGGGGTATGTGCAGTACTATCACAATGTAACTCAGAGGGCCAGGATCAACCTGTTGCTTTTATCAGCAGGAGGTTGACCCACAGAGAAAAGTGTTGGTCTGCCATAGAGAGGGAGGCCTTTGCTGTGGTCTGGGCCTTGAAGAAGCTGAGATCCTACTTGTCTGGGACTCACTTCATTGTTCAAACAGACCACAAACCTCTATAATGGTTTAAACAAATGCAAGGTAAAAACCATAAATTGTTGAGGTGGTCCATTTCCCTACAGAGGATGGACTTTACAGTGGAACAAAGACTGGGGAGTCCCCACTCCAATGTAGATGGGCTCTCCAGATATTTCCACTTAGACACTGAAGACTCATCTGGGCAAGGTTAACCTTATTGTCCCTCATTTGGTGGGGGGTTGTGTAGGAAAGTATCATCTTTCTTGGCATGTTACCCCCCTTTTCTACCTGTATGTCAGTATGTTTTTGCCTGTGTCACTGGGATTCTGCTGGTCAGGACCCCAGTGCTCATAGTTTGTGGCCTAATATGTGTGTTATCAGTCGTACTTAAATGTGTCACTGAGGCTCTGCTAACCAGAACCTCAGTGCTTATGCTCTCTCTGCTTTTAAATTTGTCACTAGAGGCTAGTGACTTCATTTACCAATTCCAAGTGGCAAACTGGACCCCCCTATAAGTCCCTAGTATATGAACCCTAGGTACCCAAGGCATTGGGTTTCCAGCTGATCCTTACTGGCTGCATCATTTCTTTTGCCACCCATAAGGAGCTCAGACAAACCCTTTCACAGGGCTGTCATTGCAGCCTGTGTGAAATAGTGCACACCCTATTTCACAGCCATTTTCACTACACTGAAGTAACTTATAAGTCACCTATATGGCTAACCTTCATTTACTGAAGTTTAGGTGCAAAGTTACTAAGTGTGAGGACACCCTTGCACTAGCAAAGGTGCCCCCATGCAGTCCAGGGACAATTCCCCAGACTTTGTGAGTGTGGGGATGCCATTACACGTGTGCACTACATAGAGGTCAATACCTATATGTAGCTTCACAATGGTAACCCTGAATATGGCCATGTAAGGTGTATAAGATCATGGAATTGTCCCCCCATTCCAAATCTGGTATTGGGGAGCCAATTCCATGCATCCTGGGGGCTCCACCATGGACCCCCAGTACTGCCAGACCAGCTCGCTGAGGCTTGCACTGCTGCTACAGCTGCTGCCACCTCACAGACAGGGTTCTGTCGTCCTGGGGTCTGAGCAGCTCAGTCCCAGGAAGGCAGAACAAAGCATTTCCTTTGGGAGGATGGTGTTACACCCTCTCCCTTTGGAAATAGGTGTTACAGGCTTGGAAGGGGTAGCCTCTCAGAGTCTCTGGAAATGCTTTGAAGGGCACAGATGGTGTCCTCCTTGCATAAGCCAGTCTACATTGGTCCAGGGACCCCCAGTCCCTGCTTTGGCATGAAACTGGACAAACGAAAGGAGAGTGACCACTCCCCTGTCCATCACCACCCCAGGGATTGTGCCCAGAGCTCCTCCAGTGTGTCCCAGACTTCAGTCATCTTGCTTTCCAAGGTGTGGGGACACTCTGGAGGCCTCTGAGTGGCCAATGCCAGTAAGTGACGTCGGAGACCTCTCCTGATAGGTCCATACCTGATAAGGTAACCGATCCCCCTCTCAGAGCTATTTAGGGTCTCTCCTGTGGGTTTCTCTTCAGATTCTACTTGCAAGTTTCCATCACGGATCCTCTGCAGCTACTACTTCATCCTCTGACCTTGGATCAACCATTGACTGCTCCAGGAACCGCTGTAGCAGCAACAAAGTATCCAGAAGGGCTACTTTTCCTCTGCAACTTCAGCTCCAGCCAGCAACAGTTTCCATGGTGTGTACGTTCTTGGAACTCCCTGTCTTCACCCTGCACCAGAAGGACCTGAGTAATATCCCGTGGAGCCACGGAATCACTTCCCTGCTCCAGCAGGCATCTTCTAAGACAACGACCGGTTCTCTTGGACTCCTCTCCTGGCGATGAGCGTGCTCCTTGGACACAGGTGGTGGACCCCTTCCACACAGACTGTCCTAAAGTTCTGCTGTCCAAATTTGGAGGAGGTAAGAGCTTGCCTTCCCCGTTAGTGACAGTACCCCTGTGAACTGCGCCATCTTCACCTCCTGAGGCCTCTGTGCACTATTTGCAAGAATCCTTTGTGCACAGCCTGGCCTAGGTCCCCAGCACTCTAACCTGTGAAGTTCAACTCACTGAGTTGTCCTCCAGCGGCGTGGGACCTTCCTTTGTAGTGCTGCACCAACCATCATTTGCACCTTCTTTGGCCCTGTCTCCTGGGACCTCCGTGTGTGCTCCCTGGTCATCTGTGGGTTGCCTCCAGTGTTGGGAGCCCCCTCTGCCTTCTCAGTCTGAGTTGAGGCCCCCAGGTCCCTCCTGAGTCCAGGCAGCGCCAGTTTGACATAAAACGTGACTTTGCTTGAACCAAGGCTTGTTTGACTAATCCAGCGCTAAACCTCACCTGCATCTACCATCTCTTTGTCAGGCATCCATTGCATCATACAGGAACCCGCAGCCATCTTCCTTTGTTGCATTGCTGCAGTCTTCATCATACGGGTGAACTCTTCTTTTGCACCCTCTTCTAGGTTGACAGGATCTCCTGTCCTTCCTGGAACTTCTTCTGACTTCTGGACTTGGTCTCCTATCTTTGCAGGTCTTCAGGTCCAGTTGTTGTTTCCAGTCTTGCTGGGTTCTTGCAATAACTCTAATCACAACTTGTAGTGTGTCCTGAGGAAACTTGCAGTACCTTACTCCTACTTTCCTGGGCTCTGTGGTGGGGTATTTTACTCACCTTTGTGGTATTCTTACACTCCCAGCGATTCTCTACACATTACACTTGTCTAGGGGGGAATTTGTGATTCAAATTCCACTTTCTTATTATATGGTTTGTGTTGCCCCTAGACATATTTTCTCCCATTGCATTCTATAGCATTTCCTATTGTTTGTACTATCCTATGTCTAATTACTTACCTTATTTTGGTGTCTAGTGTATATATTGTGTATAATACTTACCTCCAGAAGGACAATTGCCTCTAAGATATTTTTGGCCTTGTGTCACCCAAATAAACTACCTTTATTCCTGGTAACACCGGGTATTGTCTTTACTTGTGTATACATACTGTGTAACTATAAGTGGTATTGCAGGAGCTTTGCATGTCTCCTAGTTCAGCCTAAGCTGCTCTGCTATAGCTACCTCTATCAGCCTAATCTGCTAGAACACTACTACATTTCACCAATAAGGGATAACTGGACCTGGTATAAGGTGTACATACCCAAGTTACCGACTACAAACCAGGCCAGCCTCCTACATGACAAGAAGAAGAAGGACTGCCTTCTTAGACCCCTGACCTGCACCTGCACACTGCACTCTGAAGGACGGCACCAGCTGCAAACTTGGGCTTCACCAAAAAAAGGACTTTGCATGTCTTTAACTTATTCAAGAAGGGACTCCCTGTTTGCTACAGGTAGGAAATAGCTGATCAGAGACCTGCATCAAACCCTGAAGAAACTGACCAGCTGACCACTGTCCACTGGCCATTTTTGGATTTGAGCCAGGTGCATTCTAGGAGTTGGACTCCTAATCCTCAAGGAGCAACTCAGAGCTTCTTTAACCTTGAAGTGAGTTGTGGACTCTGCAAGGACCTCCAAAGACCTTCTGGAAGAAGATCAAGAACTTTGCAGAAGATTGGAAAACATTTGGAAAAAAGCTCCATAAAGGGATGGACCTGACGTCGGGAGTCAAGCCGGCTTACGTATACCGCTACCCGGACTGACTTGTAGGTTTGTCCCGCTGAAATGCTCCAGAGCCTCAGACTTCTAGGATTCCACCGGAGGCTCCTGGAAAGGCAATTCAAGAACGTCAACTTAAAATCTGCTTGTGAGGAGAGTCATCCAAAGTCAGAGAGAAAAAGCTCCATAAAAGTGTCAAAGTCCAAAAGGAAAAAGTTGACCGAGGCTTCCCGCGCAGCATATCCAAGGAGGGCTCCAAGGAGGTTGGATTCAGTTTCAAGTTCACGAAAAATTGCCTAAGTCCGAAGGTAAAAGTCTTCATCAAGGTCTCCTGCAATGCGTATCCAAAGAGGGTTCCAGGAAGGTTGGATCTAATCTGCGTCTTCATACCCATGAGAAACTCACCCCGAAAAAAAAAAAAAGACTAAGGCCCTGATTTACACTTTTTTTGCACCTCATTTATGTCATTTTTGGATGCAAAAGTGGCGTAAATTTACAAAATACAATTTTGCCTCCAATATACCACTGCGGTGGTGGATATTCGTTCTCCATATTATGACACACGAACGCCAATTGACAGAATACTGCCACATACACAAATCCGCCAGCCCAAAGGTCAGTGCTAAAGTGTCGGTACCAACACCCATACTGTAATGCCCCACGAATCACCACGGTGGACACTCAATGGCGGTAAACCATTGGTGGTACACACCGACGAGCTCAGAAAGGACACCTAAATGCTAAACTACACAAAATTGGCCAGTACGAAATACACACACCTGACACTGATACTCACACCACACCCATCCAGCCACAACACTATAAAACACACACCTACATTACACACAACCCTTTACAGATACAACTTATTGCCACCAGATTGACTCCAAGACCCCTGTGACAACTAGACACACACACAACATACATCCCTCACACACCTCACTTCACACACCCAACCACAGTACCCAACACCCACACTCATTTACACACCACACAACACCCATGTCCCCACTAAAGCACCCTCATTTCATAGATGAGGAGCTGCGAGCTGTGGTGGAGGAAATAGTCATGGTATAGCCACAGCTTTTTGGAGCACAGGTACAGAAAATATCAATTTCTAGGAAGATTGAGCTATGGCAGAGAATCGTGGACAGGGTGAACACTGTGGGACAGCATCCAAGAACAAGGGACGACATCAGGAAGAGGTGGAACCACCCACAGGGGAAGGTACGTTCTGTGGCAGCAAGGCACCAGCTCACCATACAGAGGACAGGTGGTGGAACCCCACCTCTTCCCCCACTGCTCACAGCATGGGAGGAGCAAGTCTTGGCATTACTGCATGCTGAGGGACTCACTGGAGTTGCCGGAGGACTGGACACTGGCAAGTCAACATTTACTACTTATGACCCCCATACCTGCATACCATCTCACACTCTCACCCTCACTCCCATCACTCCACTTCATCCCACACACTGCACCTACACATATGACTAACCCCAATGCCAAGCCCTGCATGCAATAACAATGCATGGACAGCCCTCCCAGCCCTGAATGGACACCCATCACAAAAGCATTCACAGCATGGAGAACATACAATCCCACACTACATCACCATACACAAACAAATGTGGCAGGGCAACAGCAACGATAGAGGATAGAGGGGAAGCTAGGGATGCACAGCATGTCACGGACATGAAGCATAATACATCACTTACATCCCCACAGCTGCCCCAGCCCATCTTAGTGGAGAGGAGGTGCCACAACTAACCAGTCTCCTAACAGAAGATGTCCTCCGGTGATGACAGTAACTCTGGACTTCAGGATCTGGATGAACTACCTGGCCCATCATGGACCACTGGTCAGTCGGTCACTCCAGCCCACTCCCAGTCAACCAAAAAGCCTCCCCCATCAGTATCCAACATCACAGCACCCACCCAGCGTCCCCACACCTATTGTCAGAGCTTCCAATTCCTCGGAGTCTACGCGCTGCTGAACAAGAGGCCCACCTCCCACCAACACCAACGCAGAATGCCTTTATAGCGCTGATTATTGGAGGTGCCCGAAGAGGGGAAGGGAAGTAGGAAGGGAACAGCTGGGAAGGAGATCTGAAAGACAAAAAGTTTTCAACACAAATGCAGCACATAAAAACTATAATGACCATTGTCTCCTTTAAACATATAACATTTCGTATTGGTATAAATAGTAATATCTGAATATCAATAGTCAGTCTACATAAGACTTGGACCGACCATCAATTACTAATAACAACAGTAAAAGGAAACCACCAAGTTTTTTCTAGAGGTTATCATTAAATGAAATTGTAGCAATATCTTTTAGAGCAAAGATTGTTTTTTCAGAAGAACTCTCATCGAAAAATGTCCCACTGCAAACACGGACTGAGTTTCAATTATAAGCAAAGAATATCGTTTCCCCTTTAAAAGCATGAAACACGATAAATCCAAAGTCCTTTAAACTCTAAATTTCCACCGTAAATCTTTTACGAGGAACAATGCCAACGATGTTTAGATAATCCGTTTCTATACTGATATGTGCCAAGATTAAACATCACATAAACCTTCAAACTATTGTCAAGTACGCTGCTCTGTAACACGAGGATATTCCTGAACTCTATTTGAACTCTAGGAAAGAGCAACAAAGAATCAACGATGCGAGCATAAGTAGGAAACGCTCACGAAGGGAGAAACCCCCGTTGGCAACAAACTTACCGTTGCGAGTACGACCTACTCGTCATTCTTTCTTGCAACTCTTTACCTGGAAATAAACCTGATGCAGGAATTCCCAGCTCTCTGTCTCTCGCTCGATTCCAAAATAGTGAGCGTCTTTGGCAGGGTGTGGCTGGTATTTATAGCCTGACCACACCCCAAAATGGCCGCCAGCAATGCATACTGGGAGTTGTGGTTCTCTCATTGTTTACCAAGTAGCAGTTCTGGGATGGGCAAAAGCACGATAGTTGCAGCGCAACCACCAGCGTCCAAACCCAGCAGACCGGTGAGCTCTGCCACATGGGAAAGGTAAACAACGTGATCTGACACAGGTTGGGACAAACAAGGCGCTGCAAACACGCGTCATAACGGGCAAACCTCTGGATGGACCGGATCCGAGACTGCGCAGTGTTTTATGCCTGACACCTATGTCCTAAGGACACGTCAATCAGCAGTGTGCCCACCCGTACAGGGATGCCAGTCCACATCTCACACCCAAGACAATCAGGGACCTTGGGATAGTGGCAGTGGTTACACCTTTCAGGGGAACAGGGACACTGGGAGGACCGCTGTGTGCCAGGAGGAAGACAGGACAAGGGAACTGACTTTCCAAGAGGCACTCACCAATGTCCTGGGGCCAACCAACAATCCCTGCACACAATGGGCCAGATCCTTAACAACATGCAGGAGAACTAGCACCTGTAGGAGGAACACCATCAGGAGATCAGGGAGGACTTGTAGGCTCTCAACACCATCATGATCTCCATAGCAGGGGTACTGGCAGACATGGCCAACATCATGAGGGAATGCACAGTACACCAGCAGGCCCTTACCACTAGCCAGTATATTGACCAGCCTTCCACTTGTACTGCAGCTAGTGGGTAGGAGGCCCCACCACAGGACCCACAGGCCACCAGCACCCCTCCCCCTGCAGAAAGTGAACCACCCCATAAACGTTCCCTGGGACCCAGACAGAAGCCAGAGACACTTGCCCATACTAAGACCTCCACCAGGAAATGAGACTCTCCTCGTTGCTCCCCTTGTGTCCCACCCTGTCACCTTGTCCACTTTGAACTGCCTTTGCTCCCCTTCCCATGGCCCCTTGGACACTGGACCTCTCCTCCAAATAGACTGGAACAATACTCTGTACTTGACTCCACCATCACCCCATTCCATTCCACTTTTCAGTCAATTATTTGCACTACAATAAACACCCTTGAACACAATTTGAGTGACACCATTTTATGTGTTGAAAATGTGCATTTATGGGAACAGTCACATCTAGTGTAAATGATCCGAACACTGTGACAGCATACAAATAATGACCTGTGGCTGTCTGCAGTAAACACAACAGAACACTGTTGTCATATCACCAACATCTGTAAAAGGACAAGCCATAGGTGACAGTAAGTTGAGATGCAAAGGTTGTGAATGCCTTCTTGCTACAGCCACACAGAAAACATCAATAGTCAGAGTAATGGTCAGTTGCACTGTCTCACCTGTGTGTCATTGGAAGTATTGGCGTATAACTGATTTTCTGTTGTCCACATCCTCATCCTGTGCCTCCTCATCCTCACTATACTCAGGGTCCACTGCTGCCACAGGGTCATCTCCAGACCCCTCCTTTTGCAGAAAACGGCACATGTCATCTGAGGGCCAGGTTGTGCAACATGCAGCATGCCACTGCTATCTGGCAGACCTTCTCGGGTGAGTAGCACGGGGATACACCTGTCAGATGCAGGCATTTGAACCTGGCAATGTGCAATTTTTGGCAATGACGCAGTTATGGAAGATCTGTATGTAGTCCACCACCATGAAATAGTGACCGCCTTTCCTGTATCTAGGGACACATGGAAGTGAGGTAACTCTGCCCACATTGGGCATTGTGGCGGAAGGCGGTCTTGCACCACAGTGCAATTCCTCATTGGCTATTATGGGGCTCTATAGAGTGCAGTGGCAGCGGTGACAATGTACCCCGCCACGAGCGTGACCGCCATTTTCTGTCTATAACCTCACTTGATTCCTGACTTTCCACAGGAGAACACCGACACTGCATGTGCTGCTGTGACCTGTGTCTGGAACCTAACATTGCCCCTTTGACCGGGGAAAGGGCCCCTGCCTTCACTTCGGAGGAGTTGGAGCACTTGGTGGATGGGGTCCTACCCTGTATGGACAGCTGTACGGTCCTCCAGACCAACAGTTGAGTACACCATGGGTACAATGCAAATGGGAAGGTTGCATGGAGATGTGTGTGTAGCATTGTGTCATTTGGTGGGGATGTCTGTTGGTAGTGTACATGGTGGACGCCGGGTTATGTGTATGCCAATGGATTTGGAAACAGGATTTGTCGGCCATATGTGTGACAGGCTCAATTGTATGTGTAAGGGTGTCCTCCTGTCTGTATTCCCTCTTTAGGTCAGCACCCATCAAAAGAAGGGATTGTGGCATGCCATTGCCAAGGACGTGCGGACCCTGGGGGTCTACAGCAGGCAGAGCAGCCACTGCAGGAAATGGTGGGAGGACCTGAGATGCTGGGCACGGAAGGCCGCGGGCGCCCAGCTGGCCTCCCAAAGAGGTCGCTGAGCTGGATGGGCGCTTAAGGGCATCACAGCAGCAACAAGGGGGTGAGTTTAGTGGGCGTTACTACAAGAATTGGTAGATGGCATGGGATCCTAGTGGTGTGTGTGAGTTAGTGGGTCCCCCTTAATGCCAGGTCAGAGTTTGCAGCGTGAACCAGCTCAAGGGTAATGGGTGTCTAGCAAATTCAGGTAACCCAGCTTGTTTGTATTCTATGTCAGTCAGGGCTTTGTGGGTCCCAGGAGGGGAGTAGTTGGCAGTGGTTGGCCCTCATCTTGTTGTTTCACCTAGCCAATTGAATGCCAGTGCATGGCATAGTGCTCATTCGTGATCCCTGTGTTTCTCGGTACTGTGTATGCCAACTGTGGTGTTGGTGCTGTAAGTGACCTATTGCTCCATTTCACTCCCTCCCCTCTTCTGTCATCCTGTTCATGTGAACATTAGCATCATTTGGCGGAGGAGCAGGGGCACCGGCAACAGACGGAGTTGTATCACACAGGACCCAGGAGGCAGAGTCCACTGACGCTGAGGGAACCAGTGGGATGGAGGGTGAGGGGAGCACCACGGCAGAGACAGGAGGTGACAATACTGACTCAGATACCTCCACCAATGGAAGCTCCCTGGTGGTGGCGGACACCTCTGTGACCACCCCAGCTGAAGCTACAGCCGCCACCCCCGTACAAGCACCACCCTCCCAGTAGCCCCTCACGGAGTTGCCCATGCCCGCTCACCCAGGAGGGTGGGCATCTCATTTGCACCAGGCACCTCAGACCCTGCCCCAGACAGCCCTGCTGCCCTGAATGAGGAGGCTATTGACGTCCTGAGATCCATCTCTGTAGGGCAGTCAACCATTGTGAATGCCATCCAGGGGCTGGCATTCCAGATGCAGCAATGCAATGCATTCCTGCAGGGCATTCACAGCGGATTGGCGGCCCAACAGAGATCAATTCAGGCTCTGTCCTCCTCTCTGATGGCAGCCATTGTCCCTGTTTCTACCATCCTCCCTCCAACTACGACTTCCCTGTCCCAGTCTCCTCAACCCCACCCCATCCAACGCACACATTCAGAGGAACATGCACACAAGACATCACACAAGACTGGCACAGTCAAACACAGGCACCAAACTTCAGTCCACAAGCACTCACACAAACACCAGGCAATTGCACACACATCCACATCCACTGCCTCCACTGTCTCCCCCTCCTACTCCTTCACCTCCCTCACAGTCACGTCCACACTCACACCGTCATGCACTGCTTCAACAGCCACCACCAGTATCACCACACCAGCAGCACACACACCTGCACAACATCCATCCATGCGTCCCCTATGTCCTCTCCCACCCTGTCTGTCCCCCCTCCTAAAGGACACACACACAGGCACTCAGACACCCATAGCCATCCACCTCACATCAGCACACTGCCCATGCACATGCACCCAATTCCATCAGGCATACTACTCCAACAACCACTCCCTCAACCTCCACTCACATCCCTCCTCCCACATCGCACCACAATGCCCCTAAGAAGCTTTTGCTTGCATGTTTTGACTTCTTCCCTCCCCCTGTCCTGCCAGTAAGATCAAGGTCCCAAAGACCCAGCCCAGCACCTCAGCCAAACAATCCATGGGGACAGTGGAGGCACGTCCTAGTTGTGGAGGCAAGACAGTGAAGGATCCCACTCCACCAGCCAGGAAATGGAAGGATCCCACTCCACCAGCCAGGAAAGGGAAGGGTCACACTCCACCAGCCAGTAGGGGTAAGGTTCCCACTCAACCAACAATGCAAGAAAAGGTTCCCACTCAATCACCAATGCAAGAAAAGTGTCCCATACAACCACCAATGCAAAAAAGGTTCCCACTCAACCACTAATGCAAGAAAAAGTTCCCACTCAACCACCAATGACAGGCAAGAAGCCCTCACCTTCAGCTGGGACACAGAAGCCCTCACCTCCCAAAGAGGCTGCCCAGGAGACACCTCTCCCAGCAGAGACAGTGCAGCCCTCACCTCCAGCAGAGGCTGCCCAGGATGCACCTCCCCCAGCAGAGACAATGGAGCCCTCACCTCCAGCAGAGGCTACCCAGGAGGCACCTCCCCCAGCAGAGACAATGCAGCCCTCACCTCCAGCAGTGGCTGCCCAGGAGGCACCTTCCCCATCTGAGACACAGCAGCCCTCAACTAAGGCTGGGACACAGAAGCCCTCACCTCCAGCAGAGGGCATGTAGGCCCATCCCAGCATTGGGAAATGATTATGGAGACTCTTCCAGCATCAGTGGGCAAGTTCCCCACCTCAGAGACTGTGACCTTGCACTCCCCAGCATTGGGAAATGGGCACAGAGCCCCCTCCATGATCAGTGGGCAAGTTCCCCACCTTAGAGACAGTGACCTTGCACTTCCCAGCATTGGGAAATGGGCATGGAGCCCCCTCCAGGATCAGTGGGCAAGTTCCCACCTAGGAGACTGTGACCTTGCACTCCCCAGCATTGAGAATTGGGCATGGAGCCCCCTCCAGAACCAGTGGACAAGTTCCTGACTTCAGCTGAGATGCCCCCCACTCCCTTCCCCCTGTGGTGTCTGTCCACTTCTGTGATGTTGTCCCTGCACAGTTTTGTGCGTAGTTAGTCAGGATCAGGTTGGGGCTTGGATTTTGCCCTGTGGCCATGTGGTCCTTATGGACTTTGGATTGGGCATTGGCCCTTTCAGGACAATTGTTTAAGTATCTCTGTTCTAACATTGGTTCATATGCCTTGCAATTACAATTTCATCACTGCCGACTGTGAGGCCTTATATTATTATGCTGTGTATCCTGTGCTATTTATTTACGTCTGCAGCTGGTTGCATGTATGGTGTGTGTGCGTGTCTGGTGTGTGTTGTGCGTGTGTGTGTCACTCTCCTTTTCGTCTTTCCCTCCAGTTTTTGCTAGGCGGCTGTTCTCACCGTCATCGTCTTTGTCGGCATTCCAGGTGGAACATGGCGTAGTAGAGCATCGGGAAGACTTGAAGTTCCGGTTCCATGGCAACATTGATCTTCTCTGTGTCTCTGATGGTGAGTCTTTGGTCTTCTGTGATGTGTTTCCGCCAGACTTTTGATGCCATTGGTACCACCCTAGAAATTGTGGCGGATTGATATGGTGGGTGGTACCTTGTCTTCTGCCTGGCTGTTGATGGCTACCGCCGTGATGCGTGGTGTTAACAACCTGGCGGATGGTGTGGTACATTGGCTGTCTATGGTAGTTATTACTGCCATGGTCTTAATTTGGTGGTAGCTACCGCCAGCCTGTTTAACAGTCACCTCCAATGTCATAATGACCACCTTTGTCTCCTAAGTTAAGCTTTGTTGCTCGTTGTCAAGCTACCAAGAGGTGAGCAAGGATTAATTTATTGAGACCATGACTGGACCTAAATGGGGAATTTATGGCCTAGAGCTAAGTCTAGGTACTTATCTGCCCCTACCAATAATCCACTTTACAACACTGAAACTGGAAGAATACAGAACAATTACAGCAGCTTGAATTTGAAAGAGTACAATTAATTATAAAATAAAGAAAACATCCTCTTTTGTTTCTTCTACTGTCTATGTTTTTCCATACATGAATTATGACATTTATAGACATCTTTTGGCCTAGCAGGGATGATGTTTTCAAAAGGATCAATAAAATCGAAGACTGTGTCATGTTATTTTTAGATATTGTACCGGATATAATAATTGAAGCCAGATTTTACTACATCTTATTTAGATTACTGTAGTAACTAGAGTCAAGGTTAGTAATCAAATGGAGTGAGTATGAAGCATTTTATTACTTATTTGTGGTGATCCATTGTGTAGCTTTGGGGGTTTTTCATAGTCCATTGATTTTTTTTTCCCCACTGTTCGAAGATGATGCTTTAAACAAACCATTGTTTAGGATGAAGGAGTATATAAGCTGAGAAGAGTAAAACAATCAAAATGATATATGTACTACAGTTCAATGTATTTTAAAGTCTAAGCCATGATTACTGTAATATTTGTCTACCTTTAAAGACAAAGTACTAATATATTTTTGTCTTTTTCAATTGCCGCTGCAATTGAACGATTTTGCTCTTCAAACATACACATATTGGTTAGAGATATGTATGGACAGAGTTTTTTTAAATATATAACGTTCTTGCCACATGTTTCCATGTGCTTCCTCTGTCTATTTGCTATTTACATGTTCTCACCCATACATCACTCATACACTCACTGGCACACATGTGCAATCTCCCACTCAGTAACTCACCCACACATTAACTCATACATTCACTCACAGATGCACACACTGTTCCACTCATACACTCAGCTATACATGCAGTCATGCCCTATCTTACTCACTTGCACATGTACTCACTCATTCACCCATAAATGTGATCATACACTCAGTCAATAACTCATACACATACTCATTTACTCAGTCATTCATGCATGCTTGAAATCATGCAGTCGCTCACACACTCATACATGCATTCTTACACTCACTCACTCGCACATGCACCACTAACTCACTCAATCAATCATACATGCAGTCATGCACTCACTCACCCATACATGCACTCAATCACCCATACACACACTGATACACTCAGTTACTTACTCATGCATGGAGTTATGTACTCATTGACTCACCCATACATACACTCATGCATTCAATCAAACACCCATACACAAAGTCACGCAGTCACTCACTCATGCATGCACTCAAGCACTCACTCATTGACCCATACATGCACTCATTACTCACTCAATCATACATGCTCTCATACACTCAGTCACCTATACACACATTCCTGCACTCAGTCAACCTCTCCTTCTTGCACTCATGCGCTCACAGACTCACCCATACACACACTCATACTCTCAGTCACTCACTCATGCATGTCTCCATGCACTATCTCACTCACCAATACATGCACTCACTCACTTACCCATGGATACAATCATACACTCAACCACATACACTCATACATTCAGTCGTTTACTAATGCATGCACTCATGCACTCACTGACTTACCCATATATGCACTCATGCACTAAATCAATCACCCATACACACACTCATACACTAAATCACTCATTCGTGGATGCATTCAAGCACTCATTCATTCACCCATTCATGCACTCATGCAGTCAGTGTAGGAGGCTGGCCTGGCTTGTAGTGGGTACCAATGGTACTCACGTGTTATGCCAGGTCCAGTTATACCTTATTAGTAGGGTGCAGTAGAGCTCTAGCAGCTTAGGCTGACAGAGGTAGCTACAGCAGAGCAGCCAAGGCTAAACTAGGAGGCATGCAAAGCTCATGCAATACCACTTATATCATATCAGTACTATATCATAAGAATGGCAATACTCATAGTTACTGAAAATAAATAAACTTTATTTTAGTGACAATGTGCCAAAAATATCTCAGAGGCTATACTCCCTTAGGAAGTGAGTAACATACACAACATATACAAAACTAACCAAATCAGGTAAGTAAAACAGTCAGAAAGTACTGCAAACACTGTAAAACACAATAGGATGCAATAGGCCTAGGGGAAACACAAACCATATACTAAGAAAGTGTAATGCGAACCACAAATTCACCCCTAGACAAGTGTAGTATGTAGAGGGTCACTGGGAGTGTGAGAAAACACTAAGGGTGTAAAGGAGACCCCACCCCAAGACCCTGGAAAGTAGGAGTAAAGTACTACTATTTCCCCAAAAAAACACTAAAGTCGTGATAAAGGATTTTGCAAGGAACACAACAGACTGCAAAGCACTGAAGATGCATTCTTAGACCTTAAGACCTGCAAAGGAAAGGGGCCAAGTCCAAGAGTCGCTAAAGTGTACAGGGGGGCAGGAGCCCACTTAACCCCAGATGGAGGTGCAAAATGGCTGCCTCTGGTTGGAAGAAGCTGCAGGTTCTCTAACAACGAAAGGAGGTAGGAGGTTCTGCTTTGTGCAGAAGATGTCGCACGGCGTACTGGAGGATGCAGAGTCATTTCCTTGGCAAAATATTGCAACAAAAGCCTTGCTACCTGCAAAAGTCACAATTGGAGAAAAAGGGTGCTGCCCGGGCCCAGGAAGGACCAGGATGTCGCCACTTGGGAGAGGAGACAGAGGGGGCCCGCAGCAATGTACAGAGCCCACGGACAGAAAGGAAGCACCTGCAGAAGACTTTTAACACAAGTTCAAGAAGACTGAACATGGCGGTCATTTCACCACTGAAAAGAGAGGTCTCACGACACCGAAGATCAACTCAGGGAGCTGAGCATCCCAGGACAGAGTGCTGGAGACCTAGGCTCAGCTGTGCATGCAGGATTTCTTGGAAATGTGCAGAGAAGCCCTTGTAGCTGTAGATCAGACGATGCACAGGATTACTGCCTTGGGAGGGGAAACAAGGACTTACCTCCTCCAAATTTGGCCAGTTGGACCACTGGACAGTCTAGGTCACTTGGGTCCACCACCTGTGTTCCAGTGGCCATGCTCATCAGGATGAGAGGGGACCCAGAGTACCAGTGAAGCTGAAGTTTGGTGCCTGCTGGAGTAGGGGGAAGATTCCATCAACCCACAGGAGATTTCTTTGTGTCTTCCAGTGCTGGATGAAGGCAGGCAGCCCCCAGAGCATGCACCACCAGGAAACAGTCAAGAAAGCCAGCAGGATTAGGCGCTACAATGTCACTGGTAGTCTTTTTGCTACTTTGTTGCAGTTTTGCAGGTGTCCTGCAGCAGTCAGCGGTCGATCCTTGGCAGAAGTCAAAGAGAGAAGTGCAGAGGAACCCTGATGAATTCTTGCAAGTCGTAATCTGAGGAAAAGCCCACTGGAGAGACCCTAAATTGCCCTCAGAGGAGGATTGGCCACATAGTCAGTTATGCACCTATCAGGTGGGGTCTCTGATGTCACCTGCTGGCACTGGCCACCCAGAGGCCTCCAGAGTTCCCCCACACCTCTGAAAACAAGATGGCAGAGTTCTGAGACACACTGGAGGAGCTCTGGGCACCACCCTTGGGGTGGTGATGGACAGGGGAGTGGTCACTCCCCTTTCCATTGTCCAGTTTTGCACCAGAGCAGGGACTGGGCGTTCCCTAAACCGGTTTAGACTGGCTTATGGAAGGAGAACACCATCTGTGCCCTTGAATGCATTTCCAGAGGCTGAGAGAGGCTACCCCTCCCCAGCCTTTAACACCTATTTCCAAAGAGAGAGGGTGTAACACCCTGCTCTCAGAGGAAATGCTTTGTTCTGCCTTTCTGAGACTGGGCAGCCCAGACCCCAGGAGGGCAGAACACTGTCTGTGGGGTGGGAGCAAGTGTAGCTGCAGAGAAAACCCCAGAGAGCTGGTTTGGCAGTACTGGAGGTCCATAGTGGAGCCCCCAGGATGACTGGAATTGGCTCCTCAATACCAGATTTGGAATGGGGGAACAATTCCATGATCTTAGACATGTTAGGTGGCCATATTCGGAGTTACCATTGTGGAGCTACCTATAGGTTTTGACCTATATGTAGTTCACGTGTGTAATGGTGTCCCCGCACTCACAAAGTCTGGGGAAATGGCCCTGAACTATGTGGGGGCACCTTTGCGAGTGCAAGGGCGCCCTCACACTTAGTAACTTTGCACCTAACCTTCAGCAAGTGAAGGTTAGACATATAGGTGACTTATAAGTTACTTAAGTGCACTGAAAATGGCTGTGAAATAACATGTGTGTTATTTCACTCAGGCTGTAATGGTAGTCCTGTGTAAAGGATTGTCTGAGCTCCCTATGGGTGGCAAAAGAAATGCTGCAGCCCATATGGATCTCCTGGAGCCCCAATGCCCTGGGTAGTAAGGTATCATATACTAGGGACTAATAAGGGGAGTCCACTATGCTAATTGAAATTGGTAGATGTAGTCACTAGCCTATAGTGACAAATTTAAAGGCAGAGAGAGCATGAGCACTGAGGTTCTGATTAGCAGAGCCTCAGTGACACAGTTAGGCATTACACAGGCATACACATTTAGGCCCCGAACTATGATCACTGGGGTCCTGGCTAGCACGATCCCATTGAGACAGGCAAAAACATACTGACATACATGTAAAAATGGGGGTAATATGCCAAAAAATATGGTACTTTCCTACAGTCAGTCATCCTCTCATACAGGCAATCATTCAATCAGTCAATCACCTATACACACACTCATACATTTAGTCACTCACTCATACACACACTTATGCACTGTCTCACTAACCCATACATGTACCCACTCACTCATATAATACACTCATACACTCAGTCACTCACTCCTGCTTGCAATCATGCACTCACTCACTCACCCATACATGTACTCATTGCCTCACACAATCACCTATACACACACTCATATACTCAGTCACTCACACATGCACACACTTATGAACTATCTCACTCACCCATACATGTACTCACTCACCCAAAGATACATTCATATACTCACTCAGTCACTCATACATGCAGGGAATAATACACTTACTGACTCACCCATAAATTCACTCATGCACTCAATCACCCATACACACACGCATACACTCCGTTCCCAATCTGGGACGAAGTCACAGGTTGAGGCAGACCTCGCTGGAGCCCTTTTCGGATACATTGCGCGGGAACCTCGGTCACCGTTCAATGTTTGGACTTAGTCACTTTTTTGGGAAGATTTCCTCTGACCAGGACAAAATCAAATGTTTAGGCCGACCAGAATGGAGCCCTCTTCAGATACACTGCGTGGGAGGTCTCAATTAAACTTTTACATTCGGACTTAGAAATGTTTTGGAGCTTTTCGTCCCCGTCATCAGACGACACTCATCAGCAACCCATTTTGATGTGAAATCGTTGGATTGCCTTTCTGCAAGCCCCCGGTCAAATCCTGGAATTCTGGGGCTCCAGAGCTTTTCAGCAGGACAAACATGCAAGTTAGGTAGGGTCGCGTCGATGTTGGCTCGCTTGACTCTCACCGTCGGTCAATCTGCTTATGGAGCTTTTTCCCAAAGTTGCTCCAAACTTCTCCAAACTTCTGGATCTTCTTCCAGAAGAACGTGTAAGGTCTTTCAAGTGTCCACAACTCACTCCAAGGTTTCAGAAGCTCTGAGTTGCTCCTTGGAGATTAGGCCTTCAACTCCCAGAATGCAGGGTAAAATCTTAAAATGGCCACTGGTCACTGGTCAGCCGGGCTAATTTTGCAGGACTTGATGCAGGGGACTCTAGTCAGTTCCTTGCTACCTGTATCTTACAGAGAGCCCCTTCCTGAGGTTGTAGAAGTAAGGCAAAGTCTTTTTCTTGATGATGTGCAAAATGTATAGCTGGTGCAGTCCTTCTGAGTGCACATGTGTCCACGTGTAACCTGTAAGTCAGGCCTGGTCGATATTGGCCAGCTTGACTCAGGGTGTCGGGTCGATCCACTTATGGAGCTTTTTTCAACGTTGCTCCAAACTTCTCCAAACTTCTGAATCTTCATCCAGAAGTACCTTAAAGTTCATTCTTGTGTCCCCAACTCACCCCTAGGTTCCAGAATCTCAGAGTTGCTCCTTGGAGGTTAGGACTCTAACTCCCAGAATGCACCTGGCTCAAATCCTTAAATGACTACTGGTCACTGTTCAGCTGGTCTTTTTTTGCAAGCTTGATGCAGGCTCTTTCCAGCCCTGTCTTCATCTAATCAGGAGAGACTGAGCTGTCTGGGGTTGCAGGAAATTGGGGAGGTCTAGTTGATGTCGCAAATGTCCTTGCCTCCTTTGAATACCAGTTTGGATGATTTGCACACATTCTGTTCTATCATTTACTGAGGCAGATCTCCTCGCACCCAGATGCTTTCTTTGCTCCAGCCCAAGGCAACTTCACACCTCATCAAGGCAACCTGGCTCAGGCTATCAGAAGCTGACCAATCAGAGAAAGGCAAGTTGTTGTATTTATTCTAACAATCAGTCTGAGACCAAACTTGATCTACCTAGCTCCTTTGGAGACTTTATTAAGTAAAAAAAGTTTCCCCATTTTAGCCTATGTAGCCTTGTCACTATAATGAGGGATACATGAAATGAATTTGGCTATTTTTCCTCACCAGAGCTTAAAAACCATATATTATAAGGTCCCTGCTTATATATATACTGCACACAACCCTGGGGGCACCTAAGGCATACCTTAGGGGTGACGTATTTATGAAAATAAGGTAGTTTAGGACTTTAGAAGTACTTTTAATTCCAAAGTCGAAATTTGCATGAAACGTTAATTTAAAAACAGCCAGCAAGGAAGGTCTGCCTTTAAAAAGACCCTGGGCACCTAAGCAGTGCACCTATTTAGGTACTACCTATGCTGGGGTCCCTAACCCTACATGCTCTAGTACTAGGAACTTATAGGTAGGTTGTCATAGCCAATAATAATTAGCCTCATTTGCATACTAAGTTTACACAGAGTACAGGCCCTGGGGCTGGTTAGCAGTACCCAGGGCACCACCAGAGTCAGGAAATCACCAGCAAAAAGTGTGAAATGGGGCAAACAGTTAGGGGGCTTTTGCAATCAGCCCAGTTTTCTTACAAAAGTGTTTTGCAGCAACTCTGGATCCAGGATTGGGGAGTGCATGATGGCAGACACTGTGCTCGGAACACAGGTTGGGGGCAAATGATTTCCTGTGATATAGATTCAACGGGCTGGGAGGTGCTGATTTGGCCACAGTGAGACTCACTGTTGGTGTCTGACCAGGTCGCCTAGATGGGCCAGAACCATCCTCTACGTCCAGATGCCCAGGAAAGTCTTCTTCACTGAGGCTTTCATCCAGGGGGTAGTGGCGTCTCTTCTGTAGCCTCTGTGTGTTTTGTGGCAGCTTGACCTTTTGATGTTAAAAATATAATGCTACTGGCTGTATTGTGACATCTGCCTCCAACAAATTATTGTTACATTAAGCATAGACCTTGAACAAAGTTATTTTTCAGCTATTCTCATTGTGGCAAGTAGCCATGATATTGGTTGCATTGACCTGACATTTGTGAAGCATATCAAGAACATTTAAGTCAAGCAGCTGCTAAAATGTGCTGATCCTTAGCCCTTGGGAGGATGGCCTGAAATTGCCATCTTGCCACCAGTGCAGGCAAAGCAGTGGCTCAGAAAGATAAGTCTTTAGCCATTTTGAGGCCCAGTTGAGTGTTATGCAGGTAGACCCAGGACTATGTTGTATATGTGACTTGAGTCATCATGTGCCTAGTACAGTATGAATATGTCTGCTGCGGATACCATTCTGGTAATGCATTTTGAGGCCTTTGGGATCATTGTTTTACACAATGGGTAAGCTGTCCTTCCTGTCCTCAATAGTTTCATCTTGGGTAGCTGGTCAAGATGGAGCTATGGGTTCAGATACATCTCAGAGTTAATCTGTATCTTGGTCCCTCCCAGGTGAGTAAACTTCATTTGAGAGTTTGCAGTCAATGGTATGTGGGAAAGTGACCACTGTTCTGGTGTTTGGAGTTAGTTAAAAAGTACCTCTTGTGAGTTGCAGTCATGTCACTCTCCACACTGCACACATTTGACATATTGTATCCTCCCAGGTGAGTAAACTTCAATTGAGAGTTCATGGATAGATAGATTTGGGCAAGTGAACATTGTTTTTGTGGTTGGAGTTAGAAACACAGGGACTATTTGGCTTAACATCCTGGTCACTCCCTCTACGTCCCACCACCATACAAATGTTATCCTCCCAGAAGAGTAAACTTCATTTGAGAGTTAAGGCAGAAGGGTATTTGGGCATGAGCACACTGGGCTTGTGGTTGAAATTGGAGAAACAAAGCCTCCTGGCCTTAGCAATCATGTCACTCCCTCTATGTCATTCACTTGATAAATGTCATCCTCACAGGTGAGTACACTTCATTCGTCAGTTTCCAAAAAAGGGTATTTGGAGAATTGAACACTGGGCTGGTGTTTTGAGTTAGTGAAACAGTGCCTCCTGGCCCTAGCACTCACATAACTCCCTGTACTACACATACTATACAAATATCATCCTCCCAAGTGAGCACACTTCAATAGAGAGTTAAGACATAAAGGCCCTCATCATGACATTGGTGGTAAATCCCGGTCCTGCCGTGGTGGCGGCCACCAACATACCGCCGAGGTGGCGAATATCCGTTCACCATTTAATGACACACACACACCAATCCAACAGAATACTGCCACATACACAAATCTGCCAGCCTAAAGGTTAGTGTTAAAGTGTCAGTACCAACACCCATACCAATATGCTAACAACACCCACTACATTATGACCCACGAATCACCACGGCGGACATTCAATGGAGCTAAACCACTTGCAGTACACTCCGGCTCACCCAGAATGGCCATCCAAATACAAAAAAACACAGCATTGGCTAAAACGAAAATTACACACCTGATACTCATACACCCACCACACCCACCCACAGCACCATAAAACACACACCGACATTACCCACAACCCTTTACGACCACCAATTATTGCCACGAGGCTGATACCAAGACCAGTGAGACAACTATACACACAGACACCACAAACACCCATTTATCCGTCACACACCCCACATCACACACCCCAACACATTATTCAACACCGCCTGCACAACACACACCACACAACACCCATGTCCCCACTAAGGCACCCCCGTTTCACTGATGAGGAGTTGTGAGTCATGGTGGAGAAAATAGTCAGGGTAGAACCACAACTGTTTGGAGCATAGGAAAAGCAAACATCCATTGCCCGGAAGATAGAGCTATAACGGAGAATCGTGAACAGGGTGAATGCCGTGAGACAGCAAACAAGAACAAGGGATGACATCCGGAAGAGGTGGAATGACCTATGAGGGCAAGGCCCAAGCTCACTATCCAGAGGACTGGCAGTTGTCCCCCACCTCCTCCCCCACAGCTTACAGCATGGGAGGAGCAAGTCTTGGCAATACTGCATCCTGAGGGACTCACAGGAGTAGCACTGGCACTAGTGAGTCAATATTTACTACCTATCACCCCCCATACCTGCATGCCATCTCACCCCCTCACCCTCACTCCCATCACTCCACTCCATCCCACACACTCCACCTACACATCTGACTAACCCCAATGCCAAGCAGTGCATGCTATACCAATGCATGGACAGCCCTCCCAGCCCTGCATGTACAGCCATCACCAAAGCATGCACAGCATGGGGAACTAACAGTCCCACAATACATTTCCATACACAAACAAAGGTGACAGGGCAACAGCAACAATAGAGGGGAAGCTAGGGATGTACAATTTGTCACAGACATAAGCATAATACATCCCATAAATCCCCACAGGTGCCCCAGCCAATGTCAGTGGAGGGGAGGTGCCAGGACTATCCAGTCCTCCAACAACTACCTGGCCCATTAGGGACCACTGGTCAGTCGGGGACCGCAGCCCACTCACAGTCCACCACAGAGCCTCCTGCATCAGTATCCAAAACAACATGGCACCCACCCAACGTCCCCACAACTCTGTCCCTAGGACACGTCATTCAGCAGTGTACCTACCTGTACAGGGACCCCACTCCACACCTCACCCCCAAGACAATCAGGGAACTGGGGACAGTGGCAGTGGACACACCATTCAGTGGACAGAGGTCCACTGGAACAGGGACACTGGGAGGACCGCTTCATGCCAGGGGGAGGATAAGTCCAGGGAACCAACTCTCCAGGAGGCACTCCCCAATGTCCTGGGGGCTTACCAACAAACCCAGGACAAGATGGGCCAGATCTTTACCAACATGCAGGAGAACAAGTGGTTGCAGGAAGAACACGATCAGGAGATCAGGGAGGATTTGCAGGCCCTCAACACCACCATGATTTCCATGGCAGGGGTGCTGGCAGATATGGCCAACATCATTAGGGAATGACAGCACACCAGCGGGCCCTACAACTAGCCAGTCTACTGACCAGCCCTCCAATTCCTCTGCAGCTAGTGAGCAGGAGGCCCTGCCACAGGACCCACAGGCCACCAGCACCCCTCCCTGCAAAGGTTACCTGCAACCCAGACAGAAGTCAGAGACAATTGCCAAGACCAAGGCCACCACCACAAAATGAGGCGCTCCTGAATGTCTCCCTTTTGTCCCACCCTGTCACCTTGTCCACTTTGAACTGCCTTTGTTCCCCTTCCTGTGGCCCCTTGGACACTGGACCTGTGCCATAAACAGACTGGAACAATACCCTGGACTTTACTCTCCCATCACCGCATCCTATTACATTTTTCAGTCAATTATTTGCACTACAATAAGCACCTTTGAACACAACTTTTGTGTTTTATGTGATGAAAATGTGCATTCATGGAAACAGTCGCATCTTGTGCAAATTATCTGAACACTGTGATAGCATACAATTAATGACCTAGAGCTGTCTGTAGTCATCACATCAGTACACTGTTGTTATATCACCAACATTTGAAAAATGAGAAGCCATAGGTGACAGTAAGTTGAGATGCAAAGGAAGTGAATGCTATCCTGCTACAGCCACACAGATAAAACAATAGACAGAGGAATGGTCAGTTCCACTGTCTCATCTGTGTGTCATTGGAAGCATTGATGTATAACTGATGTTCTGTTGTCCACATCATCATCCTCTGCCTCCTCATCCTCACTGTCCTCAGGGTCCACTGCTACCAAAGGGGCATTTCCAGTCTCCTCCTCCTGCAGATAAGGCACATGACGACTGAGGGCTAGGTTGTGCAACATGCAGCATGCCACTTCTATCTGGCATTCTAGGCTGAGTAGCACAGGGATCCACCCGTCAGATGGAGGCATCTGAACCTGGCCTTCAGGAGGCCAATTGTCCTTTCAATAATTCTCCTGGTTCACCCATGTGCATCATTATAACGATTCTCAGCCCCTGTCCTGGCATTCCTCAGAGGGGTCAGGAGCCACGATAGGTTTGGGTCAGAATCACCTGCAAGTATTGAGGGACAAGCATTAGTCTTACACAATGGTATTGGGTTAACACCAGAAGACATACACTGACATATATTGGGTGGGGACTCAGGCTCACCTATTAGCCACATCCTGTGCCTCTGTAGTTGTGCCATCACATTTGGGATGCTTCTATTCTTCAAAACAAAGGCATCACGCACTGACGCAGGATACTTGGCAGTGACGTGGGAGATGTACTGGTCCACCAAGTACACCATTTGCACTTTGAGTGAGTGGAAACTCTTCCGATTCCTGAACACCTGTTCATTCTAGTGGGGGGACAAACGCAACATGTGTACCGTCAATGACCCCAATAATATTGGGTATAGGTCCCATTACATATAATCCTGCCTTCACAGTGGCCAAATCTTCACCTTGGGGGAAAGCAATGTAGCTGCACATGTGTTTGACAAAGGTGGCCAAAACTCTTGCCAACACGACTGAGAACATTAGCTGTGACATTCCTGCTGCCCAGCCCACTGTCACTTGGAAAGAACCATTTGCCAGGAAATGGAGCACTGATAGAACCTGCACAAGAGGGGGATCCCAGTGGGATGATGGATAGCTGATATTACATCAGGCTCCAATTTGGCACACAGCTCTGTGATTGTGGCCCTGTCCAGTCTATAGGTGAGTAATATGTGCCTTCCTCCAGTGTAGCCAGGTCCACAAAGGGTCTGTACACGGGGGCTTGTCTCCTCCTCCTATTCATCCGCAGTGGTAGGTATCTAAGGGACACTAGAGTGAGTAGGCTATCACGATTTGAACAATGGAACCACCACCTCAGTGTACATAGAGTATTACTGTGATGGGAGAGTGGGAATGGCAATGTATTTTCAATTTTCAGGAATGACGCAGTTATGGATTATCTCAATATTGTCCACCACCATTAAATGGCCACCGCCTGTCCTGTATGTAGGGACAGGTAGAAGTGAGGGAACTCTGCTGACGTTGGGCATTGTGGCGGAAGGCACTCTTGCACCGCAGTGCAATTCCTTATTGGCTATTATGGGGATCTATGGAGTACAGTGGCCAATGGGGATCAGCGGCGGCGGTGATGGTGTACATTGACGTGACTGCCATTTTCTATCTAAATCCTCACTTGATACCTGACTTTTCACAGGAAAACACCTACACTGCTTGTGCTGCTGTGACCTGTGTCTGGAACCTACCAGGGCCCATATGACTGGTGAAAGGGCCCCTGCCTTCACTTTGGAGGAGTTGGAGCGCTTGGCGGATGGGGTCCTACCCCAGTGTGGACAGCTGTCTGGGCGTCCAGACCAACAGGTGAGGACACCTTGGGCATGATGCATGTGGCAAGGTTGCATGGAGATGTGTGTGCAAGCATCGTGTCATTTGGAAGGGGTGGTATGCCTGGTGGTAGTGTACATGGTGGTGCCGGGGGATGTGTGTGCCAATGGAGGTGGATACAGGGTTTGTGGACCATACGTGTGGCATGCTGAATTTTATGTGTAATGGTGTCCTCCTGTCTGTATTGCCTCTGCAGGTCAGCGCCCATCAGAAGAAGGGATTGTGGCATGCCCTCGCCAAGGACGTGGGGACCCTGGCGGTCACCAGCAGGCAGGGCACCCACTGTTGGAAAAGGTGAGAGGACCTGAAACGCTGGGCCCACAAGATTGCGGAGGCCCAGCTGGGGATGGCCTACCAACAAGGAAGGGGTGCCCATTGGAACCTGACCCCCCAATGGCATATATACTGGTGGTGGCCTACCCAGAGCTGGATGGGTGCTTGAGGGCATCAAATCAGCCACAAAGGGGTGAGTACTGTGGGCTTTACTATAATAATTGGTAGATGCCATGGGATCTGGGTGGTGGGTGTGAGTTAGTGGGTGCCCCTTAATGCCAGGTCAGACATTGCAGCGTGATCAAGCTCAAGGGTAATGGGTGCATAGCAAAATCAGGTAACCTAGTTAGGTTGCATGCCATGTCAGTCAGGGCTTTGTGGGTCCCAGGAGGGGTTCATTCGGCGGTGGTTGGCCCACATCTTGCTGTGGCACCTAGCTATGCCAGTGTGGTGCATAGCGCTCAATCCTGATCCATGTGTGTGGTGGTAATGTGTATGCCAACTGTGTTGTTGGTGCTGTAATTGACTCAGTGCTCCCTTTCTCTCTCCCCCTTTTTTCTTCTGCCATCCTGTCTATGTGTGCATTAGCATCATCTGGCAGAGGAACAGGGGCAGCAGAGACAGAGGGAGCTGAATCACACAGGACCCAGGAGGCAGAGTCCACTGATGCCGAGGGAACCAGTGGGATGGAGGGTGAGGGGAGCACCACAGCGGAGACAGGAGGTGACAACACTGATTCTGATTCCTCCTCCGATGGAAGCTCCCTGGTGGTGGCGGATACCTCTGGGACCACCCCTGCTCCAGGTACAGCCGCCACCCCGTACCAGCACCACCCTCCCAGTAGCCCTTCACCAAGTTGCCAGTGCCCGCTTACCCAAGCGAGTGGGCATCTCCTTCGACCCAGGCACCTCAGGCCCTGCCCCATTGAGCCCTACCGCCCTGAGAGAGGAGGCTATTGACCTCCTGAGATCCATCTCTGTAGGGCAGTCAACCATTGTGAATGCCATCCAGGGGCTGGCATCCAAGATGTAGCAATGCAATGCATTTCTGGAAGGCATCAGTGGATTCGCGGCCAACAGAGATCGTTTGAGGCTCCAGCCTCCTCTCTGATGGCAGCCATTGTCCCTGTTCCTACTGACCCCCTCCAAATACCACTTCCCATTCCCAGTCTGCTCAACCCCAACCCATCCCATGCACACATACAGACAAGCATGTACACAAAACACCACACAAGAGTGGCACAAACAAACACAGTCAGCACACTTCAAGCCACAAGCACTCACATAAACAACAGACAGTTGCACACACAGCATATCCACTGCCTCCACTGTCTCCCCCTCCTCCTCCTCCCTCACAGTCACATCTGCACTCACACCTGCATGCACTGCTTCAACAGCCACCATCACCACACCAAGCAGCACACACACCTCAACAGCAGACACCTCCACAACATCCATCCACGCGTCCCATGTGTCCTCTCCCACCCTCTGTCCTCCCTCCTAAGGGACAAAAACGCATGCACTCAGACACTCAACAGCCATCCACCTCACATCAGCAAACTGCCAATGCACCTGCACCCAAGTCCAGCAGATATACTCCTCCAACAACCACTCCCTCAACCTCCATTCCCATCTCACCTCCCTCATCCCACCCCACCCCACCGTCCCTAAGAAGCTTTTCCTTGCCTGCCCAACTTGACCTCTTCCATCCCCCTCCACCCACCGGCCCTGCCCATAAGAGCAGGGTTACAACTACCCAGCCCAGCACCTTAGCCAAGCAGTCCACGGGGAGAGTGGAGGCACCTCCTAGTCATGGAAGCAAAAGTGAAGGATCCCACTCCACCAGCCAGGAAAGGGAAGGTTCCCACTCAACCACTAAGGAAGGGAGAGGTTACTACTCAACCTCAACCACCAATGAAAGGCAAGAAGCCCTCACCTCTAGCAGAGACAAAGCAGCCCTCACCTCCAGCAGAGGCTACCCAGGAGACACTTCCGCCAGCAGAGACAAAGCAGCCCTCTCCTCCAGCAGAGGCTGCCCAGGAGACAGCTCCCCAGCAGAGACAAAGCAGCCCTCTCCTCCAGCACAGGCTGCCCAGGAGACAGCTCCTTCAGCAGAGACAAAGCAGCCCTGACCTCCAGCAGAGGCTGCCCAGGAGATACCTCCCCCAGCAGAGACAAACCAACCCTCACCTCCAGCAGAGGCTGCCCAGGAGATACCTCCCCCTGCAGAGACAAAGCAGCCTTCACCTCCAGCAGAGGCTACCCAGGAGACACCTCCTCCAGCAGAGATAAAGCAGCCCTCACCTCCAGCAGAGGCTGCCCAGGAGACATCTCCACCAGCAAAGACAAAGCAACCCTCACCTCCAGCAGAGGCTGCCCAGGAGAAATCTCCACCGGCAGATACAAAGCATCCCTCACCTCCAGCATAGGGTATGTAGGCCACCCTCCAGGGACTGTTGTACAAGGGCCGCCTCCAGAAGCAGTGGGCAAGTTCCCCACCTCAGAGACTGTGACCTTGCACTCCACAGCAATGAGAAATGGGCATGGAGACCCCTCCAGAACCAGTGGGCAAGTTTCCCACTTCAGCTAGTGTGCCCCCCAGCCCCTTCCCCCTGCCCAATTCCAACATGTTGACCCTGCATAGTTTAGTGCAGACATTGTCAGGAGTCAAGTCGGGGCTTGGATGGTGCCCTGTGGCCATGTTGGCCTTTGGTACTTTGGACTGGGCATTGGCCCTTTCTGGACAATTGTTCGTATATTTTTTATCATACTGGGATATATGGTGGCTTTTGGCATACAATTACAATATCAGTTCGGCATTACTGTAGTCCTTGCGTTATTGTGACGTGTGTCCTGTGACATTGTTTTTCATCTGCAGCTGGTTGTGTGCATGATGTGTGTGTGAATAGTGTGTGTTGTTCGTGCGTGTGTGTCACTCTCATTTTCCTCCCTCCCTCACTTGTGTGCTAGGCGGCTGTACCCACTGCCGTTGTCTTCGTCTGCATTGGTGTTCCAGGTGGAGCATGGAGTAGAAGAGCATCGGGAAGACTTGCAGTTCCTGTTCCATGGCGGGGTTGATCTTCTCTGTGTACCTGTTGGTGAGTCTTTTGTTTTTTGAACTGTCTTTCCACCAGGCATTTGATGGCATTGGCACCACCCCGGAAATCATGGCGGTTTGCTATGTCATAATATGGTGGGCGGTACCTTGTCCTCCGCCAGGCTGTTGATGGCTACCGTCATTGTGAGTGGTGTTAACCTCCTGGCGGATGGTGTGGTACATTGGCTCTCTATGGGAGTTACCACTGCATGGGTCTTAATTTGGTAGTATTTACTGCCAGCCTGTTGGCTGTATTACCGCCACTTTAACCCTCACTGCCAATGTCTTAATGACCACCAAAGTCTTTGGAGAGGAGGAGGCTGGTGTTTGGAGTAACACAAATAGGGCCTTCCAGGAGTTGCATTCAGGCCACTCTCACTACTCTCCAATACTTGACAAATGATGAGTAAACTTAATTTGGGAGTGAGTTACCAAACAGGAGCCTTTGGAGAAGAGGACCCTAGGCTGGTGAGTGAGGTAACAGTAACAAACCCTCCTGGCCTTAGCAGTTATGTCAGTCCCCCTACTACACACAATATTCAAATATTATCCTCCCAGCAGAGTAAACTTACATTTGGAGTTTCCAAACTGGGGTCTTTTGATGAACGGATGCTGTTCTAGTGTTTTTAGTTGCTGAGACAGCGCCTCCTGTGAGTTGCAGTCAGGTTATTCCATCTAGTTCACACGTTTCCAATGTTCTCCCCCCAGGTGAGTATCCTTCGTTTGTGAGTTGACAAACGGGGTTGATGTGCAAGTGACCACTGTGCTGGTGTTTAGAGTTACAGATACAGGGCCTGCTGGGAGTAGCGGTCATGCCACTCTCTCTAGTGCACACACTAAACAAATATTATCCCCGAGGTGAGTAAACTTCATGTGTGAGTTACCAAACAGGAGTCTTTGGAGAAGAGGACATTGGACTGGTGGTTGGAGTGACAGTAACAGAGCCTCCTAAGAGTAACAGTCATGTACTCCCTGTACTATACACACTATAAAAATGTTGTCCTCCAAGGTGGGTTCACTTCAATTGAGAGTTACCAAACAATGGTATTTGGACAAGAGAACACTCGGCTGATAGTTAATTTTACAGACACAGGACTTTCCTGGCCTTAGTAGCCATGTCACTCACTCTGCTTCCGAGATTTGACAAATGGTATCCTCCCAGCTGAGTAAACTTAAAATGTTAGTTGCCAGACAGTGGTCTTTAGAAAAGTTACCACTGGTCTGGTGTTTGGAGTTGCTGAAACAGTGCCTCCTATAAGATGCAGACATGTCACTCTCTCTAGTACACACACTTGACCAATGTTCTCCCCTCAGGTGAGTACACTTCAGTTGAAAGTTCAATAACAGATCTATTGTAGCATGTGACGACTGTGCTAGTGTTTGTAGTTACAGGACTAGTGCCTTCTGGGAGTTGTAGTCAGGTCACAACCTGTACTGCACACACTTTGCAAATGTTCTCTCCCCAGGTGTGAACCCTTAAATTGATAGGTACCTAACAGGGGTATTTGGAGATGTGACCACTGGTGTAGTGTTTGGAGTTATAGAACAATGTCTGCTGGGAGTTTTAGTCATGTCAGTGCCTGTACTATACAATCTATACAAAAGTCGTCTCCGCAAGTGAGTACACTTCAAATGTGAGTTGTCAAATAGAGGTTTTTGGACTGGTAGCACTGGGCTGGTGAATGGAGTGACAGTAAGAGCTGCAAAATGTGAGCTATGAGCATGCATGACATGGCATTTTGGTGACCATTGTTAGTGCTGTGACTTGCCAGACTCCACTCGCCTAGGTATTCCTGTCAAGCCCTCAGGATGCAGGATGGCCTAGACCTTCTTCTCCCAGTGGAAGAGATGTAATGGGGCACTGGGAGGGCCACCGCCAGTCTTCTTGGCCTGCAGCTGGTGCCTGGAGACCCGGAATGGACCTTGCCCAGAAGTTGTTCCACCTCTTACCAATGTACTCACTTGTGCACAGGGTGGTGCCTACAGCATTGACTCTGTCAATTATCCAGCCCCACATTTTGATTTTCCTACTGAGAGGAGTATGATGGACTTGTGCTCCAAACAATTGTCGCTTTACTCTTACGATTTCGTCCACCATGACTCTTAACTCATCTTCTCAGAAACTGGGATTTTTTAAACACGCCATGCTGGGGAAAAACAGGTGATAGTGACTCACTAAAGAGGGGAAGTGCCAAAGGGTGTGTGCAGGGGGTTGTATGGGATGGTGAATAAAAGTGGTGCCAAGTATCTGTACTGTGTGGGAAATAATTCGCTCTGGCTTCTGTGTGTTATAGTGTAAATGCAAAGGATTGCGGTGTGAAAAGGTATGTTTTATAGTGTCATTTGCCGGTTTCTCCAGTGTGGCGATGTGTGCCATCTGTGTTGTTTTCGAATTTATCCAATGTGCAGTTCAGTATTACTTTGGTGAACACGGACCACCATTGTTAGACCTGGCATACTTGGTGTGGCCTCCCCTGTCTTTTTTGCCTCTGCTTCCCATGTTTTGACTGTGTGCTGGACTCTGTTTTTGCTGTTTGTGGTACTTTGGACTCTTTACAACTGCTGACCAGTGCTAAAGTGCAAGTGCTCCTATGTAAATTGTATATGCAATTGGCTTATTCCTGATTGCCATATTTGATTTACTAGTAAGTCCCTGGCAAAGTGCACTAGAGGTACCCAGGGCCTGTAAATCAATTGCTACTATTAGGCCTGCAGCACTGGTTGTGCCACCCACCTAAGTAGCCCTGCAAACATGGCTCAGAACTGTCACTGCAGTGTCTGTGTGTGCAGTCCTGCACTGTCATTTCGACTTGGCAAGTGTACCCACTTGCCAGACCTAAACCTTCCCTTTTTCTATATGTAAGGCACTCCTAAGGTAGGCCCTAGGTAGCCCCATGGGCAGGGTGCAGTGTTTATTTATTAAAGGTGGGGCGTGTACAGGTGTGTTTTGAATGTCCTAACAGTGAAATACTGCTAAACTCAGTTTTCACTATTGCAAAGCCTATCTCTCTCACGGTTAACATGGGGGCTGCCTTAAAATAATATTTAAGTGTAGATTCCCTTTGGGAGAAGATGGACACAGGGAGTTTGGTGTCTCTGAACTCACAGTTTAAAAATACATCTTTTGGTAAAGTTGTTTTTCTAAATTGTCAGTTTGAAAATGTCACTTTTAGAAAGTGGGCATTTTCTTACTTAAACCATGCTGTGACTCTGCCTGTTTATGGATTCCCTGTCTCGGTCAGACTGACATGTGGGCTGTTGTGAATTCCCTCTAGACAGTGATAGAAAGGGAGCTGAGGAGTAGCCTGCATATCCTGTTGGGCCATCTGAGCAAGAGTGGAGGTAGGAGTGGTCACTCACACCTGAATGGGCTGTGTCTACCCCTGGTGTGAGTCTGGAGCCTGCCTGGGCAGGGCAGGATCTTGTGAACAACAGAGTTTTTCCTTTTAAGTTTACCAACTTCAAAGGCAGAAAGGGGTATAAGTATTGGACCCAAAACCCATGAAAATCGGATATCTTCAAGGATTCCAGAGGAACCTCTGCGAAGCAGAAGAACTTAGGAGGAGTGCTGCCCCTGCCTGTGACTGTGCTTTCTTGGGCAATCCTACAGTTCCTGCCTCCATCTGTGAAAGGGAACAAGAATGGACTTTGTTGTGCATTCTTGTAGGATGCTGGCCTGGCTTGTAGTGGGTACCATTGGTACTTACAGCTTGTGCCAGGTCCAGTTATCCCTTACTAGTAGAGTAGTAGTGTTCTAGCAGCTTAGGCTGATAGAGGTAGCTATAGCAGAGCAGGCATGGCTGAACTAGGAGACATGCAAAGCTCATGCAATACCACTTATATCATATAGGTACTATATCGTAAGAAAGACAATACTCATAGGGCCATATGTACGAAAGCTTTTTCCCATAGACACAGAATGGGTAAAATCCTTTCGTACATCTGACCCATAGTTACTAAAACTAAAGGTACTTTATTTTAGTGACAATTTACCAAAAATATCTCAGAGGATATACTCCCTTAGGAGGTAATTAAAATACACAAAATATATTCAGAAAACCAAATCAGGTAAGTAAAACAGTCAGAAAGTAGTGCAAACACTGTAGAATACAATAGGATGCAATTGGCCTAGGTGCAACACAAACCATATACTAAGAAAGTGGAATGCGAACCACAAATGGACGCCTAGGCTAGTGTAGTGTGTAGAGCGTCACTGGGAGAGTAAGAAAACACTAAGGGTGTCAAAGATACCACACCCCAAGACCCTGAAAAGTAGGAGTAAAGTAATACTATTTCCCCAGAAAAACACTAACGTCATGATAAAGAATTTTGCAAAGACCACAACAGACTACAAAGCACTGAGGATGGATTCCTGGACCTGAGGACCTACCAAGTCCAAGAGTCGCAAAAGTGCAATTCCATGATCCTCCGGGTCTCTAGCACAGAACCCGGGTCCTGCCAAACTGCCTTTCCAGGGTTTCCACTACAGCTGCTGCTGCCAACCCATCAGACAGGATTCTGCCCTCCTGGGGTCTGGGCATCCCTGGCCCAGGAAGGCAGAACAAAGGATTTCCTCTGAGAAATAGGTGTGAAGGGCTGGGGAGGAGGAGTCTCCCCCAGCCTCTGGAAATGCTTTGATGGGCACAGATGGTGCCCATCTCTGCATAAGCCAGTCTACACTGGTTCAGGGATCCTCCAGCCCTGCTCTGGTGTGAAACTGGACAAAGGAAAGGGGAGTGACCACTCCTCTGACCAGTACCTCCCAGGTGAGGTGCCCAGTGCTCCTCCAGTGTGTCCCAGACGTCAGCCATCTTGGATTCAGAGGTGTTGGGGGCACACTGGACTGCTCTGAGTGGCCAGTGCCATCAGGTGACGTCAGAGACCCCCCCCCGGATAGGCTCTTATCTCTCTTGGTAGCCAATCTTCCTTTTTTGGTAGCCAAACCTCCTTTTCTGGCTATTTAGGGCCTCTCCTCTGGGGTATTCTTCAGATAACGAATGCAAGAGCTCACAAGAGTTCCTCTTCACTTCCCTCTTTGACTTCTGCCAAGGATCGACCGCTGACTGCTCCAGGACGCCTGCAAAACCGCAACAAAGTAGCAAGACGACTACCAGCAACATTGTAGCGCCTAATCCTGCCGGCTTTCTTGACCTCTTCCTTGTGGTGCATGCTCTGAGGGCTGTCTGCCTTCACCCTGCACTGGAAATCGCGAAGAAATCTCCCGTGGGTTGACGGAGTCTTCCCCCTGCTAACGCAGGCACCAAACCTCTGCATCACCAGTCGTCTGGGTCCCCTCTCATCTCGACAAGCCTGGTCCCTGGAACACAGGAGCTAGATCCAAAAGACCCCTACAGTCCAGTGATCCTTCAGTCCAAGTTTGGTGGAGGTAAGTCCTTGCCTCCCCACGCTACACTGAAAACCTTTGTACTACGTGATTTGCAGCTGCTCCGGCTTCTGTGCACTTCTCCAAGCATTCCTTTGTGCACAGCCTAGCCTGGGTCCCCAGCACTCCATCCTGCAGTGTTAAATCCTCTGAGTTGGACTCCGACATCGTGGGACCCTCCTTTGTGACTCTGAGTTGACCGCTGTCCTCAGATCTTCCAAGTGCCTGCTCTGGTACTTCTGTGGGTGCTGCCTGCTGCTGTGGGGGCTCTCTGTGTTGCTAAGCGCCCCCTCTCTCTCCTCCCCCAAGGGGCGACATCCTGGTCCTTCCTAGTCCCCAGCAGCACCCAAAAACCTTTACAGCAACCCTTGCAGCTAGCAACGCTTGTTTGTGGTATTTCTGCATGAGAACACTTCTGCAACATCCAGCACACCATTGGACATCTTCCATCCAAAGGAGAAGTTCCTAGCCCTTTTCGTTGTTGCAGAATCTTCGGCTTCATCGACCCGGAGGCAGCCTCTTTGCACCTTCATCCAGGGTTTCCTGGGCTCCTGCCCCCTCTGGACACTATCACGACTCTTGGACTTGGTCCCTTTGCCTTGCAGGTCCTCAGGTCCAGGAATCAATCTTCAGTGCTCTGCTGGTGTTTTTGGTTCTTGCAGAATCCCCGTATCACGACTATTGTGTCCTTTTGGGGTAGTAGGGGAACTTTACTCCTACTTTTCAGGGTCTTGGGGTGGGGTATCTTGGACACCCTGACTGTTTTCTTACAGTCCCAGCAACCCTCTACAAGCTTCCATAGTTCTGGGGTCCATTCGTGATTCGCATTCCACTTTTGGAGTATATGGTTTGTGTTGCCCCTAGACCTATGTTCAACTACTGCATCCTATTGTGATTCTACATTTGTTTGCACTACTTTTCTTACTGTTACTTACCTGTTTTGGGTTTGTGTACATGTGACTTGTATATATAACTTACCTTCTAACTGAAGGTACTCACTGAGATACTTGTGGCATATTGTCATAAAAATAAAGTACCTTTATTTTTAGTAACTCTGAGTATTGTGTTTTCTTATGATATTGTGCTATATGATATAAGTGGTATAGTAGGAGCTTTGCATGTCTCCTAGTTCAACATAAGATATGCTGCTCTAAAGGCTTCCAATCCTTGGAGGACTGTATTCGCCAGCCTCTGAAAAGTGGCAGGTGCATTTTTCAATGCAAAGGGCATAACTGTGAACTGATAATGCCCCCCAATGGTTGAAAATGCTGTCTTTGGTTTTGCATCTTATGATAACTTAATCTGCCAATGCCCTGCAGTTAAATCAAAAATGCTTAGATACTTGGCAGAAGCCAGTGAATCTATTAGCTCATCTGCCCTGGGTATAGGGTGAGCATCAGTTTTTGTTACTTGATTGAGACCCCTATAGTCCACACAAAACCGCATTTTCTTCTTTCCTTCTTTACTATGAGGTTTGGGGACAAGCACCACTGTGCTGGCCCAAGGACTTTGAGAGGGTTCAATCACTCCAAAGTCTAACATTTTCTGTGCCTCTTGTTTGATACAGTCGCTGACATGGTTAGGCTGTCTATAAATTTTACTTTTGACTGGTAAACTCCCTCCATTAGGCCATCAGCTTGAGTGGTGGAGAAGAGGTCAGGGAGAGGGTTACTCTCTTCCTCCTGCCCCTCATCTATGGCCATGAGCAGGGTTAAGTCAGCCCTGTCATAGTAAGGTTTCAAGCGATTGACATGAAGCACCCTAAGGGGACTTCTGGCACTGCCCAGGTCCACCAAATAGGGGACCTCTCCTTTTTTCTCCACAATGAGATGGGGTCCACTCCATTTGTCCTGGAGTGCTATTGGTGCCACAGGCTCCAATACCCACACCTTCTGTCCTGGGCGGTACTGAGTCAGGACAGCCTTTCGGTCATACCATTGCTTTTGGAACTCTTGGCTGGCCTGAAGGTTTTTACTGTCCTTTTTCATGTGCTCAGCCATCCTTGATCTGAGGCCAAGTACATAGTCCACAATGTCTTGCCTAGGAGCTTTTAAAGGTTGTTCCCAACCCTCCTTCACAAGAGCAAGGGGACCTCCTACAGGGTGTCCAAAGAGGAGTTGAAGGGGGCTGAAGCCCACTTCTTTCTGGGGTACCTCCCTATAAGCAAAAGGGAGGCATGGCAACAGGACATCCCATCACCTCCTGATTTTTTCAGGGAGTCCCATGATCATGGCTTTGAGAGTTGTATTAAACCTCTCAACCAATCCATTTGTTTGTGGATGATAAGGAGTGGTGAACTTGTAGGTAACACCACACTCCTTCTACATTGCCTTGAGGTATGCAGACATGAAGTTACTTCTGCTGTTGGATACCACTTCCTTAGGGAAACCCACTATGGAAAAGATTCCCAGGAGGGCTTTTGCCACTGCAGGAGCTGTAGTGTTCCTTAAGGGTATAGCTTTAGGATACCTAGTTCCATGGTCCACTACCACTAAGATAAACCTATTTACTAAAGCTGTTGGAGGGTCAAGGGGACCAACAATGTCAACCCCTACTCTCTCAAAGGGCACCCCAACCACTGGAAGTGGAATTAAGTGGGCCTTAGGTGTGCCACCAGTCTTGCCACTGGCTTGACAGGTCACACAGGAGCGACGAAACTCCTTGGTGTCCTCTGACATATGAGGCCAGTGAAACAATGGAACAAGTCTGTCCCAAGTTTTACTTTGGCCCACATGCCCAGCCAAAGGAATGTAATGTGCCAAAGTCAGACGTAACTCCCTATACTGCAAAAGGGTTGACCAATGTCCTGGCAGCTCCAGGTTTAGGGTCCCTTGACTCAGTATAGCGAAGGTTATCTTCCCAATAGACTTTGTGGCTGTCAGTGACATCCCCATTCTGCTGTTTGACAGCTTGCTGTCTGAAACCCTCTAGGGTGGGACAGGTCTGCTGTGCCACACTCAGCTCTTCCCTAGCAGGCCCCCCTGCACCCAAAAGCTCAGCAGTGTCTGCTGCCAGCTCATCTGATGTAGGTTCTGCACAGGGAGAGGATTCCTCTTCTTCAAAAGGGGAATCTTCTGGAGAGGGAGGGGTAGTGGGCAAAGGTTTACCCTTTCTACTCCTAACTTTTGGGAGCAGTTGGTCCATTTTTCCAGGATCCAAGTTTCCCTGTCCTCCTTGCTTCTGGGCCTGAGCCCTTGTGAGAGCAAAGATATGCCCTGGAATGCCCAGCATTGCTGTATGGGCCTCCAGTTCCACTTCAACCCAAGCTGATGTTTCCAAACCATTTCCTAGTAAGCAGTCTACAGGTAAATCAGTGGTTATCACAACTTTCTTTTGGCCAGAACCCCTCCTCCCCCTCAGGTGAGATTCACAACAGCCATGGGGTGGCTAAGAGTGTTGTTATGAGCATTAGTCACTTGGTACTGCTGACCAAGTAGGTGTTGTTCTGGGGCAACCAGTTTCTCCATCACCATGGTGACACTGGCTCCTGTGTCCCTGTAGGCCTGAACCTCAACACCATTTATTAGGGGTAGTTGCTTGTACTTACCCATGTTAAGGGGACAAGCAACTAAGGTGGCACAATCAATATCAACATCAGAGACTAAAACAGCCTCTGTGGTCTCCATAACTAGACCAACCCCCATTGTACATTACCACGGGCTATTTGTAGTGTTCTTCCCACCACCACTGCTATTACTAGGGGCACTAGTGGACACAGTTGGGGTTGTGGTGGTGCAAGCCTTGGTGTTTTTCTTCCGACAAGTAGAATCACTTGCCCAATGGCCTTTACTTTTACATAAATAACACCATGGCTGCTTTTGATTGTGTGAAGAAGATTTGGACCCACCTCCCGAGAAGATTTTTCTGGGCCTGATGAATACTCTGAATTATTTTTATCTTTGTCCAACCCCTTGTCATGAGACTTACCATCCTTCTTCTTGCCATCCTTGTCACCCCCTGTATGAGCTTTTCTGTTCACTCTTGTTCGGGCCCATTTGTCTGCCTTCTTTACCAATTCTTGGGGAGAGGTCAGATCTGAGGCTACCAAGTACTGATGCAACAAGTCAGACACACAGTTGTTCAAAATATGCTCTCTCAAAATAAGATTATACAGGCTTTCATAGTCAGTCACCTTACTGCTGTGTAACCATCCCTCCAAGGCCTTCACTGAACAGTCGACAAAGTCTGTCCAGTCTTGAGAGGACTCTTTTCTGGTATCTCTGAACTTTATCCTGTATTGTTCAGTGGTTAAGCCAAATCCATCTAAGAATGCATCTTTTAAAATGTTGTAATTGTTGACATCACTCTCTCTGATAGTAAGGAATATGTCCCTACCTTTGCCAGTGAAAGATAGCCACAATATAGTAGCCCCCTGCCTTTGAGGGACCAATTGTACCTTACAGGACCTCCCAAGTGCAGAAAACCACTTGTGTATGTCATCCCCCTCCTTGTAAGGGGGGACAATCTTGTGCAGGTTTTTTTAAACTGTTTCTCTAACAGGATGACTATCAAGATTACTGCTGTTGCTGCCACCATGGGGAACTAAGCCTGACTTCTGTATTTTTCTCTCTATATCTAAGGATTCCCTATCTAAGGCTAACTGCTGCTGTCTTAGCTTCAGTCTGGCCTCTTCCAACCTCAGCTTTCTGAGTTCCCTGTCTAGGGTGTTATCCTCAGGGTGTGAGGTTTGGGAATTCTCTGACACAGAGGTAATGTGTGAATGGGCAGAAGTGGACCGTTCTATAACTGCCTGAACCCTAGTGACCTGGCCTTTTGGATTGAAAGGTACCCTACTTATGTGTGACCCCTCCCACTACGTGGCCTGATAACTGAAAGGTCTTTGGAAGTACCCTCCCCAAATCCTCAGGGCCCTCCCCTGATTCTAGCTGGATACCCCTCTTGTCTACCCCCTGATCCTGGGTTTGACCAGTCTGACTCTGGTCACTTTCAAGGAGAAGGCTAAGAAGGAGATCTTTGGCAGAGTTCTTACCAATCCCTAAACTTCTTTCTATACAGAGACCCCTCAAACTTTTAAAGTTTAGATTCTCATACGTTGTCTTCACAACTTTGGGAGTGGCCTATACTACAGAAAAAATGGAAAGAAAGAGTTTAGGGGAGAGAGAAAACGTTTTAGAGAACTTTTAAATTAAAGAAAATACTTTTGTCAAACTTTTTAGAAACTTTTTAGAAAGTATTTAGAGAGAAAGTAAGACTGTTAGGTTTACTTGCGTATATTTCTATGTATTGGAATATGGTTTTCTTATGAAAAGCACCAATGACAAAGTGGTGAAGCAGTTACAAGTACTTATCCCACCACTGTAGGAGGCTGGCCTGGCTTGTAGGGGGTACCAATGGCACTTACACCTTGTGCCAGAGTAGTAGTGTTCTAGCAGCTTAGGCTGATAGAGGTAGCTATAGCAGAGCAGCCAAGGCTGAACTAGGAGGCATGCAAAGCTCATGCAATACCACTTATATCATATAGGTACTATATCATAAGAAAGACAATACTCATAGTTACTAAAAATAAAGGTACTTTATTTTAGTGACAATGTGCCAAAAATATCTCAGAGGATATACTCCTTTAGGAGGTAAGTAAAATATATAAAATGTACTCAGAAAACCAAATCAGGTATCTAAAACAGTCAGAAAGTAATGTAAACACTGTAGAATACAATAGGATGCAATAGGCCCAGGGGCAACACAAACCATACACTAAGAAAGTGGAATGCGAACCACAAATGGACCCCTAGGCTAGTGTAGAGAGCCTCTGGGAGTGTAAGAAAACACTAAGGGTGTCAAAGATACCCCACCCCAAGACCCTGGAAAGTCGGAGTGAAGTACTACTATTTCCCCAGAAACACACTAAAGTTGTGATAAAGGATTTTGCAAAGACCACAACAGACTGCAAAGCACTGAAGATGGATTCCTGGAGCTGAGGACCTGCAACGGAAGGGGACCAAGTCCAAGAGTCACAAAAGTGTCCAGGGGGGGGGCAGGAGCCCACTAAACCCCGGATGAAGGTGCAAAATAGCTGCCTCCGGTTGGAAGAAGCTGAAGATTCTGCAACAACGAAAGGAGATAGAAAGTTTTTCTTTGTGCAGAAGATGTCCCACGGCGTGCTGGAGGATATTGAGTTGTTTCCTTGGCAAAATACCACAAACAAGCCTTGCTAGCTGCAAGAGTTGCGGTTGGAGAAAAAGGGTGCTGCCTGGGCCTAGGAAGGACCAGGGTGTCGCCACTTGGGAGAGGAGACAGCAATGTAGAGAGCCCATGCACAAGCAGGAAGCACCAGCATATGTCCTTGAACATGGGTTCAAGAAGACTGAACATGGCGGTCGTCTCAACACTGCAAAAGAGGCCCCACGACACCAGAGATCAACTCAGGGAGCTGAGCATCACAGGACAGAGTGCTGGGGACCTAGGCTCGGCTGTGCATTCAGGATTTATTGGAAATGTGCACAGAAGCTTTTGTAGCTGCAGTTGGCGTGGTGCACAGAATTACTGTCTGGAGAGGGGAGGCAAGGACTTACCTCCTCCAAATTTGGACAGTTGGACTACTGGACAGTCTGGGTCACTTGGGTCCACCACCTGTGTTCTAGGGGCCATGCTCATCAGGATGAGTGGGGTCCAGAGTACCAGTGAAGCTGAAGTTTGGTGCCTGCTGAAGCATGGGGAAGATTCCGTCGACCCACAGGAGATTTCTTCATGGCTTCCAGTGCATGGTGAAGGCAGGCAGCCCCCAGAGCATACACCACCAGGAAACAGTTGAGAAAGCTGGCAGGATTAGGCGCTACAATGTCACTGGTAGTCTTCTTGCTACTTTGTTACAGTGTTGCAGGCATCCTGGAGCAGTCAGCGGTCGATCCTTGGCAAAAGTCAAAGAGAGAAGTGCAGAGGAACACTGATGAATTCTTGCAAGTCATTATCTGAGGAAAAGCCCACTGGAGAGACTCTAAATAGCCCTCAGAGGAGGATTGGCCACCTAGTCAGGTAAGCACCTATCAGGAGGGGTCTTTGACGTCGCCTACTGGCACTTGCCACTCAGGGGCCTCCAGAGTACCCTCACACCTCTGGATCCAAGATGGCAGAGGTCCAAGACACACTGGAGGAGCTCTGGGCACCACCCCTGGGGCGGTGATGGACAGGGGAGTGGTCACTCCCCTTTCCTTTGTCCAGTTTCACGCCGGGGGGTTCCCTGAACCGGTGTAGACAGGCTTATGCAAGGAGGGCACCATATGTGCCCTTCAAAGCATTTCCAGAGGCTTGGAAAGGCTACCCCTCCCCAGCCTTTAACACCTATTTCCCAATGAAGAGGGTGTAACACCCTCTCTCAGAGGAAATTCTTTGTTATGCCTTCCTGGGACTGGGCTGCCCAGACCCCAGGAGGGCAGAACCCTCTCTGTGGGGCGGCAGCAGTGGTAGCTGTAGATAAAATCCCAGAGAGGTGGTTTGGCAGTACTCAGGGTCCATAGTGGAGCCCCGGGGATGCATAGAATTGGCTCCCCAATACCAAATTTGAATTGGGGGGGCAATCCCATGATCTTAGACATGTTACATGGCAATGTTATGAATTATCATTGTGAAACATTGACCTATATGTAGTGCACACGTGTAATGGTGTCCCAGCACTCACAAAGTCTGGGGAAATGGCCCTAAAGTATGTGGGGGCACCTTAGCTAGCGCAAGGGTGCCCTCACACTTAGTAACTTTTCACCTAAACTTCACCAATTGAGAGTTAGACATATATGTGACTTATAAGTTACTTAGGTGCAGTGAAAACGGCTGTGAAATAACGTGTGTGTTATTTCACTCAGGCTGCAATGGCAATCTTGTGCAAAGGTTTGTCTGAGCTCCCATGGGTGGCAAAAGAAATGCTGCAGTCCATATGGATCTCCTGGAACCCCAATACCGTGGGTGCCTAGGTACCATATACTAGGCAATTATAAGGGTGTTCCAGTATGCCGATTGAAAGTGTTAACCCCTTAGCTGCTGGGCCGTTTCCCCCCCAGTGCTGAGACCTTTTTTGGCTATTTGGGGTAGTTCGCGCTTAGGCCTTCATAACGTTTTGTCCACATAAGCTATCCACGCCAAATTTGCATCCTTTATTTCCAACATCCTAGGGATTCTAATGGTACCGAGAGTTTGTGGTTTCCCCTGGAGGAGACCAAGAAATTAGCCAAAATACAGTGAAAATTGAGTTTTTTCCAAAGAAATGGGAAAAAAAGGATGCCGAAGAAGGCTTGTGGTTTTTTCCCTGAAAATGGCATTTCAGGAACGGGCAGACTAGAATCAGAAAACCACATTTTTAATCAAATATGGCATTTTACTGGTACATACCCCATTTTTACTATTTTTGGTGCTTTCAGCCTCCTTCCAGTTAGTGACAGGAATGGGTGTGAAACCAATGCTGGATCCCGGAGAGCTAAACATTTCTGAAAACTAGACAAAATTCTGAATTCAGCAAGGGGTAATTTGTGTAGATCCTACAAGGTTTTCCTACAGAAGTTAACAGCTGAAATAAAAAAAATTGAAATTGAGCTGAAAACAACAGCCATTTTTCTTTATGTTTTACTCTGTAACTTTTTCCTGCGATGTCAGATTTTTGAAAGCAATATACTGTTATGTCTGCTAGACCCTTCTGGTTGCGGGGATATAAAGGGCTTGTAGGTTCATCTAGAACCCTAGGTACCCAGAGCCAATAAATGAGCTGCACCTTGCAATGGGTTTTCATTCTATACAGGGTATACAGCAATTCATTTGCTGAAATATGAAGAGTGAAAAATAGGTATCAAGAAAACCTTTGCATTTCCAAAATGGGCTCAGGATAAGGTTTTGAGGAGCAGTGGTTATTTGCACATCTCTGAATTCCGGGGTGCCCATATTAGCATGTGAATTGCAGGGCATTTCTCAAATAGACGTCTTTTTGACACACTCTCTTATATTTGGAAGGAAAAAATGTAGAGAAAGATAAGGGGCAATAACACTTGTTTTGCTATTCTATGTTCCCCCAAGTCTCCCGATAAAAATGATACCTCACTTGTGTGGGTAGGCCTAGCGTCCGCGACAGGAAATGCCCCAAAACACAACGTGGACACATCACATTTTTTTGACAGAAAACAGAGCTGTTTTTTGCAAAGTGCCTACCTGTAGATTTTGGCCTCTAGCTCAGCCGGCACATAGGGAAACCTACCAAACCTGTGTATTTTTTAAAACTAGAGACCTAGGGGAATCCAAGATGGGGTGACTTGTGGGGCTCTCACCAGGTTCTGTTACCCAGAATCCTTTGCAAACCTCAAAATGTGGCTAAAAAAACACGTTTTCCTCACATTTCGGTTACAGAAAGTTCCGGAATCTGAGAGGAGCCACAAATTTCCTTCTACCAGCGTTCCCCCAAGTCTCCCGATAAAAATGATACCTCACTTGTGTGGGTAGGCCTAGCGCCCGCAACAGGAAATGCCCCAAAACACAACGTGGACACATCCCATATTTTGACAGAAAACAGAGCTGTTTTTTGCAAAGTGCCTACCTGTAGATTTTGGCCTCTAGCTCAGCCGGCACCTAGGGAAACCTACAAAACCTGTGCATTTATTAAACCTAGAGAGCTAGGGGAATCCAAGATGTGGTGACTTGTGGGGCTCTGACCAGGTTCTGTTACCCAGAATCCTTTGCAAACCTCAAAATGTGGCTAAAAAAAACGTTTTCCTCACATTTCGGTGACAGAAAGTTCTGGAATCTGAGAGGAGCCACACATTTCCTTCCACCCAGCGTTCCCCCAAGTCTCCCGATAAAAATGATACCTCACTTGTGTGGGTAGGCCTAGCGCCCGCGACAGGAAATGCCCCAAAACACAACATGGACACATCCCATTTTTTGACAGAAAACAGAGCTGTTTTTTGCAAAGTGCCTACCTGTAGATTTTGGCCTCTAGCTCAGCCGGCACCTAGAGAAACCTACCAAACCTGTGCAGTTTTGAAAACTAGAGACCTAGGGGAATCCAAGATGGGGTGACTTGTGAGGCTCTGACCAGGTTCTGTTACCCAGAATCCTTTGCAAACCTCAAAATGTGGCTAAAATAACACGTTTTCCTCACATTTCGGTGACAGAAAGTTCTGGAATCTGAGAGAAGCCACAAATTTCCTTCCACCCAGCGTTCCCCCAGGTCTCTCGATAAATTTGATACCTCACTTGTGTTGGTAGGCCTAGCGCCCGCGACAGGAAATGCCCCAAAACACAACGTGGACACATCACATTTTTTCATAGAAAACAGTGCCTACCTGTGGATTTCGGCCTCTAGCTCAGCCGGCACCTGGGGAAACCTAGCAAACCAGTGCATTTTTGAAAACTAGAAACCCAGGGGAATCTAAGATGAGGTGACTTGTGGGGCTCTGACAAGGTTCTGTTACCCAGAATCCTTTGCAAACATCAAAATTTGGCCAAAAAAACACTTTTTCCTCTGATTTCGGTGACAGAAAGTTCTGGAATCTGAGAGGAGCCAGAAATTTCCTTCCACCCAGCATTCCCCCAAGTTTCCCAATAAAAATGGTACCTCACTTGTGTGGGTAGGCCTTGTGCCCGTGACAGGAATAGATCACACAACGGTCAATGTTGGTCCTTACATGAGGCAGCTGTTGACCCTGGGGTGATCCATTCCTGACGCAGGCACAAGGTGTAGACACTCAAGTGGGGTAGTGTTTTTATCAGGACAGGTTAGGAATCACTGGGTGGTAGGAATTTTGTGGATCCCAGCATATTCCTGTAGTTTGTGTGACAGAAATGCGAGAAAAATAGAGTTTTTATTCAACATTTCAGCTTTGCGGGTATTCTGGGTAAGAAAACTTTGGGGAATCCACACAAGTCACACCTCTGTGGACTCCCCCGAATGTCTAGTTTCCAGAAATGTTTGGGTTTAGTGTGTTTCTCTATATGGCCGCAGAACCCAGGACCAAAAACACATGTGTCTGCCTTACAAAACCAGTTTGTTTTGCGATAGATAATTTTGATGTCTCCACAGTACGATTTGGGCGGTTGAATTTGGGGCTGAACTAAATTGGGGAGCTCCCAAGAGAGCACTCTCTCTCTCTCTCCTTGCTGCCGCATTCACCTGCTCTCTGGGTTGGGCTAACCCACTATTACCCAGTTGCACAGACTGCTTGCGAAGGGACAGCAGGACTGTCCTCATCACCTCCCTCATAATGTACTGGAAGAGGAGTAATCGAATGGGACTCCTCCGACTGAAAAATCACTCCCAGAGTCTGCGCCATTGTCCTATCCCTCAGATACTGTCTCAGTATCTGATGTCTCTGATCCTATGTCAGAGCTGTCCTCTATAACCCGAGTGACGGCAGCAGTCATCCATCAAGATGCCATCTCTGCTAATGGCTAAACTGTTGCTCTAAAACACTAGCCTACGTAGACAGTCACAAAATCGATGGTGTGTGTAAGATACGTGCAACAGTAGAGGCCACCTTACCTGCGCTTCTTCCCTCAATCAGCACGTTCTTTCAAGACACTCAAAAAACACCTTGTCACATACCATTCGTCACAGTCTTTTAGCACTTCCTGCGCCCAGTCCAACAATCATTATTGGTGCTCCCACTCCCTCCTCCTCGGATTCCCTCATTACCACCCAGCAAAAGTGCCCTTCATCTCTCCATAGCCGCCCTCCACTCCGCACATACATTTCATTTGTATTATAGCGCAGGTAATGGCTGACTTTACTAATGTACTCAGCTATTTACATAATATACAGATTTGCTCTTTGCAGTAGGCATATAAACCTTCTGCGCTTCTTTATGGCACTAAAACGCCACTAGACAAGTCTGACCCTTTTGTAGCAGAAACATAATCACAATACTTACTTGACTTTTTTATTGCTGCCTAAAAGCTACAGTTGAAAAGCGTCAGTTGAAGTATGTGCATTGCTTTGAAGACGCAAGCTGCAACTACAAGACAACTGGTGGCAAATCTATATATAGATATATATATATGTATCACTTTTATATGTGGGTCTGGTTTTCCTGAGGGCCGATCGCAGCCCCCAGGGAAACCACACACGTATTGACAAAAGATATATATATATATATCTACATGTATAGATATATATATATATCTATATATATATATATATATATATATATATATATATATATATATATATATATATATATATACATATATCTATAGATATATCCATGTAGATAGATATATCTACATAGATATATCTATATAGATATATATATATATGTATATTTTTGTTGTTGTTGTTGTATGGTTTCCTTGGGGGCCAAAATGGCCCCCAGGGAAACCCTACAACAACTAAAAAAAAATATTGCCCCCAGAGGGGGTCGCCCTGATCATGGGCTACCCCCTGTCCAATTATTTTCTTTTTGTTTAAATTATCAGAAGGCCTCGTAAGAAAGGGGAGACTCTCCCCTTTCTTACGAGGCCTTCCCGAACGTGGGGAAGGCCGTTTTCCCCATCGGAGCAGGAATCGACCGCAAGGCTGCTTCCTGCTCCGATGGGGAAATCAACATTTTAACGTCAGCGCGCCGCCCGGCAATTTGAAGTTGCAAAGGGGCGGGTGGGGGTCAGGATGGGGACAAGGAAGAGCTTCCGTGTCTCACAGGGCCCAAAAAAAAAATCCTCGGGTGCAACGCACCCGAGGATTTATTAACCCCCTCCCTGGTGTCGGCCACTGGTCGTGACCCACACCAGGGAGGTAATGTGGGCATCAGCCAGTGGCCAACGCCCGCTCTAAAGCGGTTAAAAGTGGTCACTAGGCTATAGTGACAAATTTAAAGGCAGACAGCGCATGAGCACTGAGGATCTGATTAGCAGAGCCTCAGTGACAAAGTAAGTCGCTACACAGGTATACACATTCAGGCCACAAACTAAATGTACTGGGGTCCTGGCTAGCAGGATCCCATTGAGACAGGCAAAAACAAACTGACATACTTGTAAAAATGGGGGTAACATGCCATGCAAGATGGTACTTTCCTACAATTCCTGCTTGAGATGAATCTCCAAGAATTGAGCTTGCTTCCTGTTGTTGAGGTCTCTGGGCCATCAAAGACTTCCTCTGCCAGCACCTGGACTCTCTTGTGAGACTCCTGCCCTGCCAAGAGGTGCCCCATCCAGTCCCTGGGCCCTTGAGAGATGAAGCAGGTGGAAAAGGACTGAAATCCAAATGAAGACCGTAGTGTGGGAACATTTTTGATGTACCATCCTCAACACGACTGATAAACGACGTGCAGCACCCGCTAGTGGCTGCTGATAATGACGCAAACCCCACACAGTGCGGTTTCCTGACACCGTGCAACTGGATTTCAATGCAACATCACTGGATGTGAAAAATCAACGCAAGGCCCGGACCCGAGGTGCCTGTTCAGAAATCGACTCATTGCTCCCTTGCAAGGGAGGAAAACAATGCATCGCTGACCCGACCAGAGAAGGAATTGACGCACGGCCTCGCTTACGAGTAAGGAATTGATGCATTGCTGACATTCCCCTCTGTGGCTTTATTTTTTATGCAAATCAGGTACTTTGTGTAAAGTAGCATTCTCACTGTTTTCTAAGGATTAAGGCCCTCATTACAACCCTGGCAGTCGGTGATATAGTGGCTATAATACCGCCAACAGGCCGGCGGTAATAACTATGAAATTATGACCACAGCGCAAACCGCTCAGACAGACAGCAACTTTTACACACCGACCGCCAGGGTGAAATCAACAGGCACCAAGGCGGTAACTGCCTACAGCCAGGCAGAAGACAATGTTCTGCCCACTGTATAATGACACACCAGTCCACCACCTTTTCCGGGGCTGTACCAACGACAACAAAAGCCTGGCGGAAACACTGCACAGAAGGGAAACAGCTGACCTCTGGAGACTAAAGGAAGAACAACGCCGCCATGGGGTCCGAGTTTCATGTGTTCCCCAAGCTCTTCTACATTCTGCTCCACTATGAACACCAACGCTCGTGAAGATGACCATGGTGTGTACTGCCGCCTAGCACACAGGGGACGGAGGGGGAAAAAGAGAGTGATACACAAGCAACACCCCCAACCCCAAACCCATACACACAAGCAGATTTAGCAACATAACATATTTACCCCGTACACCTCAGGAATAATGCAAGGACAAAAGGAATTGATGAAAGTGAGTGTATTAAGATAAAATAGTAGAACTATGTGCATCCAAATCAAAAAGTATATACATATTTACAAATCAAGGGACACTGCCCAGTCCTCAATGTTCGTGGACCACAGGGCCACATCACAAAATCTAAGTCCCCACCTCACTCCTGCAACAACACGGACAGAATACTGCAAGGGCATTAGGTCGAAAATAGCCACGCACCTCAGGGGGACAGAGAATTGGGGGGCACCTCAGCTGGAAGATGGTGCAATGCCATTGGTCCTGGAGGGGGTAACATGTCCTGTGCATGGTTCTGGGGAGTGCAAGGCCACAGTCTCTCAAGTGGGTGACTTGCCCACTGACTTTTCCTGGGGAGTGCAAGGCCACCGTCTCTCAAGTGGGTGACTTGCCCACATGCTCTGGAGGGGGCAACAAGCCCTGTGTTTGATCCTGGGGAGTGATAGGCCACAGTCTCTCAAGTGGGTGACTTAACCACGTGCTCAGGAGGGGGCTACATGCCCTGTATTCTTTGTCCTGGGGAGTGCAAGGCCACAGTCTCTCAAGTGGATGGCTTCTCCACTGGTTCTGGAGGGGGTATTATGCCTAGTTATCTTCATCCTGTGGCGGATGGGGTGAGTGGATGGCTTCTCCACTGGATTTGGAGGGGGCATCATGCACTGTGATGCAGATCTTGGGGAGTGCAAGGTCACAGTCTCTCACCTGGGTATCAGACCCGCAGGATATGCAGGGACCAGGCTGCACAACAGCCCATGGATGCAGGACTACACACTGTCCGCCGGCGGTGACGGCTGCTCAGTGGTGGCAGTGGTGGTGCTGCTGGTGGAGCTGGCAGTGGTGGGGGGACGGCCCCAGCCCATCCCCTGCAGCCTCAGACGGCTGCCCACTGGGGCTGCTGCTGCTGGTGGAGGAGCTGGTGGCGGTGCTGGCAGTGGTGGGGGGAGGCTCCAGCCCGTCCCCTTCAGCCTCAGACGGCTGCCCACTGGGGCTGCTGCTGGTGGTGGTGGCACTGGTGGCGGTGCTGGCAGTGGTGGGGGGAGGCTCCAGCCCGTCCCCTTCAGCCTCAGACGGCTGCCCACTGGGGCTGCTGCTGGTGGTGGTGGCGCTGGTGGCGGTGCCGGAAGTGGTGAGGGGAGGCTCCAGCCCATCCCCTGCAGCCTTGACTGCTGCTCACTGGGGCTACTGCTGCTGGTGGCGATGCTGGTGGAGGTGCTGGTAGTGGTGGGGGAGGCTCCAGCACATCCCCTGCAGCCTGAGATGGCTGTCTATTGGGGCTGCTGCTGCTGGTGCTGGCAGTGGTGGGGGGAGGCTGCAGCTCATCCCCTGCTGCCTCGGATGGCTGCACCACCATGGTTGGTGGTGGGGGCTCTGACTGAGTCCCAGCACCAGGCCCCTTGTCTCTACTGCCTCCTGTTGCAGGCCCCTTGCCCTCCCTTCCTGCATCTAGTGCTGCCTCCTTGCCCTTCCTTCCTGCAGCTGGGGCTGGCTCCTTGCCCTTCCTTCCTGCAGCTCGGGCTGCCTTCTTGCCCTTCCTTCCTGGAGCTGGGGCTGCCTCCTTGCCCTTCCTTGACACACTTGGGGCAGGCACCCTTTCCGTCTGGCTGGCTGGTGGCCGGGATCCTTTCCCATCTGGAGTAGTTGGGGACACTACTGTGCCCGTGGACTGGGTGGCTGAGGTGCTTGCTTGGGTTTTGACCACCTTGGCCTGACGTGAGGGACGGGGGGAGGGCTAAGGAAGAGGTCAATGTTGGCAAGGAAAAGCTTCTTTGGGACATTGGGGTGGGAAGAGGGAGATGGTTTGTGAGTGGAGGAAGAGGGAGTGGTGCTAGGAAGTGTCAGTCTGCTGTGTTTGGGTGAAGGTGCATGGGCTGGATGGTGTTGTGAGGTGGATGACTGTTGGGTGTCTGAGTGCTTGTGTTTGTGTACTTTGGGAGGAGGGGGCAGATACACAGTGGGAGAGGACACAGGGGATGTGTGCATGGATGTAGGGGTGGTGACTGCTACTGAGGGGTTTGTACTGATAGGTGTGCTGGTGATGGTGGTAATGATTGAGGATGTAGGGCATGCAGGTATGAGTGGAGACGTAACTGGGAGGGAGGTGGAGGAGGAGGAGGGGGACACAGTGGAGGCAGTGGATGTTGGTATGTCTGATTCTGGATGGTGTTTGTGTGAGTGCCTATGGGATGAAGTGTGGTGCTTGTGTTTGGCATGCCCACTCTTGTGTGTTGTCCTGGGTGCATGCTCCTCTGACTGTATCTTTCGGATAGGTTGGGGTTGAGGGGAATGGGATTGGGAAGAGAAAGTTGGAGGGGGGAGGTTGGAAACAGGGCCAATGGCTGCCATCAGAAAGGAGGCCAGAGTCTGGATTGATCTTTGTTGGGCCGCCAAGCCAATGTGAATGCCCTCCAGAAATGCATTGGTTTGTTGCATTTGGGTTGCCAGCCACTGGATGGCATTCACAATGGTTGACTGCCCAACAGAGATGGATCGCAGGAGGTCAATAGCCTCCTCAATCAGGGCAGCAGGGCTAACTGGGGCAGGGCCTGAGGTGCCAACGGCGAAGGAGCTGCCCACCCTCCTGGGTGAGTGGGCACTGGAAACTTGCTGAGGGGCTGCTGGGGGTGCGGTGCTGGTATGGGGGTAATGGCTGTATCTGTAGCTGGGGTGGGCAAAGAGGTGTCCACCACCACCAGGGAGCTTCCATCAGAGGAGGTATCTGTGTCCGAACTGTCCGCTCGTCTCTGCTGTGGTGCTCCTCTCTCCCTCCGTCCCACTGGTGCCCTCACCATTGGTGGATTCGGCTTGTGGGATGCAGCTCCCTCCATCGCCAGTGCCTCTGCTCCTCTGCCAGATGATGCTAATACACATAAGGACAGGGTGACAAAACAAAAAGGGGGGGAAGAGACAAAGGAAACACTTGGTCAGTGGTGGCATCAACAACACCATTGGAGTATACAACACACTCACACACAGGGAACAGCCCTACGCACTAGGCAATGCACTACCAGTTACAATGCTAGTCGCCAGCCCATGGATAGGGACACCTAACGCCATTTGCAACATACCTGAGACCCACAGACCCCTGCCCTGTAGTGGATCCCTACTGGCTTGGTCGGAAGACTTTCATATCAGAATCCTGCCCAACATGGGACCTAATCTGCAATGCCAGGCCTGGCCTAGGGCACCCACAGGGCCCACAGCCCCCACCCGGATACCACCTCACCAGGCATAAGTTGTCAATTAGGGCACTGTACTCACCCCCTTGTGGCTGCTGTGATGCCTCCAAGCGCCCATCTAGCTCCGGATAGGCCACCACCAGTATGTGGGCCATCAGGGGGTTTAGGGTTTGATGAGCACCCCTTCCTCGATGGGAGGCCATCCCCAGCTGGGCCTCTGCCGTCTTCCTTGCCCAGCATCTCAGGTCCTCCCACCGTTTCTGACAGTGGGTGCTCCGCCTGCCATAGACTCCCAGGGTCCACACGTCCTTGGTGATGGCACGCCATATATCCTTCTTTTGATGAGTTCTGACCTGCAGGGAAATGAACACATGGAAAGGTATTAGTTTGACCATCCTGCCTGTTACACTCATGTCCCACCATGCCCCTTCCCATCCCCATTAGCACAGACATGGCCCACCATACATGCTGTACGCTGCCCAAGGCCCATCCACCAACCCCCACCACATGAGGCCTTCACACACAGCACTCCATGCATTCACGCCCCATGCATCGTACTCACGGTGTACTCACCTGTTGGTCTAGAGGCCCATGCAGCAGTCGGTACTGGGGTAGGACCCTGTAGACGGGTGCCGTCCCCCGCAGCTATGGACACCAGCGCGGGACACCGCCCACGTGCCGGGTCGGATCCCGTTCCGCATCTCCAATGAGACGCATGGAGACGGGACACTATCTCGGCCCCGGATTTCCAGGTCGCCGAGGTACAAGAAGAAGAGAAGACGGACGACGGTGTGCGCGAGAGTGAAGCCGGAAGGGAAACGCGAGCGGAGGAGACGCACTGGGAGATAAACACAGAACGAAGAAACACCGAGGAAAAGAGAACCAGCCTGAGCCACGGAGCCGGAGGAGACCAGAAGGACGGCAACAAACCCCACCACGACCCAGGAGGGTCATGGCTATGCAAGGTACGGTCCCTGTTAAAGGGACATCGGGAAAAGGGGACAGGAGGATGCGAGGGGGTAGAGGGAGGGTTGAAAGAGGAAAGGGGCACCGGGGAGGAACTAGGGGAGGAGGGCAGTTTGGGTTAAGCACTGGGAGCCTGGATAAGTCACTCGCCGTACCACCTCCCTACCACCAGCTTTACCTAAATAGCACTGCACCCTCCCTTATGCCGCACTAACTTGATACACGAAACCTAGTGTTTCCTTTCCTTCACCCTCCCACTCTTATACTAACGACAGAATAAACCCCATACCCTACCACTTACCTGGCCTTGTCCTTTTTGTTTTCCGAGACCCGCGGGAAGAAGCCGAGAAGAAGTAGTCCGAAGATCTCGCCACCTAGGAAAGACAGAGCCTTAAGGATTCCTAAAACACAGCAAAACCTGTACAGAAGCACCTACAATAATCAAGAGGACGCGTACAGACGGCAACGATATTGCTATCCTGAATAACACCCTTTCCCCAAATAAATACCTAAATAAAACTTATTTTCCCTTTGGGGAACTCACTTAAAATACGGGTCAGAGTCCTCTGTATCGTCTCGCCTTCCACAGTGGTGTCAGAAGTGGGATTTACTCCCCAGGCGATACAGAAGCATCAGGATCATGGAAGAAAAACCCACATTGGAGGACATGATTAAACAATTGGCGGAGGGTCAACCCCACCTACAATTGGTATGGGAGGCGCAACAGAGGGAGGCCAGAGAAGATCGAGAGGCCCTCCAAGCCGCCCTGAAAAGCCAAGCCACCATAATGGCGAATAACCAACTGGTGCACAAAACCGCCCTTCAGAAACTGACAGACACTATTGCCACCTGCAAGGTACATCCCAACGTGCCCAGTTCGGTGTTACAAAAATATCAAGAGGGTGAGGATCCTGACTCATTCTTTACAAACTTTGAAAGAGTGCCCTCATCCGCCCAGTGGCCTGAAGACCGTTGGGGCCAATATATTGCCCCCCTCTTGACAGGCACCCTCCAAACTGCCTATCAGGCTGCAAATCCGGGTGGCTCTACCCCGTACACCGACATTAAGAAGAGTATTCTCGACGAGTGGGACACGATACCGAATATTATCGGATGAAATTCCGAAAAGTTAAATGGGGACATAACGAGGATCCGCTAACCTTTTATTTCAAGGTTAAGGACTTAGGACTTAAGTGGTTAGGTCCCCTAGGAACTGACCGCGAGGACGTGATAAAGGCCATCATTTTAGAGCAGTACCTGGACTCCCTTCCTGGGAGCACCCGTAATTGGATAAGACAGCATCCCAAGGTCGATACCGAACTGGCAGTCGATTTAGCTTGCGCCTACCATCGGTCCGTGGATATAAAAAGCCTAGCTCCCAGACCTTTGGGTAAAGTACACATGGGCCCCTCCCAGTATCCCACCAGACGAGCCATTGAGGAAGCTGGACCCTCCAGGGTTGGGGAACGGAGCCCCATGCAACAACCCCAATGTTTCATTTGTGGTGAATGGGGCCACATAGCAAGAGGATGCCCAAAGAAAAACGAGGGGGTTGAACCCATGGAAATAGGAGTCACTCGAGGGAGGGTTTTGTGTATTGGTAAGGTAGATAAAACATTTAAACTCACTCTAAAGATAAACGGATAACCAGTAAAGGCCCTGATTGATTCCGGGTGTAGTCAATCGGTAATAAGCAAAAATATGATACAACCTGTAAATCCAACTGCAAAACAGTGGGTTACGATCTGCTGCATCCATGGGGACAAGGCAAACTACCCCCTAGAGCTGGTAGAAATAGAATGGGACACATACCAAGACTACCTCCCCATGGGCATAATGGATAATCTAATTGAAGAATGTGTTATTGGCACTGATTATGTGAGATTTTCTGAACTCTTAGAACAAACGCAAAAGGCCGAACCCGCTGATGACTGGTGGATGGATGCCCCGTTTGTTACCACTTCCATTGATAGTCCACCAGAACGGAGAAAACTAACCCGAAAAGAAAAGAGAGTAGAGAAAAGAAAATACGCCCTATAAAAGACACAAAAGAACCCAGAGAAAACAGTAGCCAGTATCGACAGTGACCCGGTTTATTTTAGAGTAAGTCAACAAGAGGATCCCACCCTTGTGTATGCCTGGAGAAATGCCAAAAGCAACTCCACCGGGGAGGTAGGTCCACATTTCCTAGTCCAAAAGAACCTCCTATATAGGGTTACCTTAACGGCCAAGGAGAGAAAAAGCCATTAGTGGTCCCAGAAGCTTATCGGACTCAGGTGTTGTTCCTGGCCCATAATCATCCAGGAGGAGGTCATTACGGCCGAGAAAAAACTGAAGAATATTTATTAAGACGTTTTTATTGGCCTGGGGTCTATGCCCATATTCGTAAATATTGTGCACAGTGTCCCAGATATCAATTAGTTGAACCAGGTGCAGTGAGGAGAGCTCCTCTTCATCCCCTACCTGTTATAGACATTCATTTTAGACGCGTGGGTATGGATTTGGTCGGTCCTCTTTTAGCATCTTCTAAGGGCCATACACATATCCTCGTTCTCGTCGATTATGCTAGCAGGTATCCTGAGGCGATTCCTCTTACCAGTACGACCACAAAAACAGTAGCACAAGCCATGATTACTTTCTTTTCCCGTGTTGGTTTTCCCCAAGAAATTCTCACAGATCAAGGTACGCCCTTTGTATCCGGACTCATGAAACAGATATGTAAAACACTAGGCATTACCCAAATCAAAACTGCAGTATATCATCCACAGACAGACGGTTTAGTGGAACGATATAATCGCACCATTAAAACACTGCTGCGGAAAATAGTAGACGACTCAGGAAAAGACTGGGACCAAAAATTACCCCTCGTCCTTTACGCAATACGGACACATGAACAGTCCTCCACTGGACATAGGGGGTCATTCTGACCCCGGCCGGCGGCGGAAGCCGCCGGCCTGGCTGGGACCGCCAGAATACCGCTGCGCGGTCAAAAGACCGCCGCGGTTATTCTGGGTTTCCCGCTGGGCTGGTGGGCGACCGCCAGAAGGCCGCCCGCCAGCCCAGCGGGAAACACCCTTCCATGAGGATGCCGTCTCCGAATGGAGCCGGCGGAGTGGAGGGGGTGCGACGGGTGCAGTTGCACCCGTCGCGATTTTCAGTGTCTGCATGACAGACACTGAAAATCTTTGTGGGGCCCTGTTACGGGGGCCCCTGCAGTGCCCATGCCATTGGCATGGGCACTGCAGGGGTCCCCAGGGGCCCCACGACACCCCATACCGCCATTCTGTTCCCGGCGGCCAAAACCGCCAGGAACAGTATGGCGGTATGGGGGTCGGAATCCCCATGGCGGCGCAGCAAGCTGCCCCGCCATGGAGGATTCCCCAGGGCAGCGGGAAACCAGCGGTACACCGCCGGTTTCCGTTTCTGACCGCGGCTGTACAGCCGCGGTCAGAATGCCCATGGGAGCACCGCCAGCCTGTTGGCGGTGCTCCCGCGGTCATTGGCCCTGGCGGATTTTACCGCCAGGGTCAGAATGACCCCCATAGTCCATTCGAATTAGTATTCGGGAGGCAACCCTGTAACCTGCTTGACATGGCAGCCGAAACATGGGAGGAAGAGAATAATGGGGAGAAACCCCTGTTGGAATATATTCACAAATTAAAAACACAACTACAAAAAGTTTTGGAAGATGTGCAACATCATCCTGAAAAAGCGCAAGAAACCCAAAAGACCTATTATGATCAAGGCACCAAGTTACGGGTTCTTCAGCCAAATGACCAGGTGCTAATAATGAGACCTGCATCTGAACATAAACTACTGGCTAAGTGGCAAGGCCCTTACCGAGTAATAAAAGCAGTCTCGGCAGTCACTTACCTTATTGAAATAAACGAGCAGCCCAAACGAACCCAAATCTATCATATTAATTTGTTAAAAAAATGGGAAGACCCTGAGAATAATACTGTCACACCTGCTATTGGCTACCTTGTAACACCCACCAATGAATTGGGCCTTAATCTCTATCCTACATCAAAATCAGAAAAACCAACAAGTCCCAGCATCAATGAATGTCTTTCCTAGACAGAAAAAATCCAATTAATTGAATTAATACACCAATATTCTGAATTCTTTTCAGAGGTTCCAGGATGGACCTCTCTGGTTCAGCATCACATCCAAACACCAGAGGGCCAGACCATACGCCTACAGCCCTACCGAATTCCTGAGGCAAGGAAAAAACGGATAGAAGAAGAGATAACGAAAATGTTATCATTAAAGGTCATTGAACCCTCAAATAGTCCTTGGTGTTCCCCAGTTGTCCTGGTTCCTAAACCCGATGGCTCCGTCCGGTTTTGTATTGATTTCAGAAAGCTTAATGAGATATCCCTATTCAATACATATCCTATTCCCAGGGTAGATGAGGTACTAGAAAGAATAGGGAATGCCCATTTATGTCTACCATTGACCTAACGAAAGGCTATTGGCAGATCCCCTTAGCCCCAAACGACAAAGAAAAAACAGCCTTTACAACACCTTCCGGTCTATATCATTTCACTGTTCTTCCTTTTGGACTTCATGGGGCACCTGCTACATTTCAACGCTTAATGGACCGGCTCTTACAGCCGTTCCAAGCATTTACAGTGGCATATCTCGACGACATCGTCATCTTCAGTGCTTCTTGGTCAGAACACTTACAACATTTAGGAAGAGTGTTTTCTACCTTAGCAAGGGCCGGCCTCACTGCTAATCCCAAGAAGTGCATATTAGGACAAACCCAAATTGCCTATCTCGGGTACGTCATTGGTAAGGGGGTTCTACGTCCCCAGAAAGATAAGGTGGAGGCCATCAGAAAAATACATATCCCCAAAACAAAAAAAGAACTCCGCGCATTTCTAGGGTTGGTTGGGTATTATCGTAGGTTCCTCCCGCAGTATTCCACTATTACGGCCCCCCTTACCGACCTGTTGAAGAAACAATACCCCTCCACCCTTCCTCCTTTCTCCTCCTCTCAGCTTCAAAGGTTCAAATATCTAAAAGAGGCCCTTACGACCGAACCCGTTTTACAGTGTCCAGATTTTTCCAAACCTTTCCACCTCTTCACCGATGCTTCCAACGTCGGCCTTGGGGCCGTCCTCGCGCAACCCGACGATCTAGGTCATGACCATCCTATTGTCTACATCAGTCGCAAACTCCTACCGAGGGAAGTTCATTACCCTACTATTGAGAAGGAATGCCTGGCCATAAAATGGGCCATTGAATGTTTACAATATTATCTCCTAGGCAGATCGTTCGTCCTCTATACTGATCATGCCCCCTTAACTTGGCTAGCCTCCCATAAGGATACTAATTCCAGGATTTTACGATGGTTTCTTGAACTCCAGCCATTTACCTTTCAGGTCCGTCACATTCCCGGTTCACGGCAATGCCCTGCCAATTTCCTCTCCTGCTGTCCAGATTCTACAGTCCTCTACCAGTCCCAATCTTGGGATGGGGTATGTAGACGGGGGCCGTCCCCCGCAGCTACGGACACCTGCGCAGGACACCGCCCGCGTGCCTGGTCGGATCCCGTTCCGCGTCTCCAAGGAGACGCATGGAGACGGGACGCTATCTCGGCCCCGGATTTCCGGGTCGCCGAGGTACAAGAAGAAGAGAAGACAGACGACGGTGTGCGCGAGAGTGAAGCCGGAAGGGAAACGCGAGCAGAGGAGACGCACCGGGAGACAAACACGGAACGAAGAAACACCGAGGAAAAGAGAACCAGCCCGAGCCACGGAGCCAGAGGAGACCAGAAGGACGGCAACAAACCCCGCCACGACCCAGGAGGGTCGTGGCTATGCAAGGTACGGTCCCTGTTAAAGGGACATTGGGAAAAGGGGACAGGAGGACGCGAGGGGGTAGAGGGAGGGTTGAAAGAGGAAAGGGGCACCGGGGAGAAGGGCAGTTTGGGTTAAGCACTGGGAGCCTGGATAAGTCACTCGCCGTACCACCTCCCTACCACCAGCTTTACCTAAATAGCACTACACCCTCCCTTATGCCGCACTAACTTGAAACACGAAACCTAGTGTTTCCTTTCCTTCACCCTCCCACTCTTATACTAACGACAGAATAAACCCCATACCCTACCACTTACCTGGCCTTGTCCTTTTTGTTTTCCGAGACCCGCAGGAAGAAGCCGAGAAGACATAGTCCGAAGATCTCGCCACCTAGGAAAGACAGAACCTTAAGGATTCCTAAAACACAGCAAAACCTGTACAGAAGCACCTACAATAATCAAGAGGACGCGTACAGACGACATGTGTCTTAATGGCACAAAACCACAAATTCTATTGCCTCCTGCATGCATTCATTCGTTGTGCATCATCACAACATCTTTCAGCCTCACACACACCACTATCAGACAGGACAGTATCATTGGACTTACTTGCTGCTCTGGTGCCCCATACAACTATCCATACAGGGCTAGGACCCCGTCCACTAGCTTCTCGAACTCCACATGGGTAATGGCAGGGACCCTGTATCATGCAGGACATAGCATAATGGCTTCCAGAGACAGTACACAGCAGCTCACACAATGGAGGTCTTGCTTGTATGAGTGTCAGGCATCAAGTGAGCTATGCCACAGAAAATGGCAGTCACAGACGCTGCATATATGACTGTCAACGCCAGCGGTGATCTTCATTGGCCCCAGTATCCCATAGGCAACAATGTTATCCAATAAGGAGTTGCACAATGGTTGCGACCACCATGACGACTAACACCGACGGAATGAGGTCACTTCCATCTGTCCTGTGCATGCAGGACAGGTGGCTGCCATTTTACATGTCATCTGTGTATTGTAGGTGAATTATAAGTGTGTCATGGATGATACATTGTGACGTGTGTATAGATTGACTGTGTGCACACATCAAAGCTTAGTTCACACATGGGACATTAATGGACAGTGTAGTTAGATGGACTGATGATGATGAAAGGAGATGTGCAGTCACTTGCTGCATCATAGACAGAGTACCCATATCTGTATATCAAAAAGGTACATACAGCTTAATCCTGTGAGAATAGGGTGTTGTTAAATGGAGGTGTCACATGTTTCCTGTGTGGCAAGCTGTATGTCTGGGGCTGCAACAGTAATCTAGGATGGCACAGACGTTCAGTCTACATGCCCCAATGGATTCTATATACTTCAGCGTTATGTCCACATTTATATTGCATGTTACAAGTACAGTGTTTGGTGGAATGTCAAATGTTGACATCAACATGTGGCTTTTCTTTTCTCCTATTCCTAGATACCATGCAATGGTGAGAATGAGACATGCACCAGTGTACCGGACCCTAGTTGACCTTGATACCCTGGAAGAGAAACACATCATCCAGACCTATCATCTGAACTGTCTGACCATCATGGAACTGTGTACCCAGTTGGAGCTGGATCTCTTGCCTGCCATTCGTAATCCCTATGCAATCCCTCTCACAGTACAGGTCTTATCTGTGCTTCACTTCCTTGCCTTAGGCTCGTTCCAGATTACAGTGGGCTTGGCAGCAGGGATGTCACAGTCGATGTTCAGTATTGTGTTGAATGATGTACTGTGTGCTTTGCGCAAACACCTGGACAGCTACATCAGGTTCCCCCAACATGCTGATTTACGCACTGTTAAAGCTGACTTCTATGATATGGGGCATGTCGCTTGTTAGAAATGGGGTCTTTGGTTGGCAGTTAGATTACCCCCTGTCCAAAGCAAGGACCCTCACTCCAGTCAGGGTAAAAGAGAATCACCCTCAGCTAACCCCTGATTACCCCCTTGGTAGCTTGGCACGAGCAGTAGGCTTAACTTCAGAGTGCTAGGTGTAAAGTATTTATACCAATCACACACACAGTAACTTAATGAAAACACTATAAAATGACACAACACAGGTTTAGAAAAATAGAGAATGTTTATCTTAACAAAACAAGACCAAAATGCCCACATTCCACAATACACAAGTCAAGTTATCAATTAAAAAGCAAAAAGAGCCTTCATGTGGTTTTAAACATTACTGTTAGCGTGAAAATGTACCTAGGGTGCATCAAAAATAACCCTGCACAGGAGAGTGTGCGTCAAAAAGGGCTTGCGATACGTCGATTTCACGAGCGAGACCTTGTGTCGTTTCTCCTTTCGTCAGGTTGGGGTGCATTGTTTCTTCTCTCCGCAGGAGAGCGATGCGTCGATCCCGTCAGCACTCTCGGTTCTAGGCAGGCCCTGCGTTGTTTCTACACACCCAGCTGTACTTGCGTCGGAAATCCAGCCGCACGATGATCTGAAAACCATGCAGCACAGGTTGTGATCTCACCAGCCTCTGTCAGCGATTCTGCACATCGTTTCTCCTGCTCCGTGCGTCGATTCTTCGGTCGCATTACAGGCGAGCGTCGATTTTCAGCGGTGAATCCAGTGGCGCACCGATTTCTCAGCCACAGATCAGAATTGCGTCGATCCTTTCCCCGCACAGCGTTCTGTGTGTGGATTTCTCCCTCTTAGGCTGCCAGATTCTCCTTTCAGGGTCCCAGGAACTGGATGTGCACCCCAGGGCAGAGTAGGAGTCTCTCCAGAGACTCCATGTGCTGGCAGAGAGAAGTCTTTGCTATCCCTGAGACTTCAAACAACAGGAGGCAAGCTCTAAATCAAGCCCTTGGAGATCTTAACAAGATGGAAGGCACACAAAGTCCAGTCTTTGCCCTCTTACTCTGGCAGAAACAGCAACTGCAGGATAGCTCCACAAAGCACAGGTAGGGCAGCTCTTCTTCATCAGCTCTTCAGCTCTTCTCCAGGCAGAGGTTCCTCTTGGTTTCCTGAAGTGTTCTAAAGGCTGTGGTTTTTTGGTGCCCTTCTTATACTCAATTTCTCCTTTGATGTAGGCCTACTTCAAAGCAAAGTCTCTCTTGATTGCGAAATCCTGCCTTGCCCAGGCCAGGACCCTGACACTCACCAGGGGGTTGGAGACTGCATTGTGTGAGGGCAGGCACAGCCCTTTCAGCTGTGAGTGACCACTCCTCCCCTCCCTCCTAGCACAGATGGCTCATCAGGAAATGCAGACTACACCCTAGCTCCCTTTGTGTCACTGTGTAGTGTGAGGTGCAACCAGCCCAACTGTCAAACTGTCCCAGACAGGGAATCCACAAACAGGCAGAGTCACAGAAATAGTATAAGCAAGAAAATGCTCACTTTCTAATAGTGGCATTTTCCAACACACAATCTTAAAATCAACTTTACTAAAAGTTGTATTTCTAAATTGTGAGCTCAGAGACCCCATACTCCACATGTCCATCCGCTCCCAAAGAGAATCTACACTTTAATCAGATTTAAAGGTAGCTTCCACATTAACCTACGAGAGGGACAGGCCTTGCAACAGTGAAAAACTAATTTAGCAATATTTCACTGTTAGGACATATAAAACACATTACTATGGCCCTCATTACAACCCTGGTGGTAAATTCCACTTACCGCCGTGCAGAAGACCGCCAACATACCGATGCGGCCGCCGAATTCCGCTACAGGTATTACGACCCGCAACTCGGAATCCGCCACAATACAGACACCCACACAAGTCCGCCACACCAAAGGTCAGTGATAAACTGGCGATAACAAAACACACACGTCACGCCAACAAGAATATGCCCACACTATCACGACCCACGAATCAACGGAGCGGTCTTTCAACCACGGTAATCCATTGGCGGTACACACCGCCGCGCTCAAAATACACACATATATACAAAACACAATCACATTGGACAAATCAAAATACACACACCTGATACACATACACACACCACACCCACACACCCAATCCAATATAAAGCACACACCCACATCACCCACAAACCCTTACTACCAGAAATTTGAAAGCAGGCCAGAGAGAGACACTACCTAAAACAACACCAGCATCCACAGACACACAAACACCATCACTTACACAACATCCACACACCTCAAACAACACACAACACATCCCCTCATACATCACAAAACACACCATCTCACACATCACCCACACCACATCATGGCACCTCAACGACACCCCATGTTCTCTGAGGAGGAGCTCAGGGTCATGGTGGAGGATATCGTCCGGGTAGAGCCACAGCTATTCGGATCACAGGTGCAGCAGACATCCATTGCAAGGAAGATGGAGCTATGGTGCAGAATTGTCAACAGGGTCAACGCAGTGGGACAACATCCAAGAACACGGGATGACATCAGGAAGAGGTGGAACGACCTATGGGGGAAGGTGCGTTCCGTGGTCTCAAGACACCAGATTGCTGTACAGAGGACTGGCGGTGGACCCCCACCTCCTCCCCCACAACTAACAACATGGGAGGCGCAAGTCTTGGCAATACTGCATCCGGAGGGCCTCGCAGGAGTAGCAGGAGGACTGGACTGAGTGAAAATGACAGACTTATGCTAGCTCCAAAAATTGTATGAGATGTGGGAGGCAGTGACATCTTCTTACCTGTGTCTCACTGGAAGTATTGCATGATTATGTTGTTTCGGTTGTCGATATCCTCTTCTTCTGCCTCCTCTTCTTCACTGTTCACAGGCTCCACAGCTGCCACAAGACAACCAGCTGGCCCATCCTCCTGCAGAAAAGGCACCTGGCGTCGCAAAGCCAGGTTGTGCAGCATACAGCAGGACACGATTATCTGGCACACCTTCTTTGGTGAGTAGTAGAGGGAACCTCCTGTCATATGGAGGCACCGGAATCTGTCCTTCAGGAGGCCGAAGGTGTGTTAGATTACCCTCCTAGTTCGCCCATGTGCCTCATTGTAGCATTCCTCTGCCCTTGTCCTGGGATTCCTCACTGGGGTCAGTAGCCATGACAGATTGGGGTAACCCGAGTCACCTGCAAATATCGAGGGACAACTGTTAGACACACAGTAACCCTTAGGGACAACCCCATACCCAAAAACCTATTCACACTGTATTGGGTCCTTGGCCTCACCTATTAGCCACACACGGTGCCTCTGGAGTTGCCCCATCACATAAGGGATGCTACAATTCCTTAAAATGTAAGCGTCATGCACTGAGCCGGGAAACTTGGCATTCACATGGGAGATGTACTGGTCTGCCAAACACACCATCCACACATTCATCGAGTGGTAGCTTTTTCTATTTCTGTACACCTGTTCACTCCTGCGGGGGGGGTACTAATGTGTGTCTCATCAATGGCACCAATGATGTTGGGTATATGTCCCAGGGCATAGAAGTCACCTTTCACTGTGGGCAAATCCTCCACTTGAGGGAACACAATGTAGCTGCGTATGTGTTTCAGCAGGGCAGACAACACTCTGGACAACACGTTAGAGAACATTGGCTGGGACATCCCTGATGCAATGGCCACTGTTGTTTGAAAGGAACCACTTGCCAGGAAATGGAGTACTGACAGGACCTGCACTAGAGGGGGTATCCCTGTGGGATGGCGGAAGCTGACATCAGGTCTGGCTCCAAGTGGGCACACAGTTCCTGTATTGTTGCACGATCAATTCTGTATGTGAGTATCATGTGTCTCTCTTCCATTGTCGACAGGTCCACAAGCGGTCTGTACACCGGAGGATGCCGCCATCACATCACCTGCCCCAGCAGACGTGCCCTATGGAGGAGAACAGCGAGCAGAGAGTCAGGGAACACCGAGGTATCCCCAAATGTAATTTGCACAAATTTATTAATCCGCAATGTGCCTGTAACTGTGTGTATTCCAGGCCTACATAGGTGTGACGCAGTTATTATTAATGCCATGTGGCCCCCTGAAATGGCAGCTGCCTGACCTGTAAGGTGAGACAAGGGGATATGAGGTAACTGCGCTGGCGTTGTACACCGTCGTGGTGGGCGGTCGAAGACCGCGGCACAATTCTGAATTGGTTAACATTGGGCCCTATGGGTCCGAGGAGCCAATGACGATGTATGCCGGCGGTGACGGTACGCACCGCCACGGATGTGACCGCCATTTTCTGTCTGTTCACTCACTTGATACCTGACCTTCAACAGGAGAGGGCCTACACTGCAAGTGCTGCTGTGACCTTTGTCTGGAAGCGACGATGGCTCATGTGTTTGGGGAAAGGGCCCCTGCCTTCACTTCGGAGGAGTTGGACAAACTAGTAGATGGGGTCCTCCCCCAGTACACGTAACTGTACGGTCATCCAGACAAACAGGTGAGCACACTGTAAGCATGCTGAATGGGCAATGCCTGCTTTGAGTGTTGTGGATGGAAGATACATGCGGGGGCTGAGGCCTACATGTGCGGATGGGGAGTTTGTGTACGTCCGGACCCTGGGGGTCTACCACAGACGAAGCACCCACTGCTGTAAAAGATGGGAGGTCCTGCGCCGCTGAATCAAGAAGACGGCGGAGGCTCAGCTGGGGATGGCCTCCCAACGTGGGAGGGGTGCCCGTCGCACCATGACCCCTGATGTTCCGGATCCTGGCGGTGGCCTATCCGGAGTTGGATGGGCACATGAGGGCATCACAGCAGCCACAAGGGGGTGAGTACACTCTCATTCAGCTGACTTTGCGTGCATTACGAGGTGTCTGGGCGGGGGAGGTGGCCAGTGGTTTCCCCTAGGCCAGGGCAAACTTGGTAGGCGAGGTCCCTTGTGAGACCCACTAGTGGTTAGAGCCATCTACACCTAGTCAGTCTCCTGTGACTTCCAGGTGTGCATCAATTGGGCTTAGGCCTCATACCCCATGGGCATGTGAGAAATCTAGGAACTATAAGTGCATGGCGTATTGCAGAGGGCTGCTCACTGACTGTTGTGTCCACCAACGGTAGTGGTGTTGCATGCACTGAACATGTCTTATTTCTGTCTTTCCTTCCCTTTTTGTGGTCTCCCTGTTCTTGTGTGCAATAGCATCATCAGGCGGAGGAGCATTGGCACCGAAGCAGGAGGGAGCTGCATCCCACTTGGCCCTGGAGGGTGAAGCAAAGGAGTCTGAAGCCACCAGTGGGACGGGGGGCAAGGGGAGCTCCACGGTGGGGACAGGAGCAGCGACCAGCGACAGCAACAACTCCTCTGATGGGAGCTATCTTGTGGTGGGGTGTCCCTCTGTGCCCACCGCATCAACAAGTACAGCCGCCACCCCCCCTACCAGCACCGGGCCTCCCAGCAGCCCCTCAGTGTCTGTCCCGTGCCCGCTCACCCAGGAGGGTGGGCATCTCCTTCGCCCCAGGCACCTCAGGCCCTGCCCCAGTCAGCACTGCTGCTCTCAGTGAGGAGGCTATTGACCTCCTGAGATCCCTCACTGTTGGACAGTCTACCATTCTGAATGCCATCCAGGGTGTTGAGAGGCATTTGCAAAAAACAAATGCATACCTGGAGGGCATTCATTCTGGCCAGGCAGCCAAACAGAGAGCATTTCAGGCTCTGGCCTCAGCACTGATGGCAGCCATTGTCCCTGTGTCCAGCCTCCCCCCTCCAAGCTCCTCCACCCAGACCCAATCACCTGTACCTCAGCCTATCCCAAGCACGCCATCAGACCAGCATGCGCTCACATCAACATACAAGAGTAGACATGGCAAACATAAGCACCACACATCCCACAGGCACTCACACAAGCACCATACCCATGCAGACACACCAGCATCCACTTCCTCCACTGTGTCCCCCTCCTCCACGTCTCCCTCCTCCCTCCCAGTATCGTCTCCACTCACACCTGCATGCACTACATCCTCAGCCACTACCTCCATCACCAGCATGCCCATCACCACACACTGCTCATGTGCACTCACCACCCCCACTACAATTCACACATCCCCAGTGTCCTCTACCAGTGTGTCTGTGAGCCCTCCTCCCAAAGTACACAAACGCAGTCACACACCCTCCCAACAGCCATCCACCTCACAAAAGCCTCCAGCCCATGCACCTTCACCCAAATTCAGCAGACGTACACCTCCTACAAACACTACCTCTTCCTCCACTCCCAAATCCCCTCCATCTTCCCGTCCCAGTGTGTCTAAAAAACTTTTCCTGCAAATCTTGACCTCTTCCCTTCACCTCCCCACCACCGTCCTTCCCCTAGGGACAAGCTTTCCAGGTCTAAGCCCAGCACCTCAGCCACCACATCCCCAGGCACAGTGGTGCCAGCAACTGCGGGGTCATGGAGTGCGCCAACCATCAGGGCTGCCAGTGTGCCACGTAGCAAGGGCAAGGAAATTCCGCCACCTGCCAAGGTGAAAAAGGTGCCCACATCCCAGAGGGAGAAGCCGAAAACACCAGCTACCAAGGGGTCAGCGAAAACAAAAGGGGATAGAGGCAAGACAACTGCGCCACCATCGAAGGGGGGTGGAGGGCCAAAAACAGAAGGGCAGGTCTTGTCAGGAGAGGGCATGGTGCCACAGACTGAAGGACCAGTGTCACACCTTCTGTCCACATCCACGCCAACCTGTACGGTGGCGAACACTGCCTCCTGCACTACCTCCGGCATGTGTACAGCCGCTGCGACAGTGCCCAGCCTCTTCCCTGGTGGGCAGCCGTCCGAGGCTGCAGGAGACATCCTGCTTTCTCCCTCAGCAGGTGCTGACACATGCCCGGCCGCCACAGACCCCGCCACCAGCACCGCCGCCACAGACCCAGCCACCAGCACCGCTGCCACAGACACTGCAGCCAGCACGACCGGCATACGCCCCGCATCCAGTACCGCTGCCACAGACCACGCCGCCAGCACCGCCGCCACAGACCCCGCAGCCAGCACCGCCACCACAGACCCCACAACCAGCACCGCCACCACAGACTACGCCACCAGCACCGCCACGACAGACACTGCTGCAAGCACCTGCAGCGGCCCCGCGATGTCCTCAGACAGTGGCACCACTGCTGACATCCGTACCATTCCCAGTGGTCAGTCGTCCGAGGCAGGTGGTGAGTTCCAGGACCCTGGGCAGCTTCCATGAAGCATTACTGTCATCACTGTTTTCACCTGCAGGTGGAATGCAAAGCCACAGCAGTGTGGGGTATGTCGCTGCCTCCATGGCATATTATGCTACCTGTACCTCGGTAATCTTGTGGCACACACACCCAGGTGAGGGAATTGTACTGGCCACACTGCACGTGGAGCACTCTGGGCACCAGGCCCCCTCCAGAACCAGTGGAGATTGATATCCACTACCTCAGTCCTTGGCAGGATGAAGCACTCTGGGCACCAGGCCCCCTCCAGAACCAGTGGAAATTGACATCCACTACCTCAGTCCTTGGCAGGATGAAGCACTCTGTGCACCAGGCCCCCTCCAGAACCAGTGGAGATTGACATCTACTACCTCAGTCCTTGGCAGGATGAAGCACACTGGGCACCAGGCCCCCTCCAGAACCAGTGGAGAGATACATCCACTTGAGAGACTGTGGCTTTGCACTCCCCAGGATAAAGCAGTGGGCAAACCACCCACTGAAGAGACTTGAGACACTGTGGCTTTGCACTCCCCAGGATAAAGCAGTGGGCAAACCACCCACTGGAGAGACTTGAGAGACTGTAGCTTTGCACTCCGCAAGATACATCAATGGGTATGGAGCCCCCTCGTGCAGAAGTTGCGTTGTACGTTCATCTGGCTGAGTTGCCCCCCTCCTTCTCCCCCTGAGGTGCCTGTTTCATTTCGATCTGATGCCCCTCCAGTGTTCTCTCCATTTCCAGTCAGGTGTCATGTGTGGGATTCGCTCATGCATTTTGGGCCCAGTGTTCCACGGACAATGATTGGTGCACTATCCGGACTTGTGTAGTTGGTGTACATAATTGTGTTTACTGGATTTTGAACTTTGATAATGAGATTTCACATGATTACATTCGTTCAAATCAATTCCTTCTGCCCTTGCGTTCTTCCAGGGATGGGGGGGGTGTTTATGTACTGTTGTTGCATGTATTTGTGTGTATGGTGTTGTGGGTGTGGGTGAGGGTATTGCGTGTTGTGTGTGTGTGTCACTCTCTTTTCCCTCCCCCCTCCCCTGTGTTGTAGGTACAGTACTCACCGTGGTCATCGCCGCCACCGTTGGTGCTCCTGATAGAAGAGAAGGAAGACCAGCATCGGCAGTATCTGCAATTCGGGCTCCATGGCGTCCTGGTTCCTTGTGGAGAGGTGGGTGTTTTCCCTACTGTGTACTGTTTCCGCCGTGTTTTTGTTCGCGTTGGTTCCACCCCGGAAAAGGTGGCGGATAGGCATCTTGTGATAGGGTGGGCGGTACAGTGTCTTCCGCCTGTCTGTTGGCGGTTACCGCTGCGCTGTTTGTTTGTACCGCCATGGCGGTTGGAGTGTTAAAGTGGCTGTCTATGTTGCCGGTTTCCACCATGGTCATGATTCCATTTTTTTTTTCGCCGGCCTGTTTGCGGTATCACCGCCGCTTTAACACCGACTGCCAGGTTTGTAATGAGGGCCTCAGTGTTACAAAAATAAAGGTACTTTATTTTGGTGACACAAATACCAAAAATACCATAGAGGCTATACTCTCTTAGGGGGTAAGTAATCAACAAATTATATACACTAGTATGCAGAAATAGGCATTAACATAGTTAGAAAACAGTGCAATTAGTGAAAATCACAATAGAGAGAAGTAGCCCTAGTGGGAGCCCAAACCATGGCCTAAAAGGTAGAATGCGAGAGTCAGTCCCCTACCTAGGTAAGTGGAGTGTGTAAAGGGGAGCTGGGAGTACTAAGAAAGTCTGAAGGTAAGTACCACAACCCACTCCAGTGACACGGAAAGCAGGAGTGAATCACTGTAAATTCCACAGAACTCCTATTTGGAAAGAAAGAAGAATTAATCAAAGCCCAGAAGAGACTGCAAGACACCAACAGTGGATTCCTGGACAAGAGGACCTGTGAAGAAGGGGACCAAGTCCAAGAAGCACAGCAGTGTCCAAGAAGGACAGGAGCGCCTACCCAACAGGCTCAAGGTGCAAGAGGTGAGTCCCCGATGAAGAAAGACAGTCAGCACTACACCCAAAAAGGCAAACTCAAGTTCCTGGAGGATGCCAGTGATGTCTCATGCTGGAAGGAGGATTGCAGTTAGGTTTGAATCGTAGCATTCCACCAAGCCTTGCACACGCAAAACTCATGGTTAGCAGAAAGTGGAGCTGCTGTGGACCACGAAGGACCATGTGGACTTTACCCAAGAGGGGAAGTCAGAGGGGGCACCCAGCAACACAGAGAGACCACAGAAGCCCAGGCAGAACCCACAGGTGTCCCACAGGATGGGGACACAAAAGTTGAGAAAGAGGCCCATGCAGCACCCGCGCTGCCCGAGAACTATTCAGGGAGCTCTGCATCACAGGATGGCATGCAGGGGGCTGGAGCTCCAACATGCCGGAAGATCTTGTGGAGAAGATGCCAAAAAGCCTTGGCAGCTGCAAAGGACGTGGTACACAGGGGTACTGTCCTGTGTGAGCAGGCAAGGGCTTACCTCCACCCAAGTTGGACAGCTGGAAGAGAGGACCGTGGGGACCACTTTAGTCTATCACCTGTGATGCAGGATCCATGCAGCTCAGCAGGAGAGGGGATCCATGCAGCTGGTCATCGATGCAGTTGGTGCCTGCAAAAGCAGGGGAGTGAATCCTTCACACCAAGGGAGATTCTATTCCTTTCTTCTGATACAGGCTGAAGACGGGCTATCCTCAGAGGATGCAGGACCAGGGAAATGTTGCAGTTGCTTGAAGGAGCCATGGATACAATGTTGCAGGAGGAGTCTTGCTTCTTTGTTGCAGATTGCCGGGTCCTGGAGCTTCTAGATGCAGTTTCCTCGGTCAGAAGTTGAAGTGAAGGGTGTAGAGGAATACTTATGGAGTCTTGCAATCGGAATCTGATGAACCACCCAAGAGAAGCTCCTAAATAGCCCTGAAAGGGGGATTGGTCACCTAGCTGGGTGACCACCTATCAGGATGGGGCTCTGACGTCACCTGCTGGTACTGGCCATGCAGATGGTCCCAGAGTTCCCTGTCAACCTTGAATCCAAGATGGCAAAATCTAGGGACCCTCTGGAGGAGCTCTGAGCACCACCCCTGGGGTGGTGATGGACAGGGGAGTGGTCCCTCCCCTTTCCTTTGCCCAGTTTGACACCAGAAGAGGGACTGGCGGTCCCTGAACCAGTGTAGACTGGTTTATACAAGGAGGGCACCAATTGTGCCCTTCAAAGCATTTCCAGGGGCTTGGGGAGGCTACCCCTCCCCAGCCTGCAAAACCTATTTCTAAAGGGATAGGGTGTAACACCACTCTCCGAAAGAAAATCCTTTGTTCTGCCTCTTGGGCTTCAGCTTCTCAAGCAACAGGACAGCAGGAATCTGTCTGGGAGGTTGCAGCAGCTTGGGCTGCCTATAAACCTTCAGAAGGCTGTAATGGCAATACTGGGGGTCCTCTAAGGAGCCCTCAGAGTGCACGGAATCATACAACCAATGCTTGCAAAAGCATTGGGATATGATTCCAACGTGTTTGATACTGAACATGGCTTTGTTTGGAGTTGTCATTATGTAGCTGGACCTAGGTATTGACCTATGTCCAGTACACACATAAAATGGCATCCCCGCACTCAAAGTCTGTAAAAATGGGCCTGGAGTTCAGAGGTGCACTGCAGAGGTACCCTCACATACAGGTACTTTGCACCCTGCCCTCTGGGCTAGAAGGCCTGCCATAGGAGTGACTTATAAGGGATCTGGTGCAGTGAAAAGTGGCAGTGAAATGGTGCTTGCACCTTTTCACGCAGGCTGCAATGCCAGTCCTGCAGAACCCTTTGCTTGGGCTCCCTATAGGTGGCAAAATATATGCTGCAGCCCATAGGGATGCCCTGGAACTCACTATTCCCTCAGTACCTAGGTACCATATACTAGGAACTTATAATGGGGCACCAGTGTGCCAATTGTGGAATGAAAACCAGATTTTGGGAGAGAGAGCATAATCACTTGAGCCCTTGTTAGAAGGATCCCAGTGAACACAGTCAAACACACTGACATAAGGCAGAAAAAGGGGGTAACCATGCCAAGAAGGAGGGTCCTTTCCTACACAACCCCTCCTCCCAAATGAAGGACAAGAAGGCTAACATTGCCCAGGTGAGTCTTCATTGTCTAAGTGGAAATATCTGGAGAGTCCATCTGCCTTGGAATGGTTGCACCCAGGTCTATGTTCCACTGTAAAGTCCATACCCTGTAGGGAAATGGACCACTATAACAATTTGGGGTTTTCTCCTTTCATCTGTTTAAGCCAGAAGAGAGGTCTGTGGTCTGTCTGAACAATGAATTGAATACCAAAGAGGTGTGGTCTCAACTTATTCAAAGCCAAGACCACAGCAAAGGCCTCCCTCTCTATGGCTGACTAATGTTTTTCTCTGGGGGTCAACCTTCTGCTAATGAAAGCTACTAGTTGATTGTGGCCCTCTGTATTAAGTTGAGAAAGAACTGCCCCAACCTCTACCTCTGAAGCATCAGTTTGCACTATGAACTTCTTGGAGTAGTTAGGGATTTTTAGAACTGTTGCAGAGCACATGGCCTGTTTTAGTTCCTCAAAAGCTTTTTAACAGCTGGCTGACTATAATAACTTTTCAGGTATTTTCTTGGATGTGAGGTCATTAAGAGGGGCAGCAATGGAGCCATAGTTCTCAATGAACCTCCTGTAATACCCAGTGAGGCTTAAGAAGGCTCTGACCTGAGTTTGTGTAGTAGGGGGAGCCCAATCCAAAATCTTTCGGATCATCCCCTGTAGTGGTTGAATCTGTTCCCCACCTACTAGGCGCACAGATAAACTACCTTCCCCTGCCCTATCTGAAACTTTGAAGCCTTGATAGTGAGGCCTGCTTTTTGTAGGGCCTCCAAAATATTCTAGAGGTGGACCAGGTAATCACCCCAGGTGGAGCTAAAGACAGGTATATCATCTATATATGCTGCACTATAGGCTTCCAGACCTTGGAGGACTGTGTTCAGCAGCCTCTGAAAAGTGGAAGGTGCATTATTCAGGCCAAAGGGAATTGCTGTGATTTGGCAGTGCACTCCAATGGTTGAAAATGCAGTTTTGGGTTTAGCCTCCTCTGACAACTTAATCTGACAATAGCTATCAGTAAGGTCAAAAGTGCTAAGATACTTGGCAGATGCCAGTGTATGTATGAGCTCATCTGCCCTGGGGATAGGAAGAGCATCCGTTTTGGTTACTGTATTGAGGCCTCTATAGTAAACACAGAACCTCATCTCTCTTTTGCCATTCTGAGAGTGGTGTTTTGGGACCAGCACCACTGGGCAAACCCTGGGCTATCAGAGTGCTCAATGACTCCTGGGTCCAGCTTCTTTTGCACCTCTGCTTTGATGCAGTCCCTTACATGGTCAGGCTGCCTGTAGATTTTACTCTTAACAGATAATCTGTCACCTCTGTCAGTGGTGTGTTCACACCATGTGGTTTGGCCAGGTGTAAGTGAAAACCAGTTCAGAGAACCATCCTAGGGGATTTCTGCAGTCTTTTTTTAGACTCAGAGAGGCAATCTGCAAAGACTACCCCCTCCACTGAGCCATCAGCTGCAGAGTTTGAGAAGAGATCAAGGAGAGGGTCACTCTCTACTTCCTGTCCCTCATCAGTGGCCAGAATCAGGGTTAAGTCAGCCCTGTTATGATAGGGCTTTAGGCAGTTCACATGAAGTACCCTGAGGGGACTTCTTGGAGTGCTAAGGTCTACTAAATAAGTGACCTCACCCTTTTTCTTCACAATGGTGTGTGGTCCACTCCACTTGTCTCGGAGTACCCTGGGAGCCACAGGCTCCAGGACCCACACTTTCTGTCCTGGTTGGTACACAGTTAGGACAGCCTTCTGGTCATGCTATTGCTTTTGCAATTCTTGGCAGACCTGAAGGTTTTTACTGGCCTTCTTCATGTACTCAGCCATCCTTGATCTGAGACCAAGTACTTAATCCACCATGTCTTGTTTATGGGGCTTCAGGGGTTGTTCCCATCCCTCCTTCACAAGAGCAAGTGGGCCCCTAACAGGGTGACCAAAGAGTAGTTCAAAGGGGCTGTAGCCCACTCCTTTCTTGGGTACCTCTCTGTAGGTAAAGAGGAGGCATGGCAATAGGACATCCCATCTCCTCCTGAGTTTTTCAGGGAGTTCGTTAATGATGCCTTTGAGTGTTTTCTTAAAACGCTCAACCAACCCATTTGTTTGGGGATGGTAAGTTGTGGTGAATTTATAGGGCACACCAGACTCTTTCCACATGTCTTTCAAGTATGCACACACAAAATTACTACCTCTGTCTGATATAACCTCTTTTGTGAAACCCACCCTGGAAAAGATTCCCAGGAGGGCTTTGGCCACTGCAGGAGCTGTAGTGGTCCTCAGAAGTATGGCTTCTGTATACGCCGGAAGGAGGACTACAGTCAGGTTTGCATCTTCGGGTTCTGCCAACAAGCCTTGGCACACGCAAAACTCATGGATAACGGAAAGTGGAACTGGCTGGGACCAGGAAGGACCAGGTGGACTATAACCAGGAGGCTGAGTCAGAGAGGGCCCTCAGCAACACAGAGAGACCACAGAAGCCCAGGCAGCACCCACAGGAGTCCCACAGGTCAGGGAAACGAAAGTCAAGGAAGAGGTCCAGGCAGCACTAAAAAAAGGGCTCCGCGATGCCAGAAAACCACTCAGGGAGCTGTGCGTCGCAGGATGGAGTCCTGGGTGATGGAGCTGCAAGATGCCTGAATATCTTGTGGAAAAAGATGCCAACAAGCTTTGGCAGCTGCAATGGACGCAGTGCACAGGGTTACTGTCCTGTGTAAGCAGTCAAGGGCTTACCTCCACACAAGTTGGACAGCTGGAGGAGAGGACCGTCGGGACCACTTCAGTTCTCCACCCATGATGCAGGATCCATACAGCTCAGCAGGAGAGGGGATCCATCAGCCGGTCGTCATTGCAGTTAGTGCCGGCAGAAGCAGGGGATTGTCTCCTCACTCCCAAGGGAGATTCCTTCTCCCTTCTGATGCAGGCTGAAGACTGGCTGTCCTCAGTGGATGCACAACTGTGGAAATGTTGCAGTTGCTAGACGGAGCCATGGATACAATGTTGCAGGAGGCTTCTTGCTTCTTTGTTGCAGCTTGTTGGATCCTGGAGCATCCAGATGCAGTATTTTTGGTCAGATGTCGAAGTGGAGGGTGAAGTGGAATCCTGCTGGAGTCATGCAATCCAAATCTGAGGAACCACCCAAGAGACAGACCCTAAATAGCCCTGAAAGGGGGATTGGTCACCTATCTGGGTGACCACCTATCAGGAGGGGGCCCTGATGTCACCTGCCGAAATTGGCCACTCACATGCTCCCAGAGCTTCCTGTCAACCTTGAATCCAAGATGGCAAAACCCAGGAACCCTCTGGAGGAGCACTGTGCACCACCCTGAGGTTGTGATGGACAGGGGAGTGGTCAGCCCCCTTTCCTTTGTCACCCCTCTCCCAATCAAAATCATTTGTTCTGCCTTCCTTGGCTTGAGCTTCTCAAGCAACAGGAGGGCAGAAACCTGTCTGGGAGGTGGCAGCATCTTGGGCTGCCTAGAAACCCTCAGAAGGCTGTAATGGCAAAACTGGGGGTCCTCTAAGGAGCCCCCAGAGTGTATGGATTCAAACAACCAATGCTTGCAAAAGCATTGGGGTATGATTCCAACATGTTTGATACCAAACATGGCTATGTTCGGAGTTACAATTATGTGTCTGCACATAGGTATAGACCTATGTCCCGTACACACATAAAATGACATCCCTGCACTCATGAAGTCTGTGAAATTGGGCATGGAGTTCATGGAGACACCTCTGCTAGTGCAGAGGTGCCATCACACACAGGTACTTTGTACCCTGCCCTCTGGGCTAGAAGGCCTGATATGGGGGTGACTTAAAAGTGACCCGGTTCAATGAAAGGTGGCAGTGAAAGGGTGCTTGCTCCTTTTCATGTAGGATGCAATGCCAGTCCTGCAGAACCCTTTGCTTGGGCTCCCTATGGGAGGCAAAATAAATAATGCAGCCCATAGGGATGCCCTGGAACCCCAATGCCCTAGGTGCATAGGTATCATATACTAGGGACTTATAATGTGGCACAAGTGTGCCAAGTGTGTGATGAAATACAGATTTTGGGAGAGAGAGCATAATCACTGGGGTCCTGGTTAGCAGGATCCCAGTGAACACAGTCAAACACACTGACATCAGACAGAAAAAGGGGGTAGCCATGCCAAGAAAGGAGGTACTTTCCTACAATTTCTGCATGCTTGACAATCTGGCCCTGAGACGTCACATTCCATTACTTGATGATGAGGAGGTGGTAGCTGGACCAGTGACTGATGATGGTGACATAGATAAGTAATGAGGAGGCAGATGATAAGGATGCCGCTGACTGTAGAGCAGCGTTGATCCACCAATACTTCCTATGAAAATCAGGTATGTGTGAACTGTATTGTATGTCTACTGTACTCCTGTCTACCTTGTGACACTGACCCTCCTGGTGTGTGTCATCATGGGAGGTGTTACTGTTCAAATGTCAGAGCTAAAGTTCTATGCTGTTACCTAGCATCACATCTGCAAGTTATTGGCCATGTTGTATTTTCCCAGTAATGCAATGTCAACTGCAAAAGCACTGCCAACCAATGTAGTGTTGTCAGTTTAGCAACTTATCCTCACTGTACACAATGGATGAACGTGGTACATAAATTATGTTGACAGTGGACCTTGGCTTTAGTTGTGTAATGTCAGCTGTGGGGGATTGGGCATTGGGAATGTATGTTCTGCTAATGTGGATCTGCCATGGTAATTGCTGTTGACATTCCAATGTCCTGCAAGTGTGTTAAGTGGGCAACATTGACTCCTATTGTGATGGTTGTTCCTGTCTTGCTATATTTGCAGGTCACTTACGTCGTGCTACTCTGGTACCTGGATAGACTGGTGGCTCCCTTGACACAGGATTACAGTATATATCAGTACTACCATCCACCTAGCTGCACATTGCTACCACTTATGTCCATCTTACAGACTTTTGCAGGTCAATGAGTTCACTGAAATGACATGTTGTCCTACAGATTGTTAGAAACAGGGTCTTTGGTTGGCAGTCAGTTTGCACTCTGTCCAAGCAGGGTCCCTCACTTTAGTCTGGGTAAAGGAGAAACACACCTGGTTAACCGACGCTCACCCCATTGGTATCTTGGCATGAGCAGAAAGGGTTAACCCCAAAAGCAATGTATAAAGTATTGCTTTAATACAGTGAAAACACTACAAAATAGACACCACACCACTTTAGAAAAATAGGTAATATTTATCTAAATCAAACAAGACCAAAATGACAAAAATCCAACATATACAAGTCAAGAAATGAATTTTCAAAAGAATAAGAGTCTTACTCAATAGAAAACAATGGAAACATTGTTATTACAGTTTTGTGTCAAAAATAAAGCTGCACTGGTGAGCATGCATCGTAAAGTCAGTGATGCGTTGATTCCTTACTCACGAGTGAGGCCGTGCATGTTACTTCTCTGGCCGGTTCGGCGATGCGTTGTTTCTCTCCCTCACAAAAGAGAGATGCATTGATTTCCGGGTGGGAACCTCGGGTCCGAGCAGGCTTTGCGTCGATTTCTCAAGCCCAGCGATGTTGCGTTCAAAATCCGGTCGCACGGTGTTAAGAAACTGCGCTACATGGGGTTTGCATCATTATCAGCAGCCACTGGCGAATGTTGTTTGTCATTTCTCCATCTGCAATGCATTGATCTTCCAGCCACAATGCAGATGCAGCATCAATTTCAGCCACGGGTCAGCGCCGTGTCGTTAATCAGCCGCGTTGCAGATCCTGCATCGAAAAGTTTCCCACGCTGTGTGCTTCTCGTGGATTTCTGTCCTTTTCCACCAGCTTCACCTTTCAAGGGCCCAGGGACTGGATAAGACACCACTTGTCAGGGCAGGGGTTTCACCACATAGTACAGGTGCTGGCAGGGGAAGTCTTTGATGGCTCTGAGACTTCAACAACAGGAGGAAAGCTCATTTCGAGCCCTTGGAGATTCTTCTCAAGCAGGAATGCACAACAAAGTTCAGTCTTTTCCCTCTTTCAGCAACTGAAGGATAGCCCAACAAAGCACAGTCACAGGCCTGGGCAGCACTCCTCCTCAGCTCTTCAGCTCTTCTCCTTGGCAGAGGTTCCTCTTGGCTCAGAAGTGATCTGATTTTCTGGTGTTTTGGGTCCAATATCTAGCCTCCTTTCTGCCTTTGAAGTAGACGTACTTCAAAATAAAGGGGGTCATTCCGGCCCCGGCTGTCAAGGACCGCCGGGGCCGGGGTCGGCGGGAGCACTGCCAACAGGCTGGCGGTGCCCCGCAGGGCATTCTGACCGCGGCGGTTTGGCCGTGGTCAGAACAGGAAAACCGGCGGTCTCCCGCCGGTTTTCCGCTGCCCTCAGGAATCCTCCATGGGGATTCCGACACCCCATACCGCCATCCTGTTCCTGGCGGTTCGCCCGCCAGGAACAGGATTGCGGTATGGGGTGTCGTGGGGCCCCTGGGGGCCCCTGCAGTGCCCATGCCAATGGCATGGGCACTGCAGGGGCCCCCGTAAGAGGGCCCCACAAAGAATTTTAGTGTCTGCTTAGCAGACACTGAAATTCGCGACGGGTGCAACTGCACCCGTCGCACCTTCCCACTCCGCCGGCTCCATTCGGAGCCGGCTTCCTCGTGGGAAGGGGTTTCCCGCTGGGCTGGCGGGCGGCCTTCTGGCAGTCGCCCGCCAGCCCAGCGGGAAACACAGAATCACCGCGGCGGTCTTCAGACCGCGGAGCGGTGTTCTGTCGGGGAACTCTGGTGGGCGGCCTACGCCGCCCGCCAGAGTTAGAATGACCCCCAAGGTCTCTGTTGTTCACAATATCCTGCATTGTCCAGGCTAGGCCCCAGACACACACCAGGGGATTTGAAACAGCATTGTGAGAGGGCAGACACAGCCCATTCAGGTGTCTGTGACCACTCCTCCCTCCACTCTAGCACAGATGGCTCATCAGGATATGCTGGCTACACCAGGTCCCTTTGTCTCTATGTCTAGAGGGGATTCACAAACAACCCAGTTGTCAAACTGACAAAGGCAATCCACATTCAGGCAGAGTCACAGAATGGTTTAAGCAAGAAAATGCCTACTTTCTAAAAGTGGCATTTTCAAACTAACAATCTAAAAACCAATTTCACTACAAGATGTATTTTTAAATTGTGAGTTCAGAGACCCCAAACTCCATATTTCTATCTGCTCTTTAAGGTTATTTAAAGGCAGCCTCCATGTTAACCTATAAGAGAAATAGGCCTTGCAACCGTGAAGCCTGAATTTAGCAGTATTTCACAGTTAGGGCATGTAAAACACATCAGTACATGTCCCACCTTTAACATATACTGCACCCTGCCCATAGGGCTACCTAGGGCATCCCTTCCTGGCAGTAGTTTTGGTCTTGGCATCAAGTCCTGCAGGATATCTAGATGGGCATCCTAATTTGAGTGGGGGTTCTTCAGCTACAGAGGAAAGGGTGCTAGTGGCCTGTGGGTCCTTTGGCAGGTCCTGCATTCAACGAGCTGCGGCAGAAGTGGATGGCTCTGTTGGTATGTGGCTAGTGGAAGGGGCCTGCTGGTGGATGGATGATGCACACAGGATGCTTGTTAGTTCTTTGAGCACCCCTGCAATGGTGGCCATGGTGGCATTGAAGGTATGCCCCTGCTGCATGGCCTCCTGATGGTATTCCCTCTGCAGACTCTGGTTCTCATGCAAGGGGGAGGGTATCTGACCCATCTTATCCTGGGATTGCTGGTATGCTCTCAGGACTTGGGAGATGGCCTCCTGGCCAATCGTTCCCATGGGGGTCATATCCATTGGCCCACAGGTACCCTCCCTCTGCTCCTGGCCCCCTATGTCTGTGCCCCTGGCACAGTATGCCTACTCCGAGTTACATCAGGACCTTCATTGACTTGGGCGTGAGGGGTAGACTCTGGTACCTGTACTGTGGGGCAAACTGCTGACTGACCAGTCCTTAGGACACACAATTGGGGACAACAAATTGGCTGTGCTGTTGTTGCCACAGGGGTGGGGAGTTCAGATGTGGGCAGGGTGATGCTGGTGGTGGTGGACTGACCAGTTCTCTTAGATGGGCCAGTTAAGTCTTCAATGTCCAGGCATGTTACCCCCATTTTTACTTGTGTCAGTTTGTTTTTGCCTGTCTCATTGGGATTCTGCTAGCCAGGACCCCAGTGTTCATAGGAATACCCCTATAATTCCCTAGTATATGGTATCTAGGTACCCAGGGTATTGGGGTTCCAGGAGATCCCTAAGAGCTGTTTCATTTCCTTTGCCACCCATAGGGAGCTCAGACAATTCTTACACAGGACTGCCACTGCAGCCTGAGTGAAATAATGTCCATGTTATTTCACAGCCATTTTACACTGTACTTTAGTAACTTATAAGTCACCTCTATGGCTAACCCTCACTTGGTGAAGGTTAGGTGCAAAGTTACTAAGTGTGAGGGCACCCTGGCACTAGCCAAGGTGCCCCCACATCGTTCAGGGCAATTTCCCCAGACTTTGTGAGTGCGGGGACACCATTACACGCGTGCACTACATATAGGTCAATACCTTTATGTAGCTTCACAATGGTAACTCCGTATATGGCCATGTAACATGTCGAAGATCATGGCCTCGGGGCTTCAGCATCGACCCCGGGTACTGCCAAACCAGCTCTCTGGGGTTTTCACTGAAGCTACCGCTGCTGCCAACCCACGGACAGGATTCTGCCCCCCTGCAGTCTGGGCAGCCCAGTCCAAGGAAGGCAGAACAAAGAATTTCCTCTGAGAGAGGGTGTAATACCTTCTCCCTTTGGAAATAGTTGTTAAGGGCTGGGGAGGAGTAGCCTCCCCCAGCCTCTGGAAATGTTTTGAAGGGCAGAGATGGTGCCCACTTTGCATAAGCCAGTCTACACCGGTTCAGGGACCCCCCAGCCCCTGCTCTGGTGTGAAACTGGACAAAGGAAAGGGGAGTGTCCACTCCCCTGTCCATCACCACCCCAGGGGTGGTGCCCAGAGCTCCTCCAGTGTGTCCCAGACCTCTGCCATCCTGAATGCAGAGGTATGAGGGCACAATGGAGGCCTCGAGTGGCCAGCGCCTGATAGGTGCTTACCTGACTAGGTGGCCAATCCTCCTCTGATAGCTATTTATGGTCTCTCCTGTGGGCTTCTCTTCAGATAATGAATGCAAGAGCGCACCAGAGTTCCTCTGCATCTCCCTCTTCGACTTCTGCCAAGGATCGACCGCTGAATGCTCCAGGACGCCTGCAAAACTGCAACAAAGTAGCAAGAAGACTACCAGCGACATTGTAGCGCCTAATCCTGCCGGCTTTCTAGACTGTTTCCTGGTGGTGCATGCTCTGGGAGCTGTCTGCCTTCACCCTGCACTGGAAGCCAAGAAGAAATCTCCTGTGGGTCGACGGAATCTTTCCTCTGCTAACGCAGTCACCAAACTTCTGCTTCACCGTTCCTCTGGGTCCCCTCTCATTGTGACGACCCCGACAGTCCAGTGGTCCATCTGTCCAAATTTGGTGGAGGTAAGTCCTTGCCTCCCCACGCCAATCCTGTGTACTGCGTGAACTGCAGCTGCTAGGGCTTCTGTGCAGTTTTGCAAGGAATCCTTCGTGCACAGAACAGCCCAGTTCCCCAGCACTCTGTCCTGGATTGCTCAACTCACTGAGTTGAAAACAGGCTTCGTGGGACCCTCCTTTGTAGTTTTGAGATGACCGCCATGCTCAGTTTTCTTGAAACTGTGTTTAAGTACTTCTTTGTGTGCTGCCTGCTTCCGCGTGGGCTCTCTGTGGGGCTGAGCACCCCCTCTGTCTCCTTTTCCAAGTGGCGACCTCCTGGTCCTTCCTGGCCCGGGGCAGCACCCTTTTTCTTCAACCGTGACCTTTGCAGCTAGCAAGGCTTGTTTGCAGTCTTGGGACATCTTCTGTGCAAAGACGAAGTTCCTTGCATCTTCCGTTGTTGCAGAATCTTCAGTTTCTTCCACCCGGAGGCCGCCATTTTGCACCTTCCTCCGGGGTTTAGTGGGCTCCTGCCCTCCCTGGACACTTTTGTGACTCTTGGAATTAGTCCCCTTCCTTTGCAGGTCCTCAGGTCCAGGAATCCATCTTCAGTGCTTTGCAGTCAGCTGTGGTCTTCGCAGAATCTCCTATCATGACTTTAGTGTGTTTCTGGGGAAGTAGGGTAACTTTATTCCTACTTTTCAGGGTCTTCGGGTGGGGTATTTTAGGCCCATATTTATACTTTTTGACACGAACCAGCACTGGCGCTGGTTTGCGCCAAAAATGTTACCGCTGGCTAACGCCATTCCTATGCCCCATGCGGGAGCCTTATTTAAGGAATGACGTTAGCCGGCGCTGCGGACTCGTCAGAGTAAAAAAAAAAGACTCAAACCAGGTAGCGCCGGCAGAGGGGAAAATGGGTGTTGTGCATCAAAAAATGGTGCAAGTCAGGTTTGAGGCAAAAATCATGCCTCAAACCGGACTTGCGCCATTTTATGACGCACAACCCCCATTGAAATGACTCCTGTCTTAGCAAAGACAGGAGTCATGCCCCCTTGCCCAATGGCCATGCCCAGGGGTCTTTTGTCCCCTGGGCATGGTCATTGGGCACAGTAGCATGTAGGGGGGCCCAAATTAGGCTCCCCCATGCCCCTTAAAAAAGATAAAAATAAAAATACTTACCTCAACTTACCTGTACTTAGCTGGGATGAGTCCCCCCATTAATGGGTGTCCTCCAGGGGTGGGTGGCAGGGGGTGTCCCTGGGGGCAGGGAAGGGCACCTCTGGACTCCTTCGATGGTCAGAGACCATGGAAGTGAGCCCACAGGTCCCTTAACGGCTGTCCTGACCCAGGCGTTAAAAAACGGCGCACATCAGGCCGTGTGCCGTTTTTTAAGGCCCAACCTCTCCTGTGCGTCAAAATGACGCGGGAGTATAAATAAGGCGCACAGGCCTTAAAGTCATTTTTTGGGTGGGAACGCCTACCTTGCATGTCATTAACGAAAGGCAGTTTCCCGCATCCAAAAAATAACTCACACGGAGGAATTTTGACGTCCGCGGGCATCAAAGTTTAAGTATGGTGCACGGTTTGCGCCGAATGTGCGTCAAAAGTTTGGATGCATATTTGGTGCAAACAGAGTATAAATATGCCCCTTGATGTTTTCTTACACTCCTGCACACTACACTAGGCCTGGGGTCCCTAAGTGGTTCGCATTCCACTTTCTTAATATATGGTTTGTGTTGCCCCTAGGCCTATTGCATCCTATTGTATTCTACAGTGTTTGCACTACTTTTCTAACTGTTTACTTACCTGATTTTGGTTTGTATGTATATTTTGTGTATTTTACTTACCTCCTAATGGAGTATACCCTCTGAGATATTTTTGGCACATTGTCACTAAAATAAAGTACTTTTATTTTCAGTAACTCTGAGCATTGTGATTCTTATGATATAGTGCTATATGATATATGTGGTATAGTAGGAGCTTTGCATGTCTCCTAGTTCAGCCTAAGCTGCTCTGCTATAGCTACCTGAATCAGCCTAAGCTGCTATAACACTACTAATCTACTAATAAGGGATAACTGGACCGGGCACAAGGTGTAAGTACCATCAGGTACCCACTATAAGCCAGGCCAGCCTCCTACAGATAGTGAATAGCATTGCTGTCATTGCCATGTAGTGGTACACAGTCAAGCATCCAGTTGGTGTAGCTCAGTGTTGTCCAACCTTTTTATAGTCGCGGACCGGTAAATGTTGGATAATTTTTCCGTGGCCCGTTTGGGAGGGCGCAATGCTCTGCGCCTCGGCCGCCCGCCACAGTGAAATGAAATTGAAGTTCCTCGGGCGGCCCGGTGCCGATTGATCCACGGACCGGTACCGGTCCGCGGCCCGGGGGTTGGGGATCACTGGTGTAGCTGGTGCGATGGTTTTACATGCAGGTGTTCCACTGTGAAGTGGAAATAGCAGCTTTTCATGTACAGGGAATAATGCATTGTGGGAGTTGTAGTGCTTGCCACTGTGAGTGCTATCTGTGCACTATGGAGGGACTGTTTGGGGATAGTGGCAGTCGGGTGGAGTGGCATGCAGGGAAGGTGCATTAGGTGATTGAGGGGAAGTAATTGCAAGAAGGGGAGAATTGGGGAGTGATAGGGTGGTGGGGGAACACATGCTGTGCAGGAGTCAATGGTGCCAGGGGAGTGTTGGTGACTTACCAGAGTCCAGTCCTCCGGTTATTCCAGTCAGGCCCTCCGGATGTAGGATGGCCAAGACCTTCTCCTCCCATGATGTGGACTATGGGGGGGGAGATGGGGGCCTACCTCCAGTCTTGTTGATGCCAATTTCGTGTCTCAATGTCATGGAACGCAACATTCCACGTAGGTTGTTCCATCTCTTCATGATATCCTGCCTTGTGTATGGATGGTTGCCCACTGAGTTTACCTTGTTGACGATCCTCCACCATAACTCAATTTTTCTGGCTATGGATGTGTGCTGGACCTGTGCTCCCAACACAATGATGATTTCATTGACCATGACCCTCAACTCTTCGTCTGTGAATCGTGGGTGCTTTTGAGGGGAAATTATTTCAGTAATGTGGTTCGGCAGTGTTGTGCACAAGGGTGGAGTGTTTGGTGCTTGATGGGGAGTGTGGGATGCTTAGTATTGTGTGCTGGTGTGTTGTGCTGTTTGTGTGTCATTGTGATGTGTATATAGTGTTTATGTTGTATGGTGTGTGCAAAGTGTGAAATGTATATATGCCTATGGTATATCAGTGCTAAATTGTCGGTCTGTGGGTCCTCGCTGTGTCTGTCTGTGGTTGTAGTTGCAAAGGGTTGTGGGTTGTGTGAGGGTGTGTTTTATAGTGGTGTGTGTGGGTGTGTCTAATGTGTGTATATGTCTCAGGTATGGATTATTCATACTGTCCAATGTGGTGTGGTGTTCAGGCTGAGGTGTGTTTTTGACCGCTGCCTTTCGCACCGCCAATAGTTTACCGCTGTGCAATGACCATCTTTCTGATTTGTGGTTCATTATTTGGGGTGCGGAATGTTGTTGGTGTGGCGGTGCTGGTGGTGGGACCACCTCTCCCCTCCCTCGGTCCGGCTGGCAGTCTTGGATTTGTGGCTGTTTTTTGGCGGTCTTCAGTATGTGGCTCGTAATACAGCAGTTGGGATACTGCTAACACTGGAGGTATTTTGGTGGCTGCCACCACAGTGGTCTTCCGAAAAAAATGTCAAACTCGTAATGATGGCCTTAATCTTTAAAAATTAATCTCTTGGATTCCCTACATTATTTTTTTGTCATTTTGGTGTGATTTGAAAAAAAAATATTTCCTATTCTTTTAAATTCGATGTTGGGTTTTTATTGTGTTTGTTGTGTTTTACTTATTTACTGTTTTGTTAATATTAAATGCTTTACACACCTGTCTCCTAAGTTAAGCCTAACTGATTGTGGACCAAGCTATCAAGGGTTGAGCAAGGACTAATTTGACTGGACCTAGTGTGGGATTGTGGCCTGTTACTTATATAGGTACCTACCTGCCCTTACTGATAATCCGCTTTCTAACAAGAGCCCCCCCTTTTTTTATAAAGTCACAGCAGATTTGCGGATCCACCATAAATGTGCTATAAAAATTTTAAAAATATATTTGTTTTTGGCCCCAAGGGCCCCCCTAGGCCTAAGGGAGCAGTGTATTCCTACCCTGTAGCTTTATATTATAAAAAAAAAAAAACAGGACAAATAGCTGAGGTCCTGATATATAGGCCCTCATTATGAACTTGGCGGTAAACACCGCCGACCTATGTGACGACGGTAACCAGATGACCGCCAGTGGCAGTACACTGCACACTGCCCAATAATGATGCCAAAAAGTCAAACCTCTAAAAATCCTGCAACCTCCACCCACCACAAGGGCCTACGACGGCGGAAAGGCAGTACACCCCACCTGCCTCCGCCATGCAGAAAAATCCTCTGCCCACCAAATAATGATGCACAAATCAGCGTGGCAGATAGTGAATGACAAACGACCATTGGCGGTACCCACCGCCACGGCCAGCAATGGCACCCACCAACAACAAATGCACACATTGGCAACTTTGAAACCCATACACCTGACACACATTCACAACACTATAAAACACTCACATACATATCCCACAATCCTTTGCATCGCCAATAGCACGACAGAGATTGACAACATAACATACATACACTGAAACCAACATCACACAAGTCACACATACACCACCAAAACACATACATACCCCAAACACCATTACAAGACACACACACAACCACACAACAGCACCCTTACCAATACACCTACAACACACCACCCACAACATACACCATGGCACCCCCAGAACACCCCACTTCAGAGAGAGGGAGCTAAGGACCATGGTGGACAAAATACTCAGGGTAGAGCCACAACTATTCGGGGCACAGGTGCAGCAGACACCCATGGCCAGGAAGATGGAGCTATGGCAGACGATAGTCAACAAGTCAACGCGGTGGGAAACCATCCATGCAGAAGGGCCGACATTCGGAAGAGATGGAATGACCTGTGTGGGAAAGTACAGTCAATGGCACCCAGGCACAACATAGCTGTACAGAAGACTGGGGGTTGTCCCCCCCCTACAGACCCAAATACACCGACTGGGAGGAGAAGGTCCTGGCTATCCTGCACCCAGAGGACCTCACCAGACTCACTGGAGGACTGGAATTGGGTACGTCTACTGCAATACCTTAACAGTCACCACACCTATAATGTATTTATCACCCAACCTCCCTCACTACCACCAGGACCCCATCCCCACCCAGTCCATAAACACCCACATCCAACTTCCCTGCATGCCCACAATCCCACAAACAGACCACCATCCAGCCGCCTGGGCACAGTCACCTACCCCTGCATAGATTCCCTGTAGCAATAAAGCACCCACAATGCACCTCCACCCCCCACATAAATGCAACTAAATGTACACGAAGGGACCTTACATGCCAGGGGAATATAACCATCAAATAGTGCAGAGCAGTGTAGCAATTGCCGATAAAGTATCTGACACACACCTGTCTATTCCCCCACACAAAGGCACCACCACCCATGCCACCTGGACGGAGATGTCAAGGAGTGCCAGCGCCCACCTGAAGACAGAGGCCCCACTCAGGAGAGTGCAGAAGGATGTCTGGAAACAGAGGAACTCCCTGGCCCATCACACAGTCCTGGACTGTCACCCTCCAGAAGCCCTACCCAGGATACCACTGACACCCCTACCACCCAGCCACCATCATCAGCTCTGGCCAAACTACTTCACACCAGTGTCTCCAGGCCACGGACTAGCGGCCCACATGTACAGAGGCCAGAGTCCCCACCCAACAGGCAGGATGATGAAGGACCAACTGCAAGTGGGACTGCCAGACCTGTGCAGGAGACACAGGCACAGGGGTCTAGGGTCAATGGGAGGGCATCAGTGGCCCAGGGGGGAGGCCAGAAAATGGATGCAGCAGCCCAGGAGGTGATATCTGAGGTCCTGGGAGCATATCACCATACCCAGGACAGGATGGGCCAGATTCTGGCTACCTTGGAGCAGAATCAGAAGCTGCAGATAGCACACCACCAGGATGCCATGGAGCAATGGAAACAGCTCAATGCCACCATGGTCACCAATGCAGGGGTGCTGCAGCACCAGTACCAAAACCAGTCTGAGACCTCCACCCACCTGCAAGGCCCTACCACTAGCCAGGACACTGCCCTGCCTACTACATCTGCAGAAGCTATTGGACTGGTGGCACTGCCAGAGGACACACTGGAAACCACCACCCCGACCCCTGTAGCCCAGCTGCACCTTCGCAAACATGCCCTCAGACCCAGATCTGCCACTGAAACACCAGCCAAGACAAAGCCCAGCACCAGAAAGTGACTCTGCCCTGAACTGTCTCCCTTGTGTGCCACAGGGCTACCTTGTTGACATGCCACTGCCATCACACCATCTTCCAAAGGCATGGATCAAAACCCAGTGCTACCAACAGCTGAGCATATGTACCTGAGTATGTTTTTTCACCATGTGCCCACTCCCTTTCACTGTCCCAACACTTATGTATATATTGCCATCTAATAAATACACCTATGCACTCAAATCGTATGTCGATATGAAATATGAGTTGTGATTCTGTATGCATTACCCAGTTACTATCATAACCACACCTTTATTGCAGGAGGGGATCTAACCGACTGTAGCGTCTGAAGTATGTCACACTGTACACAATATTGGATTTCCTGGTACATGCAACCACAGTGATCAGTTAGCATTGTCTCTGACAATAGACACCACATTACTTATCACATGAGTCAGACTGAAACTATGCAGTGAAGACATCAGCATTTTTTAATAGTACCTTAGAATCACTGGAAGTATAGGCGGATTAGCTGGGTCCTGGAGTTGAGATCTTCCCCCTCTTCTTCCTCACCATCACTCTCATCCCCTCTATGAGGTTACAGGGCTGGTTGGACGGCACCCTCCTCTTCCAGAAGGGGGATAGCTTTCCTCACAGCCAAGTTGTGCAGCGTGCCGCAGGCCAACACTATCTTACATTCCTTGTCAGGGACATAGCACAGGGATCCCCCAGAGAGATGGAGGCAACAAAATCTAGCCTTCAGGAGACCTATATTGTGCTCAATCACCCTCCTAGTACGTCCATTGGCCTCATGTTATGTTATGTTATGTTAATGATTTATAGTGCACATGGATACCCAGGGGCTTCCTAGCGCTAAAGGAAATGTCTGTATCATATCAGTTCCATAGTGGTGTCTAGGAGGGAAATAGAAAAGTCTTCAATTTCTTGGGAAATGATAATTCAGTGTGGTCATGGCGAAGTCGCAGAGGCAGGGTGTTCCAAAGATGAGAGGCTTTTACTAAAAAAGAGTTACCTCCCCATCTCGATTTCTTAAAGCGAGGCGCATGGACTCGCCAAGCAGCAGAGGACCTGAGGGGCCCAGTCAGAACGTAGAAGTACATATTTTGTCAAAGAAATTTGAGCCCCCTGTTGTGCAGAGCTTTATAAATCATACACATTGCCTTGAATTTGACTCATTGATCTATGGGGAGCCAATGAAGAGAGGCCAGAGCAGATTTAACAGAGGTTTGTCTGTGAATTTTATTTTGCAGACGTGCCACAGAATTCTGAACAATCTGCAACCTTCTGATTACATATTTGGTGGAACTGAAAAAAAGAGTTACCGTAATCCAGGCAGGACAATATTAACGATTGAATAAGGAGTCTTCTTGCCAGTAGTGGTAGAAGGTTGATGATTTTCCTTAGAGTTCTTAATAGGCCGAAACATAATGCGGCAAGCCTTTTAGATGGTAGTCCATGGTGAGGTGTGGATCTAGCTAAAAGCCCAAGATTTTTATGTAGTCTTTAGGAGGAGGGAAGGTTCCGAACCCATCGGGCAAGACTGTCAAAGAATTGGAGAGAGGATGATTACCAATGATCATTACCTCTGACTTGTCGTCATTAAGCTTGAGTTTGGACTCCGTCATCCATTTGGCTACCTCCTCAAAACAGGCTGAAAGGTTGGATTGAGGGGTATTCACGGCATTTGAAAAGGACACTACTATCATCCGCATATGAGACAAAAGAGAGGCCATGAGGTTCTACAATTTTGGCCAATGGAGAAAGATAGATATTAGGACTGAGCAACAAGCCCTGCGGAACACCACAGGGGAAGCGAAAAGTATTGGAATAAAATGCACGATCCAGCACATGAAAGGTTCTGTCCTTTAAAAATGAAGAGAACCAGCACAATGCATTGTGGTCCACGGTATCAAAAGCAGCACTCAAATCTAATAAAATGATGGCTGCCCGAACGCCACGGTCTATTATTTGGCGGGCATGCTCCATGACCGCTAACAAGGCTGATTTAGTACTATGTTGTGACCCGAACCCCATCTGGGATGGATCTAGAAGTTCATGTTCCTCAAGGAAATATGTTAACTGATTATTGATGTGCTTCTCCATGATTTTGGATAGAATAGGGAGAAGAGCAATAGGTCTGTAATTCTTTAGTTCCAAAGGATTGAGATTAACTTTTTTCAACAGAGGTTTAATGATGGCATGCTTGAGAGATTGTGGTATCATGTCCGAGTTTAGGGAGTGGTTTAGAATGTTCTTCAACATGGGGCAGATTATGTTAGAGGCTAAAGCAAGTACATAAGGAGGAGCAAGATCTGGGGGGGATCTGATTTTATCATCTGGTGATAGCTGGTGATAAGTGCATTAGTAACTGGCTGAAAATACGAAAAGGAGGCCTCAGGGCTCTGAGGTACTTTAAGAGGGTTTCTGTCTATTATAGGATCCGGTGTAGGAGAAAAAGAAGCATAGATATCAACAATCTTTTTTTAAAAAAAATCTGCAAAACTGTTGCTATGCTCCATGGAGGCCTCTATTGGGCAGTCCACGGGGGGTAGAAGTGAGTGCCTCGAAAATCCTAAAGATTTCTTTGTGAGAGTTAGTGGACTGTTCAGTTCTTTGACTACAGAATGCAGCTTGAGCTGTTTTGATTGAAACATGGAAGGCTCTAATTGCTTCTCTGTATTTTATCTTGGAGGAAATATTGTAATCTTTCCTCCACCTTCTTTCTAGTTGCTTACATTTCGTTTTCTGCTCTAGTAATTGGGGGGTGAAACAGGGATTGATTTTGTGTCCCGTCCTTCTGACCCTCAACTTGGCAGGGGGGAGAGTTTCCAGAGAGGTGGAAATCCAGTTGTTAAACTTTTCTATTGAGCCCGTAAAGGACTCATCCTGTCTGGGTAATGAGATGAGAAGAGTATTTTGCCAAACTACAGGATCTAATTTTGATCATTGCCAAGAAACTGATTTTGTAATATGATGATGAGGAGAAGGAGAAGCCCAAGACAAGGTTACTGACAATAAATAATGATCCATTCGGATCAGTGGACAGGGGGTGTGGGGGCATAGATTAAGAAGGTTACTACAAACTAGATCAAGAGTATGGCCTTTAATGTGGGTCGATCCTTTAATGACCTGAACCAGGTCTAAGGCAACTAGATTGGAAAGTAAAGATTTAGTGGGAGAACATTGTTCATCCTCTGCATGGATTTTAAATTACCCTAGAATGGTAAAATATGGGGTTTTACAGGAAATGTCCGCTACCAGGTCTGGCATGGCCTGCAAAAAGTTTCCATGTGGGCCCAGAGGTCGATAAATGAGTAACCCGGAGAGGGTGACTGTGGCGTTAGGAGTCAGAGAAAAAGCCAGACTTTCGCAGTCAGGGATCTGCAATGGAGTAGCAGAACATTTGATAGATTTCTTATGAATAATGGCAACCCCTCCACCCCTTCCCTTGGATGTGTCTAAACGGGAGATTGCAAAGTTACAAGGAAGGGCCATTAACACTTCGGGAGAGGAATCTTCGTTTAGCAAGGTTTCTGTAAGAAACAGAACATCTGGAGACCAATCTTCTAGCAGTGAGTAGATATGCAAACTATGTGCTGGTAAAGATTGACAGTTGACCAGAAATAGTTTGCCTAATTGCTCCTGAGTGTTAACTAAGGGGGAAATTAGGTCTAAGGAAGTGGGCCAAGGACATCTCTTACATGTCCAGTTCTCCAACTCAGGAGAAAATGTAGAATGCTCTGCTGTTATGGGGGTATATTACATACCAACAGTTGCTGACGTGCGTAGACTAGCGTTTTAGCCTCAGTGCAGCTTGTAGGACTGGTCTCTGGTCTCTTCCAGGCACGGACGGGTGCAGACGGGGTTGCCTTTGGCGCAGCAGCGGCGCGCCCGCTGCACGCACGATGCACAAGGCTGCTTATATCGGGCATTGAAGAGCTGCTGACAACTGGACCACCTACCAAAATGTCGGCCATCCAAGTTCCAACATAGTAAAGTAAAAATGGCTGACTGCCGTATGCCTCTAAACACGGGCAGGGCAGTGAGCACACAAATCTAAAATACAAGAAGCGGCGAGTGAGCAATAAAATATTAAAATACAACTGTACTTATGAACGCAGCGATCCTGTTAGAGTCCAGCAGAGTATTAGTCACTGACTTGAATGGGACATACCTTGAAATGCACGACGCGCAGGGCTGCTTATATTGGGCATTCAAGAGATGCTGACAACTGGACCACCTACCAAAATGGCGGCCATCCAAGTGCCAATATAGTGAAGTAAAAATGGCTAACTGCCGTATGCCTCTAAACTGGGGCAGGGCAGAGAGCACACAAATGTAAAATACAAGAAGCTGTGAGCGAGCAATAAAATATTAAAATGCAACTATGCTTATGAGCGTAGCGATCCTGTTAGAGTTCAGCAGAGTATTAGTCAGTGACTTGAATGGGACATGCCTTGAAATGCACAACTCATTATAATTCCTCTCTGCATCTGTCATAGGATTCTTCACAGGTGTCAAGAGCCATTGCAAGTTGGGGTAGCCAGAATCACCTGCAAAAGTGGGTGAAAGAGGACTTTCACAAACTGCCTTTACTTGCATACAGCCTGCCTGTCAGCTATGTACTGATCCAGTATCATACACACTCACCTATGAGCCATCCCCTTGTAGTTGTTCCATCATGTGTGGCACACTGCTGTTTCTGAGGACAAAAGAATCATGGACTGATCCTGGGAACCTGGCATTGACATGTGATATGTACTGATCCGCAGTACACACCAATAGTACATTCGTAGAATGTAGAAAAGTACCATCTTTCATGGCATGTGTTGGAAAATGGGTTATTGGTAGGGCAGGTAGGTACCTACACCTAGCAACAAGCCACTAACCTCCACATAGGTATAGTTAGGTCTCAGTAAATTAATCCCAGCTCAACCCTTGGTAGCTTGGCAACGAGCGTCAAGGCTTAACTTAGGAGACAAAGTGTAAAGCATTCAAATATCACAAAACAGTAATTAAATAAAACACAGGAAACAGTTTAAAAATCCAAAACCAATTTATAAAAATAGTTTATATTTTTATCTTTAAAATGACACAAAAACGATTAAAATCGGTTCAGGGGAACCGGAGATATGAATTTTTAAAGAATTATTACTTTTCTAGCGCTTAGAAACAAAAAGCGCCAATCGGGTCATCTTGTTGCACCTCGACCGGGGCAAAGTCAAACTTTCAGGCCGACCGCGATGGAGCCCTGCTCGGCTACAGGTCGCGGGAGGCCTCGGTTAAAAAGTTACCTTCTGACTTAGGCCCTCATTCTGACCTTGGCGGGCGGCGGAGGCCGCCCGCCAAAGTCCCGCCGTCAGGTTACCGTTCCGCGGTCGAAAGACCGCGGCGGTAATTCTGACTTTCCCGCTGGGCTGGCGGGCGGTCTCCTTCAGACCGCCAGCCAGCCCAGCGGGAAAGAGGCTTCCACGATGAAGCCGGCTCGGAATCGAGCCGGCGGAGTGGAAGCTGTGCGACGGGTGCAGTTGCACCCGTCGCGTATTTCACTGTCTGCGCAGCAGACAGTGAAATACATGTAGGGGCCCTCTTACGGGGGCCCCTGCAATGCCCATGCCAGTGGCATGGGCACTGCAGGGGCCCCCAGGGGCCCCGCGACCCCCCCCCTACCGCCATCCGGATCTCGGCGGTCCGACCGCCGGGATCTGGATGGCGGTAGGGGGGGTCAGAATCCCCGCGGCGGTGCAGCAAGCTGCGCCGCCGCGGAGGATTCAATGGGGCCGCGGTACACTGGCGGGACCCCGCCAGTGGTGCCGGTCCGACCGCGGCTTTACCGCCGCGGTCGGAATCCCCATTGGAGCACCGCCGGCTTGTCGGCGCTGCTCCCGCGGTCCTCCGCCCTGGCGGTCAAAGACCGCCAGGGTCAGAATGAGGGCCTTAGTCTTTATTTTGAAGTTTTTCTTCACCGGGACGAACCTGCCAGTTGAATCCGACCTCCTGGAGCCCTTGTCCGGATACGCAATGTGGGTTTCCTCGGTGGAGACTTTTACCTTCGGACTTAGTCGTTTTTTCGAGATGAAAATCCTTCGACCGGGGTAAACCTGGATCTTGATCCGACGTCCATGGAGCCCTTCTCGGATACGATGGCTGGGAGGTCCCGGTCAACTTTTTACGTTCGGACTTAGTCTCTTTTTTGGATGTTTTTCTTTACCGGGACGAACCACGAAGTCAGGCCGGGTCGCGGTTGAGGCAAGCCGGCTAGAATTTCCGCGGCGGGTCGGTCCCTCTCTGGAGCTTTTTTTCAAAAATTCTCAAATCTTTTCCAAACTTCTGGGGCTTCACCCAGATGTTCTTTTAAGGTTCTTTTGGGGTCCACAGCTCACCCCAAGGGTCCAGAAGTTCTGTGATGGTCCTTGGGGGGTGCGGACTTCAACTCCCAGAATGCACCTGGCGCAAACTCCTTTTTGGCCACTGGACAGTGGTCAGCTGGTCGCTTTCTTCAGGAGTTGGTGCAGGGGACTCTGGTTTAGCAATTTTTCACCTGTAGCAAACAGGGAGTCCCTCCTTGAACCAGTTGAAGCCAGGCAATGTCCTTCTTGTGGTGAAGCCCAAGTGTGCAGCTGGTGCAGTCCTTCTGAGTGCAGGGTCCAGGTGCAGGCCAGGGGTCCAGCAGGGCAGTCCTTCTTCTTCTTTAGTTCCTTTCTTGTTGAATTCTGGAGGGGATCTGAGGTGTGGGTGCAGGTCTGCCAGTTTTATCCTTGCTCCTGGGTGAAAAGCAGGGGGGCCCTGGTTCTCCAATCAGGGACAGGGTCGTCCCCCTATGATGACCACTTCCTGGGAAGTGTGGCAAAAATCCATCCCAGAAGGCAACAGTCTCTAAAAATCCAACATGGATGAATCTGATTTTTGGAGGTTACATCTGGCTGAGCCCACCCACTGGTGTGGCTAAAAATCATAAACACACCCCTCTCCTGCCCTCTCCTAATCTAATCAAGGGGGCACCTAATTGTCTGGGGTTGCAGGATGTGGGGGTGTTGCTGGGTGCTGCAAATGTCCTTCTCTGCCTTTGAAGACCAGTTTGGCAACCCTCCCCGCCTCACCATCTGCTGAGGGGAGGTTCTCTCCCCCAAGCACATTCCTTTGTGTGAAGCCTGGCCACTTCACACCTCATCAAGGCAGCCTGGCAGAAGCTGCTGCAGGCTGGCCAATCAGAGCACAGCAGCAAAAACAATGCTGAGCTGAAATTGGCAACTTTTTAGGTAAAGTCTAAACTTTTTACCTGAACTAGTTATATTAAATCCAACAACTGGAAGTTGTAGGATTTATTACAACAATTAATTTGATACCAAATTCTTGGTATGCAACATTTAAGGAGACTTTAAAATTTTAAATAAAGTCTGCCCATTCTAGCCAATGAAGGCCATTTACTTCAATGAGGGAAAAACGAATTTGGCTGTTTTTACCTCACCAGGGCTTATAAATCTATTTTTATAAAGTCCCTGCTTATAGTTACATGGCACCCAGCCCTAGGGGCACATAGGGCACACCTTAGGGGTGACCTATATGTAAAAATAAGGTAGTTTAAGACTTTGGAAGTACCTTTAATTCCAAAGTCGAATTTGCATATAACTTTAATTTAAAAGCAGCCAGCAAGGCAGGCTTGCTTTTAAAATGACACTGGGCACCTCAGCAGTGCACCTAGGTGTGCACCACCTATGCTGTGGTCCCTAAACCTACATGCCCTACCATATACTAGGGACTTATAGGTAGGTTAACTTAGCCAATTATAATTAGCCTAATTTGCATATCCATTTTACACAGAGCACAGGCCCTGGGACTGGTTAGCAGTACCCAGGGCACCATCAAAGTCAGGAAAACACCAGCAAAAAGAGGAAAATGGGGGCAAAAAGTTATGGGGCCTCTGCAATCAGCCCTGTTTTCTCACACAACCCCCCCCCCAGCCCACACGCCCAGGAGACTCAGCCCAACCCTGGGAGAGTCTTCCTGGCTTGTTAGGCGAGGAAGACAGTGAAGAAAACTGGCTGTCCCTTTGCAGGGCCTACTCTGCCTTATATCCTCCTGTCAGGGTCACTCCCTATGGGTAGTGAAGCCATCCCAACAGTAAAAGGACCCAACTCAAACTGAAACTTTCCTCTAGGGGGGTCTTCCTCCTTTCTCTCTGCCAACTTGGGTAGTGAGGTGCCCACCTCCCCTACTCCAAACTTTGCTAGGGCAACACCTAGCTTACCCAAAGAGGTCACCCAACACTTGAGCAACCCCACCATGACCAATAGGGTCAGGGGGCCTACTTTGTTATTGGCCCTGGGGTCTGCCTCCCAGGCCAAGTACAGTGCTGCCAGGAAGGCTAGCACCCAGCAGAGGCTACTAACAGCTGTCAGTACCCAGAACCACACCCTAAGCTCTCCACTGACAGGTGGCTGAGCTGCTTTAAGGGCAACTTTGGGGTCCTGGCACCCCTCTTGCTGTCTAGAGTGGGGGGCTACCACCTCCTGTGGCAGACACCCTCCTTCCACTCTCCCTTCTGTCAGTGCAGGGGCAACACCTTGCATCTGGACAGCTGCCTGACTACTCAGGACTTCCTTGGGGTCAGGTGAGGCCTCACCAGTGCCAACTCTGGGCTCCCCCCCTACTGGGGCAGAAGGCCTTTGGCTCCTTGGAACTCTCTTTAAGAGTGGCCTACCCTTCCTTTTCTTCTTTCCTTTTCTTGGGGACCCCTGTCTCCTAACTGTAGGGACTGACTCCCCAGGACTTTGGGTTGGGGGGGCGCCCTGGGCGACCACCCCATCTGTGACCAGACTCACCTCTGGGAGGTCATTGCCCAGGATACAATCTAGGGGAAGGTCAGCACTGACTACCACCCTAATCCAGTCAAGGATACCCTCCCTCTCTAGGGGCACTATGGCTACAGGTTTGGAGGTGACCTCCCCTGTGGCTATCCTGACTTTCTTTGTCTTTCCTGGGACATACATGTCTGGGGTCACTAACCGGTCACTCACTATAGTGTGACTGGCACAGGTGTCTCTCAGGCCAGTGGTAGGGATCCCATTCACTTGAATGTGGTGGACGTGCCTACTCCCACCCTCAGGGATCACCAGCTTACCATCTGGTCCTGTCTCCCAGCACAATGCTAGGAGGACTTCATCATCTGAGGAATCCTCCTCTATGGCTACACTGGACAGCCCAGTGCTAACCACCTTCCTTGGACAGGCTGCATCTCCTCTGAAGTGACCTGTTTGCTGACAGTCAAAGCAAGCCCTACTGTCCAAGAGTTTTTTTAACCCTGGGTCTCCCTGTCTCTGCTTGTCAGAGTGGGAGTGGGATTTACTCTCCTCCTTCTTAGGGTTCTGGGGTACAGAGGGAGTCTCTGTGGTGGGCTTACCACCTCCCTCCTTAGGTTTTTGGGGACCTGTCCCCCCCTTCTTGGAGTCTCCCCCCTGGGACTTGACAACCACCCTGGTTCTCAACCACTCATCAGCTGCCTCCCCTAGCTCTCTAGGGTTGGTCTGCTTAGAGTCCACTAGATGCTGGTGTAACCTTTCTTGGGTACAATTGGTCAAGATGTGCTCTCTCATGATCAGATTGTATAACCCCTCATAAGTATCTACTTTGTTACCAATAATCCAGCCCTCTAGTGCCTTTAGTGAAATGTCCACAAAGTCAACCCAAGACTGGGTACTGACCTTCTGGGTGTCCCTGAACTTCATTCTATATTGCTCTGGGGTCAGACCAAACTTCTTGGCTAAGCACCTCTTCATACTAGGGTATGAATCTGCCTCCTCCCCCCTTAAGGTCAGAAGCCTATCCCTCCCTGAGTTGGGGACCAACTCCCACAAAAGGGAACCCCAGTATTGAGGCCTAACCCTTCTCATTTGGAGTGCCCTCTCAAAGGCCCCTAGCCACTTATCTATGTCATCCCCCTCTACATAAGCAGGAACTACCCCCTTGGGTAATCTGGGGCAAACTCCCCCACCCATGGACACCTCAGCTTCTTTATCGCTGCTTCCATCTCTTTTTTCTTTGTATGCCCACTTTTTCTTTTCTAGGGCCAGCTTCTCTGCTTCCAAAGCTATGTATGCTAGCTGGGCCTCCAGCTCTCTTTCTCTGATGGATGGGTTCTCTCCTCCTGAAAGGACCCCCTTCCCACACTAGCTTTGGATCTGCCCCTAGTGAATGTGTTTACTGAGGACCGTTCTTCCTCATCCTCACTTGGGCTCAGATGCCTTCCCTCCCCTGAGTGGTTAGAGCTTGCATCCTCCCTTCTTTCTCCCTCCTCTGGAGCTTCTTCTGACTCTACCTCTTGGGCCTCAGCCCATGCTGTCAGGGATGTGATCAGGATTTGCTTCCTGAGATCAGTGGTTGCAGGCAACCCTCTTTCAATACACAACCCCCTAAGCTGGACTACTGTCAGTGTGGGTAGGCTAGCCAGATCAAGCTCCATGGTTCCCTAGTTTTGTGTCAACAAAAACTTTTTGCAAAAATTGGAAACAAGAATTTAGAAAAATTACAAAAATTCAATAATTGAAATTAATCCAAATTAAAAATTAAAAACAATTTTTGCACTAGGACAATTTAAAGGATTTTTAATTTGTTTTACCTAAAACTGTAACATGATATTGAACACAAGTACAGGATCCCGTCGCTGCTTCCAATTATGTTGGAAAATGGGTTATTGGTAGGGCAGGTAGGTACCTACACCTAGCAACAAGCCACTAACCTCCACATAGGTACAGTTAGGTCTCAGTAAATTAATCCCAGCTCAACCCTTGGTAGCTTGGCAACGAGCGTCAAGGCTTAACTTAGGAGACAAAGTGTAAAGCATTCAAATATCACAAAACAGTAATTAAATAAAACACAGGAAACAGTTTAAAAATCCAAAACCAATTTATAAAAATAGTTTATATTTTTATCTTTAAAATGACACAAAAACGATTAAAATCGGTTCAGGGGAACCGGAGATATGAATTTTTAAAGAATTATTACTTTTCTAGCGCTTAGAAACAAAAAGCGCCAATCGGGTCATCTGGTTGCACCTCGACCGGGGCAAAGTCAAACTTTCAGGCCGACCGCAATGGAGCCCTGCTCGGCTATAGGTCGCGGGAGGCCTCGGTTAAAAAGTTACCTTCTGACTTAGTCTTTATTTTGAAGTTTTTCTTCACCGGGACGAACCTGCCAGTTGAATCCGACCTCCTGGAGCCCTTGTCCGGATACGTGATGTGGGTTTCCTCGGTGGAGACTTTTACCTTCGGACTTAGTCGTTTTTTCGAGATGAAAATCCTTCGACCGGGGTAAACCTGGATCTTGATCCGACGTCCATGGAGCCCTTCTCGGATACGATGGCTGGGAGGTCCCGGTCAACTTTTTACGTTCGGACTTAGTCTCTTTTTTGGATGTTTTTCTTTACCGGGACGAACCACGAAGTCAGGCCGGGTCGCGGTTGAGGCAAGCCGGCTAGAATTTCCGCGGCGGGTCGGTCCCTCTCTGGAGCTTTTTTTCAAAAATTCTCAAATCTTTTCCAAACTTCTGGGGCTTCACCCAGATGTTCTTTTAAGGTTCTTTTGGGGTCCACAGCTCACCCCAAGGGTCCAGAAGTTCTGTGATGGTCCTTGGGGGGTGCGGACTTCAACTCCCAGAATGCACCTGGCGCTAACTCCTTTTTGGCCACTGGACAGTGGTCAGCTGGTCGCTTTCTTCAGGAGTTGGTGCAGGGGATTCTGGTTTAGCAATTTTTCACCTGTAGCAAACAGGGAGTCCCTCCTTGAACCAGTTGAAGCCAGGCAATGTCCTTCTTGTGGTGAAGCCCAAGTGTGCAGCTGGTGCAGTCCTTCTGAGTGCAGGGTCCAGGTGCAGGCCAGGGGTCCAGCAGGGCAGTCCTTCTTCTTCTTTAGTTCCTTTCTTGTTGAATTCTGGAGGGGATCTGGGGTGTGGGTGCAGGTCTGCCAGTTTTATCCTTGCTCCTGGGTGAAAAGCAGGGGGGCCCTGGTTCTCCAATCAGGGACAGGGTCATCCCCCTGTGATGACCACTTCCTGGGAAGTGTGGCAAAAATCCATCCCAGAAGGCAACAGTCTCTAAAAATCCAACATGGATGAATTTGATTTTTGGAGGTTACATCTGGCTGAGCCCACCCACTGGTGTGGCTAAAAATCATAAACACACCCCTCTCCTGCCCTCTCCTAATCTAATCAAGGGGGCACCTAATTGTCTGGGGTTGCAGTATGGGGGGGTGTTGCTGGGTGCTGCAAATGTCCTTCTCTGCCTTTGAAGACCAGTTTGGCAGCCCTCCCCGCCTCACCATCTGCTGAGGGGAGGTTCTCTCCCCCAAGCACATTCCTTTGTGTGAAGCCTGGCCACTTCACACCTCATCAAGGCAGCCTGGCAGAAGCTGCTGCAGGCTGGCCAATCAGAGCACAGCAGCAAAAACAATGCTGAGCTGAAATTGGCAACTTTTTAGGTAAAGTCTAAACTTTTTACCTGAACTAGTTATATTAAATCCAACAACTGGAAGTTGTAGGATTTATTACAACAATTAATTTGATACCAAATTCTTGGTATGCAACATTTAAGGAGACTTTAACATTTTAAATAAAGTCTGCCCATTCTAGCCTATGAAGGCCATTTACTTCAATGAGGGAAAAACAAATTTGGCTGTTTTTACCTCACCAGGGCTTATAAATCTATTTTTATAAAGTCCCTGCTTATAGTTACATGGCACCCAGCCCTAGGGGCACATAGGGCACACCTTAGGGGTGACCTATATGTAAAAATAAGGTAGTTTAAGACTTTGGAAGTACCTTTAATTCCAAAGTCGAATTTGCATATAACTTTAATTTAAAAGCAGCCAGCAAGGCAGGCTTGCTTTTAAAATGACACTGGGCACCTCAGCAGTGCACCTAGGTGTGCACCACCTATGCTGTGGTCCCTAAACCTACATGCCCTACCATATACTAGGGACTTATAGGTAGGTTAACTTAGCCAATTATAATTAGCCTAATTTGCATATCCATTTTACACAGAGCACAGGCCCTGGGACTGGTTAGCAGTACCCAGGGCACCATCAAAGTCAGGAAAACACCAGCAAAAAGAGGAAAATGGGGGCAAAAAGTTATGGGGCCTCTGCAATCAGCCCTGTTTTCTCACAGCATGTTACCCCCAATCTTACATGTATGTCAGTATGTTTTTGCCTGTCTCACTGGGATCCTGCTAGCCAGGACCCCAGTGCTCATAGTTTGTGGCCTAAATGTGTAGTGCCCAACTGTGTCACTGAGGATCTGCTAATCAGAACCTCAGTGCTCATGCTCTCTCTGCCTTTACATTTGTCACTATAGCCTAGTGACTACATTCACCAATTCCAATTGGCACACTGGACCCCCCTTATAAGTCCCTAGTATATGGTACCTCGGTACCCAGGGCATTGGGGTTTCAGGAGATCCATATGAGCTGCAGCATTTCTTTTGCCACCCATAGGGAGCTCAGTCAAACCCTTACACAGGACTGTCACTGCAGCCTGCGTGAAATAACGCACATGTTATTTCACAGCCATTTTCACTGCACTTAAGTAACTTATAAGTCACGTATATGTCTAACCTTCACTTGCTGAAGGTTTGGTGCAAAGTTACTAAGTGTGAGGACACACTAGCAAAGGTGCCCCCACATAGTTCAGGGCCATTTCCCCGGACTTTGTGAGTGCGGGGACCCCATTACACATGTGCACTACATATAGGTCAATACCTATATGTAGCTTCACAATGGTAACTCTGAATATGGCCATGTAACATGTCTAAGATCATGGAAATGTCCCCCATTCCAAATCTGGTATTGGGGAGCCAAATCCAGTACTGCCAAACCAGCTCTCTGAGGCTTGTACTGCAGATACAGCTACTGCCACCTCACAGACAGGGTTCTGTCCTCCTGGGGTTTGAACAGCCCAGTCCCAGGAAGGCAGAACAAAGCATTTCCTCTGAGAGCAGGGTGTTACACCCTCTCCCTTTGGAAATAGGTGTTATAGGCTGAGGAGGAGTAGCCTCCCCCAGCCTCTGGAAATGCTTTGAAGGGAACAGATGGTGCCCTCCTTGCATAAGCCATTCTACACTGGTTGAGGGAACCTGGACAGAGGAAAGGGGAGTGACCACTCCCCTGTCCATCACCACCCCAGGGGTGGTGCCCAGAGGTCCTCCAGTGTGTCTCAGACCTCTGCCATCTTGTTTTCAGAGGTGTGAGGACACTCTGGAGGCCTCTGAGTGGCCAATGCCAACAGGTGATGTCAGAGACCCCTCCTGATAGGTGCATACCTGATTAGGTAGCCAATACTCCTCTGAGGACTATTTAGGGTCTCTCCTGTGGGCTTCTCTTCAGATTACGACTTGCAAGAATCCAGCAGGACTCCTCTGCACTTCTCTCTTTGACTTCTGCCAAGGATTGACCGCTGACTGCTCCAGGACACCTGCAAAACTGCAACAAAGTAGCCAGAAGACTACCAGCAACATTGTAGCGCCTAATCCTGTCGGCTTTCTTGACTGTTTCCTGGTGGTGCATGCTCTGGGGGCTGCCGGCCTTCACCCTGCACTGGAAGCCATGAAGAAATCTTCTGTGGGTCGTGGGAATCTTCCCCGCTCCAGCAGGTACCAAACTTCAGCTTCCCTGGTACTCTGGGTCCCCTCTTCCTGACAAGCGTGGCCCCTGGAACACAGGTGGTGGACCCAAGGGACCCAGACTGTCCAGTGGTCCAACTGTCCGAATTTGGAGGAGGAAAGTCCTTGCCTCCCCTTGCCAGGCAGTAATCCTGTGCACCGTGTGATCTAAAGCTACAAGGGCTTCTGTGCACATTTCCAAAAAATCCTGCATGCACAGCCGAGCCTCTGTCCCCAGCACTCCGTCCTGTAATGCTCAGCTCCCTGAGTTGAACTCCGGTGTCATGGGACCTCTCTTTGCAGTGTTGAGACGACCATCGTGTTCAGTCTTCTTTAACCCGTGTTCAAAGTCTTCTGCAGGTGCCTCCTTTCTGTCCATGGGCTCTCTACATTGCTGAGGGCCCCCTCTGTCTCCTCTCCCAAGTGACGACATCCTGGTCCTGGCCCCAGGAAAGCACCCTTTTTCTCCAATCGTGACTCTTGCAGGTAGCAAGTCTTGTTTGCAGTATTTTGCCAAGGAAACAACTCTGCATCCTCCAGCACGCCGTGGGACATCTTCTGCACAAAGTAGAACCTCCTACCTCCTTTCGTTGGTGCAAAACCAGCATCTTCTTCCAACCGGAGACAGCCATTTTGCACCTTCATCCGAGGTTTAGTGGGCTCCTGCCCCTCCTGGACACTTTAGTGACTCTTGGACTTGGTTCCCTTCCTTTACAGGTCTTCAGATCCAGTAATCCATCTTCAGTGCTTTGCAGTCTGTTGTGGTCCTTGCACTATCCTTTATCACAACTTTAGTGTGTTTTTGGGGAAATAGTAATACTTTACTCCTACTTTCCTGGGTACTCTACACACTACACTTGCCTAGGGGTGCATTTGTGGTTAGCATTCCACTTTCTTAGTATTAGGTTTGTGTTGCCCCCAGGCCTTTTGCATCCTATTGTGTTTTACAGTGTTTGCACTACTTTCTGACTGTTTTACTAACCTGATTTGGTTAGTTGTGTATATTTTGTGTATGTTACTTACCTCCTATGGGAGTATATCCTCTGAGATATTTTGGCACATTGTCACTAAAATAAAGTACCTTTATTTTTAGTAACTATGAGTATTGTCTTTCTTATGATACAGTACCTATATGATACAAGTGGTATTGCATCAGCTTTGCATGCCTCCTAGTTCAGCCTTGGCTGCTCGGCTATAGCTAGCTCTATCAGCCTAAGCTGCTAGAACACTACTGCACTCTACTTATAAGGGATAGCTGGACCTGGCATAAGGTGTGAGTTCCATTGGTACCCACTACAATATGGCCATGTAACATGTCTAAGATCATGGAATTGTCCCTCCATTCCAAATCTGGTATTGGGGAGCCAAATCCAGTACTGCCAAACCAGCTCTCTGAGGCTTGCACTGCAACTACAGCTGCTGCCACCTCACATACAGGGTTCTGTCCTCCTGGGGTTTGGGCAGCCCAGTCCCAGGAAGGCAGAACAAAGCATTTCCTCTGAGAGCAGGGCGTTACACCCTCTCCCTTTGGAAATAGGTGTTACAGGCTGGGGAGGAGTAGCCTCCCCCAGCCTCTGGAAATGCTTTGAAGGGCACAGATGGTGCCCTCCTTGCATAAGCCATTCTACATCGGTTTAGGGAACCTGGACAGAGGAAAGGGGGATATAAAAAACACATTCTGAGCGTCAACTTACACTTGCATCACTGTATTTCCAAAAGTGCACAACGTAGGTAACACACACTAACGGAAAGTATGAGGTACATCATCAGGCAAATGTGTGCTGAGTTAACTCTGCCATAATGGCATCAGAGTATGGACACAATGCCAAAGATGGGTACATGTGAGGATTATAGAATTATGTCAGCAAGCAACAAAGAGGAGAGAGATTGGGACCCTGGATGAGGGCCCTGGACAGGCTATGGTGATGTGGTGGTAGCAAAATAGCAGCCTCCTGCCATCCAGGTGACTTCATCCCACTTGCGTTAGTCGTCATGGTGGAAGGCGGTGTTCACTGCCGTGCACCTGATCATTGGATTACATGGTTGTCAATGGGGAACCTGGGCCAATCATGATCACCGCCAGCAGTGATCGAGCACACCGCTGCCGTACCGAAGCCATTTGGTCAGACCCTTGACATTTGACTCCTGATTCCCGTGAAGGGTAGTACTCCACTACATGTGTTGCTGTGTCCTGACTCTGGTCCCTGAGATGGCGCAGGTTACAGAGGAACAGGTCCTGGCCTTCACCGCGGAGGAGCTGGAGAAGCAGGTGGACAGGTCCTACCCCTGTATGCAAAGTTGTATGGGCGAGCAGAGGAGCAGGTGAGTTGGAATCTGACAAGATGTGTGTGATTGTGGCGGATGCCTGTATGCCTGTGGGTTCGATGTGTGACTGCCCAGCCGGGGCTTGTCTGGCATGTTCTGCTTGTCAGTTGAAAACATGCCTGTCAACAATAGTCACTCCATATGGAATGCCATGGCATTTGTAATCGGTGCACACATACTGACATCTGTTTCTTTGCTCTGTGTGTCCCATGCAGGTCAGCGCCCATCAAAAGAAAGGCCTGTGGCAAGCCATCGCCAAGGAAGTGTGGACCCTGGGGGTCTACAACCGTCTGAGCACCCACTGCAGGAAGCGGTGGGAGGACCTGAGGTGCTGGGCCAGGAAGACTGGAGAGGCCCAGCTGGGGAAGGCCTCCCAACGAGGAAGAGGTGCCCATTGGACCCTGACCCCCTTAATGGCCCTCATTCTGGTGGTGGCCTATCCTGATTTGGATGGGCGCTTGAAGGCAGCACAGCAGCCACAAGTGGGTGAGTACTAACACTGTTGTGATACCACTTTGATGGATGTATGTTGGAGCTGTGGTATGTATGCATTGAAGTGCCATGCACTTGGACAAGTGTGTTCCTGTAATCCTGCCCCTCCAAGTCCTTGGGATGGTGTAAGGGATAGGGTGGGCAGTCTATAGGCATATGTGGGGTCCCCTTTCTGTCGTCTGGTATTCATTGTGGCCTGATGGACTTGTAAGAGCATTGGCTGGTCATGGTCTCTCATGGGTGTACTCCACACTGTGAATCAGGTTTGTGTTTCCTGAGGGTTATGTGGTGTATTCTGGGGTCATGACCACAAGTTATGGGCACAGTCATTATGTATGTTGTCTGTGCTGAGTGTACGTGCGTGACCTGGATGGGAGTGTGTTTGAGCCAAAATCTGACATATATTCAGGATTTGACAAAGTTCTCCCTTCTTTTGTTTCCCCACCCCTGTGCTCTTGTGTCCTCTGTGTACATTAGCATCATCTGGCGAAGGAGCTGAGGCACCGGCAAGAGGGGATGCAGCAGCCCACGGTTCCAAGGAAGCAGAGTCGAGTGATGCCAAGGGGACCAGTGGGTTGGAGGGCGAGGGGAGTACCACGAGGGAGGCAACTACCACTGGAGGTAGAGACTGATACCTCTTCCGATGGCAGCTCCCTGGTGGTGGTGGACCCTACTGGGCCCACCCATTCTTTGTCATCTTCCGCCACCCTCATACCATCACCACCCTCTCAGTTGCTCCCCACTGAGTTGTTCATGCCTGCTCACCCAGGAGGGTGGGCATCTACTTCGCCCCAGGCACTTCATCCCCTGCCCCAGTCAGCCCTGCTGCCCTCACGGAGGAGGCTATTGACCTCCTGAGAACCATCTCTGTAGGGCAGACAACCATTGTGGATGCCATCCAGGGGCTAGCATCCCAGATGCAGCAATGCAGTGCATACCTGGAGGGCATTCACGGTGCCATGTCTGGCCAACAGAGATATTTTCAGGCTCTTTGATGGCAGCCAGTGTCCCTGGTCTTTCCGTCCCCTCTTCCACCACCTCTACCCCTTCCAGCAACCCACTCCCTTCACCCATCCAAATCACACATACAGACAGCCATGCACACAGATCAACACAAGCACCACACTTCCCACCACAAGCACACTTACACACTCAACATACAAAAGCACCCACAAAAACGTCCACTTTCCCCAGTGTGTCAACTTCCCCCACCACGCTGTCTGTCACCTCACCATGCACACCTACATGCACTGCACCCTCAGTCACTGCTGCTGTCCTCATTCATTCATTCACCACAACATCTGACATCCAGACATGCACCTCAGACACCACACCTGCACTCACCATGACTACATTGACAGGCACTTGCAGCACACTCAACAGACCTGCAGACACCCAGACAACATCCATGTACACTAGCAGCCTGTCTTGTCCCACTGTGTACACCCCCCTCCTCCCAAAGCACTCAGACATTCGTAGGCATCCACACCACACACATCCACCACACATAGCCATACTTTACAGGCACCTACATCTATGTCTGGCACACCTACACCAGATACGAGTACTCCCTCAGCCTCCACTCCCAGACCTGCCTCCAAATCACCTCCAAATGCTCCTAAGTTTTTCCTATCCCGTGTTGACCTGTTTGAACCCACTGGCCCACCCCCTCTTGTCCCTAAACGAGACCCATGCCCTTGCCCAGTCCACTCCTTCCTCGTCCAAGCCCGCCCCAGTCCACTCTTCCCTTTCCCGAGCCCCTTCCCCTGGGAGGAAGAGGCCCTGTGTTGCTGCAGGTCGCTCTGCCATCCCCCATTCTAATCCCACTCTCCCTCATTCCAAGGGCAAGCCCAAACCCCCTCCACCTCCCAAACTTAAGCCCAAGCCCCACCTTCCAGACGTAAGTCCCCACCCCACCCCCTCTGCCCCTGTTCCCTGAGGTGCATTGCTACCCCATTGATGCCCCTTTTCAAGTGGAGTACCGCTTGCACATGTGGGAGTCAAGTTTAGTCCATATTGGCCCTTCTATCATTTGAGAATGGACTGGCCAATGGCCTTATATGGACATTACTGTTCTTACTTTGCAATAAATTTGAGCCCCCAGTAGTACTGTTGGCACAATGTAGTGACGTTGTTCAGGGGTTGTTCAGTGATGTGCACATGTGTGTACTTTGGTGCAGGTCTTTGTTGGCTTGTGTCTCGTAAGTACACTTGGATATGGTATGTTTGGCTTGGGATGGTGGGAGGGGTTGGGAATGATTGCAGGGTGGGTGGAGTGAGTTTGTAACTGTGCCCTTTCTTCCCTTGTGTTCTAGGCAGCAGTACTTACCCTCGGCGTCTTCGGCGTCGGTCATGGTCCTGGGGAATATGGCAAGGAGCAGCACTGGCATTATTTCAAACTCTCTCTCTCCATGTCTGCATCGGTGTTTTCTGTGTGCCTCCGGTGAGTGTGTTGTGTAGCCCATTTCAAGTATAGCTCCATGCACGTTAGTTTAACATACTAGGCCGCTGTGCACTTTGCCCTAGATATATTTTATTCAGCTTCGCATTGTTATTTTACAATAACCAGTTTTTATGGTCTTGTTTTAATTTCTTCTATCGCACTGTTTAGCTTAGCTCAGCACTGTGTTCTCAAATAATGCATTCTTGATCGTCCTGTGCTTCAGTCAAGGCTACAGTCTGGTACATTGCCGGTAAACGTGGTAGAAGTTTAGTCTCCAGCATTCGTAGAAAATACACATCCTTACATAGGGACATTTTCTTAGAACATCTGGGTGTTAGTTATAAAAACACTTTCTAGTCCTAGTACACGTTAAGAGGGAGATTCCAGCCAGGGAGCCACAACTGTATGCTGAATGCTCCGTTGCAGATGCTGATGCAGATTACAGGCCTTTGCTCAGGTATGAGGGTTGATGCCCTCCCGGGGGAACCTGAAAGGGAGGCTTAGAGCTTCATATGCTGTGCTCGAAATATAACTTAGAGAGAGAATAATCTAGCGGCACTATGATAGCCTTATTCTTGTGCTTCACTCTCATCATTACTATTTTAATATTATTGTGTTGTGTAGTTCTGGTTATTGTAGCTCACGCTTTGTTATCCAAAATGCAGTCGTTTTATTAAACCAATCTTTAAAACTTGTACTGCCTCTATTGTCATTTATATATGAGACCACACTGTGTATGAGAGAACCGGTTGTGACCTGAGTGACAACAACTTCCCTGAGAAGTACTGAGATGTCATGCGCTCGGCTGCCCAATTGTCTCTACCATTTGGGAGAGTTGAGGCACTGCTAGTTAGCCGGAGCAAAACCCGGATTTGGAGTGACAAGCGTCATCTACCGTGGGCCAGACTCAGTCCCCACATCGTGGACGATCTTGTTGCTCAAAATCCAGTAGTCTCATTAAGATAATGAGAGCCTACGCAACAAGTGTTTCCTTTTATATTGTTGGTTTCTTCCACAGTTTGTGTGGCAGTGGTTTCCGCCCCGGAACTAATGGCGGTCTGGTGTTTCATTATTTGGTGAGCTGGCAGGTCCTTTCTGCCGGCCTGTGGGCGGCCTCCTCCGTCCTCGTCGGAACTACAAATATGGCGGTGTGTGGATGAACCGCTCATTGATTTTAATATGCTTAATTATTTGGTGGGCCGTGGTAGCTCCGGCCACCGCTGGCAGTGGGGTGTTTACCTCCATGTTCATAATGACCACCATAATTTGGTGGACAAGTTACTCCATCACAATGGTGATTGATATCCCATCCACTGAAATATAAATTCCATTATATCCTATGGGATTCATATTTCGTCAGATGGTTGTGACGGAGTAACTCGTCCCCTGAAACAGAAATCAAGCCCTGAGTCTCAAGTCCTAATATGGCTGCCACCATGTCTTTGCTGATGTGGTGGCAAACAATCAGATCTTATCTCAAGATCTGCCTGCTCACTGTTGATCATCTGTGGCATGAAAAATACATTGTTTTTGAATCTTAATATCTCAAAAACTATTGAACAAATCTAGACCAAGTCACAAAAAGCATACTTTCTGGGCAAAGATCTAGCTTTCTGCCAGATTTGGTATAAACTTGTTCAGATGTTTTGGGCTGCAGCTATATCAAATTTTTCTATGAACAATCAATTGAGAAAACACATTTTGGGACCTTCCCTTTTTCTGGGTCCATGCTTGATGTGTCACCCCAGAACCACCAGGAAGTAGCTGAGGTGGATGAGCCTTTTTTCTTGGAATGTTTTGTGAAGATCCATCAAACCGTGCCAAAGTTAGAAGGAAAACTACCTAGTGACGATTTATTTTTTGCATCTGTTAAGATTATTTTTTTTAAATAATTGAATTGCTAAATTAATGGTATTATGTTTTTTTAAACAATATGTGCATATTATTTCTATATTCTGTGTACAGTATTAAATCTGTTTTTGCATATTTAGTTTAAGTTTTAAACTAGGTTAAGTATATATGAAACCTACTGGCAGTCGCCATTAGGTAGTTATAGGTAGGTATAGTTAGGACCATGTTTCCATAGAAAAAGCATTTTTTGACTAGCCTGTATCTTTGACACCGTTTGACGAATCTTCATGAAGTTTTCCCAAACAAAGTGGTTGGTTTATTCTTGTTGGGCACAGGAAGTTTTGGGCTGATCAAGCGGGGCCCAAGAACAAGGTGCTCAAAAATCACTGCATGTCCCCTGTTAATTCCCACAAGACCTGTCAACACGTCTACATTTGGTGTAAATCCATTCAGTAATTTAGGAGATATTTAAGGGCAAATAACTTTGTATATTTCTGGTCATGAATAATTCATGAAATTCACTAATTTTCACAAATATGCATGCGAAAAGAAGCATCGTAATTTTGCATCACGGCCTGCAATATTCATGGAAAGTCACTAATATCCTTGAATTATTTGCAAATATGGAAAAATTTGAAAGAAAAAACACAGACTTATTCATGCACTAATTTATTCACTCATACATGCACTCAGAGGCTCAGGCACCTATTCACACACCCACTCATGCACCCACTCAGACCCATTCATAGACTCACACATCCAGTTTCAGACCAATTCAGACACTCACACACCCACTCACACATCCACTGACAGAGACAGGCCCTGTGGCCAACCTGCACTGCGCTTGACCAAAGGCCATGCGTGACGTGGGCTTGGGTGGTTTTAAGGGCTTGGCTGCAAGGACAGATAAAGGTGTAACCTATAGTAATGAAAATTACTTTCCGTTAAAAAACAATAGAAATTCACTAAAAAAGAAAAGGTTACAGGGATGTTATTGTTAGGTTTTGAATGTACTCATTCAAAACCATAGAATTTCAGCAGTTATAGTTAGAGTTCTTTCAAGTAACAATAACTGGCACCCTAAGGTAACTATAACTTGCAACTTCACCAGGCACAGCTAATTACTCCACATGTTATGCCATTGATGAGATCTTGTATGGCATCTTTGATATCACTGCAATGTTTGCAATAACATTGTTAATAAGAAACTGTGCATGGCAAGGGAGCGAGTTATAGTTACCTTAGGGCACAAGGTATATTTATTTGAAAGAACTCTAACTATAACTGCTGAATTTCCTATTGCTTTGTACGAGTAAATTCAGAACCTAACTATAATGTTCCTGTAACCTTTGTCTTTTTAGTGAATATATATATATATATATATATATATAAAAATCTCACAAATGCCAGATACCCGAGGCTGCTTTATCAAAGGCGGTCCGGGCGTGGATCCAGCTCTCCACAAATATAAATATAATTCCTCCAGTAATATATAGACGAATGCCCGGACAGCAAGTTGAGGTCAAGAATTTACTTTAATACCAATTGCTTCCTTCCAATGCAACGCGTTTCAGCCGTAGCCTTGCTCACGTACAGATTGGAAGTTTGCTACACATATTAAATACCCATACCCTACAAAACATAAACAAAGGACTACATACAACACATACTTGTAATTCACCAAAACGTATGGGCACCATATTTGAATGTCTAAAGGTACATAATATAGGTCTTAAAAAATACAATTCCTCTGCCATGTTAAAAGGTTATCATAAGCATATTAATCTTAATAATTTCCTAAAATTAATGATATTTTATTTTGAAGATGAAAAAATTGTTTTATAAGAATAGAGAAATAGAAAAAGGATTTTTGATAGAAATTACTATAAAACCCTATTATTCAAAATCTTTATAAATAATTAATTCATCTAATGCTTTGAATTGAATCAGGACCTCCATGCTATACATATAATTTAGAACATCCAATAATATCGCCTCTCATACTATTTGTGAAATCTCAATAAATTTAATAATCTAAACTAATATGTTTATATCTAAAGAAACCTTTGGTCTACCAATGTGTGTGTAAACTCCAACCCACACCTCTGTGTCATAAATATAAGTATAAAATGTTTGAGGTACAAAATTATTATTAAAAAAGTATTGAACACCTAACAAATTCAGCAAACCAATTCAGCCCAGATGTACATTCATTTCCTCACTCGAATTTGAACCCATAAGGCTCAGGGTGTTAAGCCTAATGATCATCTTGGATTCTAAACTCCTCATTTTTCTCTCTCTATTGCCACCCCTAGCAGTGGACTTAACCTGATCAATAACAGCAAAACTCAGTAGCCGTTCATCCCCATTGTGTTTCTCATGAAAATGTCTTGCCACTGGATAGTTTCGATCATGGTTGCGAATGGCTCTAATATGCTCCAAAACCCTTTCCTTAGCTTTATGTATGGTACTGCCCACATACAATTTTTTACATGGGCATAACAGACAATATATACAAAAGTCTGTGTTGCACTTGTAATGGCCTCAAATCTGATGAGTCCAATGACCATTATCACCAATGATTTCAAAACAGTTGTTACTGTGCCTGAAAGCTTTACACAGTTTACAACAGAAAAACCCAACCGGGTGATCTGACATATTGGCCCTCATGTTGACACTTGTGACCATATTATGACATAGATCTTCTCTTAGTGATCTACTCTTCCGAAAAGTGATCAGGGGCATACTAGATATGACATTGCTTAAAACAGAATCCGTATGTAGTATATGCCAACTTTTGTTCAAAATCTGTCTCATAGTTTGTGATTGATTGGAGTATGTGGTAATGAATCTCACACTCTGCTCATTTCTATCAGTTTCCAACCTAGGGTATAACAAGTGCTCCCTCTCCATATTGTCTGCCTTCCTTTTGACTTGTAAGATGATCTTACTATTGTAACCTCTAGCTTGAAAACGCTGAACCATGCTCTCACTTTCTTGCTGATAGTCTTCCCACATACTATATATCCTACGCGCTCTCAAGAATTCGCCAAAAGGTATGCTAGCAAAGAGCTTCGGTGGATGTGCACTATATGCATTTAAAAAACTATTTCCAGCAGTGGACTTTCTAAGCAATTTTGTCCTTAACAATTCCTCATGGACCAGCACATCAACATCCAAAAATTGAATTAGTTTCTTATTGCATTGTTCGCTCAAATGTAAATTATATTCATTCATATTCAAAGATGACACAAAACTCCAAGTAGATTCTTCATCATCCCTCCAAATCACAAAGATGTCATCTATATAATGACACCACAAAACAACATTCTTATCAAAATCCGGTACCTTCTATCCTAGGAATGACTTTGATTATGTACAGACAAGATCTGTTTCAGCTGGTCAGGAAATTAAAACTTCCAATGTGTACGTGAGCAAGGCGTTGTATTGGGAGGATGCAATTGGTATTAAAGTAAATTCTTGACCTCAACTTGCTGTCCGGGCATATATATATATATTATTATTATTATTATTTTTCACTGAAAACAGGTTACAGGGACGTTATAGCTAGGTTCTGAATTTATATACTGAAATGTTAATGTGGCAAAAACAAAGGTTAAAGTGGCTTTATAGTGTTATGATTGTACCTTCCACCCCTTGCACTGCATATGACCTCACATATTGCATTACAAAGCTAAACCCCTCTGAAGAGCTCTAATGAGAGCAAAACACATGTCAGGGGTTGCTTTTACTCATTCCAGGTTGGCGTGGATGATATTTTACCAGTCCAAAGCTGTAATATGGTTCCTGGAATGGTAAATGGCTTTTGTCGCTTTACAGCTCAGCGAGGAGGACAGTGTGTCAAAACTATGCCTAAAGATTTTGCTGTACAATGGCAGAAAGACTTTGGGGGTCATTACGACCCTGGCGGTCATGGACCGCCAGGGCCGGGGACCGCGGATGCACCGCCAACAGGCTGGCGGTGCATCCAGGCCTATTCTGACCGCGGCGGTAAAGCCGCGGTCAGAAAAGGGAAACCGGCGGTTTCCCGCCAGTTTTCCCCTGGCCTGAGGAATCCTCCATGGCAGCGCTGCAGGCAGCGCCGCCATGGGGATTCCGACCCCCTTACCGCCAGCCTGGTTCTGGCGGTTTTGACCGCCAGAACCTGGTTGGCGGTAACGGGTGTCGTGGGGCCCTGGGGCCAAGGGCATGGGCACTGCAGGGGCCCCCTAACAGGGCCCCACCAAGATTTTCAGTGTCTGCATAGCAGACACTGAAAATCGCGACGGGTGCAGCTGCACCCGTCGCACCCTTTCCACTCCGCCGGCTCCATTCGGAGCCGGCATCCTCGTGGAAGGGGGTTTCCCGCTGGGCTGGCGGGCGGCCTTCTGGCAGTCGCCCGCCAGCCCAGCGGGAAACTCAGAATTACCGCGGCGGTCTTTTGACCGCGCAGCGGTATTCTGTCGGTGGTACTTTGGCGCGCGGCCTCCGCCGCCTGCCAAGGTCAGAATGAGGCCCTTTGTCCCTATCTAGCTCGGCGTGGATAGCACTGTGCTGATCCTATGCTTAAAAACTTTGCTTGATAAATAGACATTTGAGGTGAACAAATCTAGAGTGTCGCTGTTGTTGCAGGGTGCTCCTTATTGGAGATGCTCTCCACCTAAACATGGAAACTACCCAGAGTTCTCTCTTCTTTTTTGTATATATATATATATATATATGTATAAATATATATATATATATTTTTTTACTGAAAAAAAACAAAGGTTACGTTATAGTTAGGTTCTGAATTTACTATATATTCAAAAAGGTTAATGTGACAAAAACAAAGGTTAAAGTGGCTTTACAGTGTTATAATTATTTCTTGCACTCCCTGCGCTGCATATGAGCTCACATATTACACCACTTATCTATCCCATGTTAAATCTCATAAACCAGAACAATGTGGCTTCTATTTCAGAACATAGTAAAAACTATCATGGACTACACAGGACTTAAAATATATATTACAAACAATTGAAAATGAATGTTTCCAGGGACTCATTTATTTTAAGAACTTGTAGTAGTAGAGATAAGAAACAGTTTCATACACCTATTCATCCTTCTGCATAGAAACGTGAATGGTTTTTAAAGCTCCCTTCTTCAGTACCATATCGACCATAGAATGAACATTCTGTGAGTTGGGATAGTATGCTTCTTCTCTATTAAAACCTTGTGATCTTCACAGGCAGATTTTAGAGGAAGAAGGAGTGGTGACATGTGGACTGATGTAATTTGCTCACACCTTAAATAATGGAGTCTGTTGCTTTTACTTTCGCTTAATTTCCAAATGTCCCCTTTTCTGTTTAATCTTCTAACCTCCCTGTTGATCTCCTTATTTTCTTTATTTAAAACCTATAAAGAATATTTGCTGCATTTATGTAATCACTGAAAGAAAATACTTCGTAGCCTGCTTTTGAGAGCTACGTTTTGTTGGAGATAGACAATTAACATTTCATACACCTCATCCTACTGCACAATTGACAACACATTTAGGTGGCATAATAAAGACTTGCCAACATACTTGTCAATGCATAAACATAGTTTAGAGAATTCGCTGTCGACTTGCTCCCTTCTAATGTTCTATATCCTGGTATCCTCTCAACAAGCAGGTACTTCAGGCCACTGAGTGATGGTAAAATCCAAGGTGCAGAAAAATAACTATTGGCATTCAGAGCTCTCATCACAAAGCTACGTAAAGAATTTAGCAGTGGCTTCTTTAACTTTCTTCTGACTAGGACTTGAAATGTATACTGTAAGGAAATGCCTCCTTGGCATGGTTGCCCCCTGACTTTTTGCCTTTGCTGACGCTATGTTTACAATTGAAAGTGTGCTGTGGCCTGCTAACCAGGCCCCAGCACCAGTGTTCTTTCCCTAAACTGTACTTTTGTATCCACAATTGGCAGACCCTGGCATCCAGGTAAGTCCCTTGTAACTGGTACTTCTAGTACCAAGGGCCCTGATGCCAAGGAAGATCTCTAAGGGCTGCAGCATGTCTTATGCCACCCTGGAGACCTCTCACTCAGCACAGACACACTGCTTGCCAGCTTGTGTGTGCTAGTGAGAACAAAATGAGTAAGTCGACATGGCACTCCCCTCAGGGTGCCATGCCAGCCTCTCACTGCCTATGCAAGTATAGGTCAGTCACCCCTCTAGCAGGCCTTACAGCCCTAAGGCAGGGTGCACTATACCATAGGTGAGGGTACCAGTGCATGAGCATGGTACCCCTACAGTGTCTAAACAAAACCTTAGACATTGTAAGTGCAGGGTAGCCATAAGAGTATATGGTCTGGGAGTTTGTCAAACACGAACTCCACAGCACCATAATGGCTACACTGAAAACTGGGAAGTTTGGTATCAAACTTCTCAGCACAATAAATGCACACTGATGCCAGTGTACATTTTATTGCAAAATACACCCCAGAGGGCACCTTAGAGGTGCCCCCTGAAACTTAACCGACTGTCTGTGTAGGCTGACTAGTTCCAGCAGCCTGCCACACTAGAGACATGTTGCTGGCCCCATGGGGAGAGTGCCTTTGTCACTCTGAGGCCAGTAACAAAGCCTGCACTGGGTGGAGATGCTAACACCTCCCCCAGGCAGGAGCTGTAACACCTGGCGGTGAGCCTCAAAGGCTCACCCCTTTGTCACAGCCCAGCAGGGCACTCCAGCTTAGTGGAGTTGCCCGCCCCCTCCGGCCACGGCCCCCACTTTTGGCGGCAAGGCTGGAGGGAACAAAGAAAGCAACAAGGAGGAGTCACTGGCCAGTCAGGACAGCCCGTAAGGTGTCCTGAGCTGAGGTGACTCTAACTTTTAGAAATCCTCCACCTTGCAGATGGAGGATTCCCCCAATAGGGTTAGGATTGTGACCCCCTCCCCTTGGGAGGAGGCACAAAGAGGGTGTACCCACTCTCAGGGCTAGTAGCCATTGGCTACTAACCCCCCAGACCTAAAACACGCCCTTAAATTTAGTATTTAAGGGCTACCCTGAACCCTAGAAAATTAGATTCCTGCAAACTACAAGAAGAAGGACTGCCTAGCTGAAAACCCCTGCAGAGGAAGACCAGAAGACGACAACTGCCTTGGCTCCAGAAACTCACCGGCCTGTCTCCTGCCTTCCAAAGAACTCTGCTCCAGCGACGCCTTCCAAGGGACCAGCGACCTCTGAATCCTCTGAGGACTGCCCTGCTTCGAAAAAGACAAGAAACTCCCGAGGACAGCGGACCTGCTCCAAAAAGACTGCAACTTTGTTTCAAGGAGCAGCTTTAAAGACCCTGCAATCTCCCCGCAAGAAGCGTGAGACTTGCAACACTGCACCCGGCGACCCCGACTCGGCTGGTGGAGAACCAACACCTCAGGGAGGACCCCCGGACTACTCTACGACTGTGAGTACCAAAACCTGTCCCCCCTGAGCCCCCACAGCGCCGCCTGCAGAGGGAATCCCGAGGCTTCCCCTGACCGCGACTCTCTGAAACCTAAGTCCCGATGCCTGGAAAAGACCCTGCACCCGCAGCCCCCAGGACCTGAAGGACCGGACTTTCACTGGAGAAGTGACCCCCAGGAGTCCCTCTCCCTTGCCCAAGTGGAGGTTTCCCCGAGGAAGCCCCCCCTTGCCTGCCTGCAGCGCTGAAGAGATCCGTTGATCTCTCATAGACTAACATTGCAAACCCGACGCTTGTTTCTACACTGCACCCGGCCGCTGAGGGTGAAATTTCTGTGTGGGCTTGTGTCCCCCCCGGTGCCCTACAAAACCCCCCTGGTCTGCCCTCCGAAGACACGGGTACTTACCTGCAAGCAGACCGGAACCGGGGCACCCCCTGCTCTCCATTCTAGCCTATGCGTTTTGGGCACCACTTTGAACTCTGCACCTGACCGGCCCTGAGCTGCTGGTGTGGTGACTTTGGGGTTGCTCTGAACCCCCAACGGTGGGCTACCTTGGACCAAGAACTGCACCCTGTAAGTGTCTTACTTACCTGGTAAAACTAACAAAAACTTACCTCCCCCAGGAACTGTGAAAATTGCACTGTGTCCACTTTTAAAGTAGCTATTTGTCAATAACTTGAAAAGTATACATGCAATTGAAATGATTCAAAGTTCCTAATGTACTTACCTGCAATACCTTTCAAACAAGATATTACATGTTAAATTTGAACCTGTGGTTCTTAAAATAAATTAAGAAAAGATATTTTTCTATAACAAAACCTATTGGCTGGATTTGTCTCTGAGTGTGTGTACCTCATTTATTGTCTATGTGTATGTACAACAAATGCTTAACACTACTCCTTGGATAAGCCTACTGCTCGACCACACTACCACAAAATAGAGCATTAGTATTATCTATTTTTACCACTATTTTACCTCTAAGGGGAACCCTTGGACTCTGTGCATGCTATTCCTTACTTTGAAATAGCACATACAGAGCCAACTTCCTACATATACAGTATCCAAAGCCTCAATAGAACCAGCATTTGTCCAGATCTCTCACTGTTAAATGTAATATAAAGTACCCAAATAGTACCCAAATTGTCTTGCTATGTGTTCCTTTAACCGTATGCAAGGTCCTAGTCACAGCCGTCTTATCCATTGGCAATTCATTTCTAAACATATTTGCTAGTAGCAAGCTGTTTTTACCAACCCTCGAATGTATGCCTCTATTTTAAAAAGCATAAAGAAGGAGACATTCAACAGCACCACTGTAATTTTAATGCAGAGTTAAGACGTAATATCCATTGCAAAGCCCTCCACTGCTTTCCCAAACAAGGCACTTTTGGTGATTTAACAATAAACCCCTGAGAGTTTGGAAACAATATTCTGCAATTTCTTTTGAATTAGTTAAATAGCTTTCCAGATCTCTGATTCCAGTAACATACTTTAAGTTGTCTGCCTCGGTCCTCCTCCATCTATGGACGAAGGAGAATTTTTTTGTACTTCTCTTACCTTTTATGCAAGCAATTCTGAATTTGCAGTGAAATTCCGTACCTTTCTTATCAGAATTAACATTTCCATTACGTTTGAATGGATATTGATAGGGTTCCTTTCACTTTCACTGCAGAACCCCTAGCTTCTTGGACTTGGACCTGAAGAAAGACAGGG